>NC_084549.2:57560000-57605000 GCF_033978685.3 Nerophis lumbriciformis | reverse complement strand
ACAGGTCAATAATTCACAACAACTTTGATTTTGATTTATTATTATTTTTTGAGCAATGACAGTTTAAAAAAATAAAAAAATAAAACAGCCTGCATTGGCAGCTTTGTGTTATTATGCAACTTTTTGTCTTGGTACATTTCACCTGTACGTTTTTTTTGTTTTTTTTATGTAACAGTATTTTTAGAAGGTGCAACGGGCCATAGAAAATTAGCTGAAGACCGTAAATGGCCTCCGGGCCGCACTTTGGACACCTCTGTATTAAACATGTATTCATATGTTATTGGTATGTGATTAATGCTTGTCAGATTCATCAGGACTTTTTCTAGTTACGACGTTTTGTGGTTACATACGCTGTCATAAATTATCAATGCGGTACCAGTGTTCATTTTAATTTATTTTTAGTCATAGTTTTTGGATGAAAATGTACTTTAGATGTAGTCATATTTTAATCATCTAATTTAATTTAGTTTTAGTCTAGTTTTAGTTGACAAAATTCCTCAACATTTTAGTCGACGAAAATTACAGTGGATTTAGTCGACTAAAATATAAAGTATAACGGGTCATCTTTGAAAATGTCTTGGAACCACTTTTATTAGAGTTATTGCAGAACATCTCAAAAACTAAAATCACAACAAAACCTGCACTGCATGAATATTGTAATAAGTACATTTTACACTAACTTTACTGTGTGTTATTGTTTTGGCTGAAATTGAGCATTGTTTTCAAATGTGAAAATATTTTCTATAACTACAGTGAGTGTGCATAATAAACTTGTGTTCCTTATGTTTCACTGCAGTGTTTTAGTCTTAGTGTTTTATCTGTTTTGTTGTATTGTAAATATTAGTTTGTACTGTGGCACTTTAAGATTTAGTTAAAAGAAAAGGGCACGATAAATAAAGTCTATTAAAATGATGAATTACTACTGGCGTGGGTTGTCCTACTCTGTTCAGCGGTATTTGAAAGCACCTGCCTAAAGACAAAATTAAATATAATTGGATTTCGTCCCTGTCAATTATTTTTGTCTCATTTTTATTCATCCACTAAATTGTTATTTCATTTTGTCATTGTTTTCGCCAACGTGCATTTGTTGGTGTCATGTCTGTGTGATCATGTTTTGTTTTAGTCATGTTCGGTTTTGTTTTTGGACTTTTTGTGCACTTTTGTTTTGTTTTGTCACCATAGCAACCATTAGTTTTCACCTGTCACGTCACGCACCTGTTTCACGTTTTGAGTCACGCACCTGCTTTCACTAATCATGTCTATAGTATTTAAGTTCATTGTTTTCAGTTTGTCGTTCTGGCGACATCTCACATTTATGCTCTGTACATTCCTGACACTTGTTTTCATGTCCATCCTTCATGCTGCTCCTTCTGTCCAAGCCTAAGTTTTTGTTTATTAATGCCACAGTTAGTGTTTTTTGTTGTTCATAGTTTCTGCCTTTGTGCAAGTATTTGTTTTCATAGCCAAGTTGTTTCTCCGCCACTGTGCGCACTTTTTGTTTGTACTTTTTTTTAATAGTAATAATAAATCATGTACTCACATTCCCGTCTCGCCCGAGCCAACTTTCCGTTGCCTTCCGGAAAAGCTAACACCCAGGACCAAGTCACGACAGTTGGGATTCGTAATCTTCCGGTTTTAGTCATGGGGAAATACACTAGATTGCCGACTTTCCGCACAGTCAGTTGCTACAGAGCTTCCAATTAGCCCACGTACAGTACGCAGAGAACTACATGGAATGGGTTTCCATGGCCGAGCAGCTGCATCTAAGCCATACATCACTAAGTCCAATGCAAAGCGTCGGATGCAGTGGTGTAAAGCACGTCGCCGCTGGACTCTAAAGCAGTGGAGACGCCTTCTCTGGAGTGATGAATCACACGTTTCCATCTGGCAATCTGATGAACGAGCATGGGTTTGGAGGTTGCCAGGAGAACGCTACATTTCGGACTGCATTGTGCCGAGTGTGAAATTTGGTGGAGGAGGAATTATGGTGTGGGGTTGTTTTTCAGGAGTTGGGCTTGGCCCTTCAGTTCCAGTGAAAGGAACTTTGAATGCTCCAGGATACCAAAACATTTTGGACAATTCCATGCTCCCAACCTTGTGGGAACAGTTTGGAGCGGCCCCCTTCCTTTTCAAACATGACTGTGCACTAGTGCACAAAGCAAGGTCCATAATGGACATGGATGACAGAGTCTGGTGTGGATGAACTTGACTGGCCAGAGTCCTGACCTGAACCCGATAGAACACCTTTGGGATGAATTAGAACGGAGACTGAGAGCCAGGCCTTCTCGACCAACATCAGTGTGTGACTTTTGGAAGAATGGTGGAAAATTCCTACAAACACACTCCGCAACCTTGTGGACAGCCTTCCCAGAAGAGTTGAAGCTGTAATAGCTGCAAAAGGTGGACCGACATCATATTGAACCCTATGGGTTAGGAATGGGATGGCACTTGAAGTTCATATGTGAGTCAAAGCAGGTGGCCAAATACTTTTGGCAATATAGTGTAGGTCGTTGACGATAACTAAGTCAACAAAATTAACACTGTGCGGTACAAATAAAAAACTGAACAAGTTATGAGGAAGCGTGAAGGAGACTCTTCTGATGGCAGTGTGTCAACAAAAAGGAAAGTGGCTGCATGCTTGGCCCAAGCTGCTTAAACGGTGTCACCCTCATTAGGGATAAATATTGTATTTATGATTAATTACGAGTTAACTACAGACAAAATATGATTTTTCGCCATTAAATATTATAATCATTTGACAGCCCTCGTTGAATTATAATTTATATACCCATAATGGAATGACTGAACGACAAGTGTGAATGCAGCCTTCATTTGCATCAAATGAAGCCAGAAGACCAATTAGATCAGGAGTCGGCAACCCGCGGCTCCGGAGTCGCATGCGGCTCTTTGATCACTCTGAAGCGGCTCAGCTACATAATTGCCGACCCCCCCCCCCCCGATTTTCCCGGGAGACTTCCGGATTTCGGTGCCTCTTGCAGAAAACTCCGGGGATTAATATTCTCCGATTTTCATCCTTACAGAAATATTAAGGGCGTGCCTTGATGGTGCAGCATATGACGCACCATCAACAACTTTAACACTCTTACTAATAATGCGCCACACTTTGAACCAAAACCAAACAAGAATGACAAACACATTTCGGGAGAACATCTGCACCTTAACACAACATAAACACAACAGAACAAATACCCAGAATCCCATGCAGCCCTGAGTCTTCCGGGCTACATTAAACACCCCTGCTACCACCAAGTCACAAGATACGTGCGGCTTCTTGCACGCACACACAAGTGAATGCCATGCATACTTGATCAACAGAGGTACAGGTTACACTGAGAGTGGTCGTATAAACAAGTTTTTTTAGAAATATGCGCCACACTGTGAACCCACACCAAACAAGAATGACTAACACATTTCGGGAGAACATCCGCACCGTAACACAACATAAAAACAACAGAACAAATACCCAGAATCCTTTGCAGCACTAACTCTTCCGGGACGCTACAAAGTGCGTGTGCGGGTATGTGTGTGTGTGTGTGTGTGTGTGTGGGGGGGGGGGGGGGGTGTATTTTGTAGCGTCCTGGAAGAGTTAGTGCTGCAAAGGGTTCTGGGTATTTGTTCTGTTGTGTTTATGTTGTGTTACGGTGCGGATGTTCTCCCAAAATGTGTTTGTCATTCTTGTTTGGTGTGGATTCACAGTGTGGCGTATATTTCTAATAGAGTTAAAGTTGTTTATATGGCCACCCTCAGTGTAACCTGTATCACTGTTGATCAACTGTGCGTTGCATTCACGTGTGTGTGCGTACAGAAGCCGCACATGTCTTGTGTCTGGGCCGGCACGTTGTTAGAATGGATGAAAAGCGGACGTTAAAGTCAATGACTTTAAGGCACGCCCCCAAGACTCTGGTCCGGGTGGACTACGAGATATAATGACTGATGAACACCTTTGTTCGATAATGAAGGTTGCCTCAGCTCAAAGCCTGAGCCCTGACATTCATGAACTAGCGTGTGTGAATGCAGCCTTCATTTGCATCAAATGAAGCCAGAAGACCAATTAGATCAGGGGTCGGCAACCCGCGGCTCCGGAGCCGCATGCGGCTCTTTGATCACTCTGAAGCGGCTCAGCTACATAATTGCCGACCCCCCCCCCCCCCCCGATTTTCCCGGGAGACTTCCTGATTTCGGTGCCTCTCGCAGAAAACTCTGGGGATTAATATTCTCCGATTTTCATCCTTACAGAAATATTAAGGGCGTGCCTTGATGGTGCAGCATTTGACGCACCATCAACAACTTTAACACTCTTACTAATAATGCGCCACACTTTGAACCAAAACCAAACAAGAATGACAAACACATTTCGGGAGAACATCTGCACCTTAACACAACATAAACACAACAGAACAAATACCCAGAATCCCATGCAGCCCTGACTCTTCCGGGCTACATTAAACACCCCTGCTACCACCAAACCCCAACCGTGCGTCGGTTGAGGTGGGCGGGGTTTGGTAGCGGGGGTGTATAATGTAGCCCGGAAGAGTTAGGGCTTCATGGGATTCTGGGTATTTGTCCTGTTGTGTTTATGTTGTGTTAAGGTGCAGATGTTCTCCCGAAATTGTTTGGTGTGGGTTCACAGTGTGGCACATTATTAGTAAAAGTGTAAAAGTTGTTTATACCACCACCGTCAGTGTAACCTGTGTGGTTGTTGACCAAATATGCCTTGCTGTCACTTGTGAGCAAGCAGAAGTCCCATACATCGTGAGGGTGGCCCGGCACGCTGGTTGTAGTAGGCGCTAAATGCTGTACCATCACGGCACGTTCTAGAGAACAGTTGCCCTGAATTTCGTAGTCTGCCTGAAAAATCGGGAGGTTTGACAAGTATGACGCTGTCAAGCGCCATTCGTATTAAACCCGCGGGCCGCACTAACATTCAATTTTCATATTAAGGTGTGGGCCGCGTGTCTGAGACCCTTGGTTTATACATAGCACAAAGCAAAAAAAAACTTTGTATGCAGAGTTATTTCATTTTAAATTTCAAAAGATTTTTGTGGCTCCCATTGTTTTCTTTAATTTGTGAAACTGGTCAAAATGGCTCTTTGACTGGTAAAGGTTGCCGACCCCTGAATTAGATAAACATCTTACTGCCTTTACACAGCAACAAACAATCACATTTGATCAAAATCATTTCTTTTTCCTTTCCTCTGAGCTTGTTTACTGCGTCATCATTTTTCAGACGCTCTGTCCGGTTTCTTTCCTCCGTCGCAGCTTGTGGTGTCTATTCATTGGCTTCAGTTACCGCAGCTGTCAAATAGTCTGTTTTATGCGGAAACATATAAACAAAAACAAAAAAAACTTTAACAATAGCGCTTGCCTGCGCGTGTCACATTCTGCCAAATGCTCTCTTATGGCGCAATTTTGGGGAAAACAAAATAAGAAGAAAGGACCACCAGTGAGACTTGATTTTTGTCTGATGCTGAAACTCAACAATTGGATTTGTCACCACGTTTGTGTGCACTAACAATGATGATTTATTCATTTCTCCCTCAAGTCTTCTTTGATACCTCATCAAATCTATTCTTAAGTGACTAAAGTATTTAGACACATCAACTTATCAATCAATCCCAGATTAAACAACTAGACCTCTCAATTGACTGTAAATACAAAAGTGAAGTGAATTATATTTATATAGCGCTTTTCTCTAGTGACTCAAAGCGCTTTACATAGTGAAACCCAATATCTAAGTTACATTCAAACCAGTGTGGGTGGCACTGGGAGCAGGTGGGTAAAGTGTCTTGCCCAAGGACACAACGGCAGTGACTGGGATGGCGGAAGCGGGAATCGAACCCTCAAGTTGCTGGCACGGTTGCTATGCCGGTTTTGAACTAAAATTAATATCTGATATCGGCAAAAAAAAGTGTCAGTTTGTCAGCTTGCACGTAAAATCTCAACTATAAACTCAGATACAAGCAGTCCTGCAGTGTTTTTGTTTCAATTGTATGGTGGCCAACAGGTGTTGCAAAAAAAAAAAAAAATACTTAAGTCTATTCCAGACGGTTAATATTACAATAGGTTAGTGTTTTCATTCCTATTGGTTTTGTTAGTAATTTCAAATTGATCAAGCATTCCACACTACAGAGTAATAAAAGTGTCAATTGTGCTGATATTGTATCAGATCAATATTGGTATTGGTCAATACTCAAGACTCCAATATCGGTATCAAATCGGAAGTGAAAAAGTTGTATCTGTGCACCCCTGAAGTATATTACAGTGCATGTTTAAAACTAAAACTGTTTAGTTATTTGGCAAATAACCGAAACAACAAATGAGTAATTTTAAAATACAAAAACAACTTCAGATTCTTTTATGGGAATTTTGCGTATCGTTCACAATCATTATGAAAGACATGACGACGGATGTATGTTTTTTTAATGCATTCTAAATGTTAAATACATTCAATAAAAAATTACTTACTGTACAATGTCTGCAGTCATTAGGATCCTAACTGCTAGGATGATCATATATTCCCATTTAGATTAAGAGTAACTCATAATCCTTGCGAAAAGTGTGCCAACTTGTTGGAATATGTCCTCATCCTACTACCCAGGTGAGAGGCAGAAGTTATGATTTAGAACAGTGGTCCCTAAACTTTTTGACTCGGGCCGCATTGGGTTAAAACAATTTGGCCGGGGGCCAGTTTATATATATATATATATATATATATATATATATATATATATATATATATATATATATATATATATATATATATATATATATATATATATATATATATATATATATATATATATATATATATATATATATATATTAACATGCACACACATACACAAGTCTCCAAAACATTAACCATGTTGCTACAATAAAAAAAAAAGAAAAAAGAAAATATAATAAGTGGTACTTTTTTTTATAATATGTATATATATATATATTCCTCGTGCACCAATTGACTGAAAGAGTGCGCACTTGCCACTGATGATGTCACGTTATCGATGGGAAAATGCATTTTTAGACAACATGATTTGCCTCGGAGACACCGAGTGTAACAAGCGGTAGAAAATGGATTAGAAAGGACAGATTTTTTAAAATAATTTAAAAAAAAGTCCCAGGTTTAAAAAAAAAATATATATATATATATATATATAAAATATGTATATATTAAAAAAAAAAAAATATATATATATATATATATATGTATATATATATATATATATATATATATATATATTTGTTGTTTTTTTTTTGTTGTTTTTTAAACCTTTTAAAATGATATATATATATATATATATATATACACACATATATATTTTATTTTATTTTATTTATTTTTTTTAAACCTGGGACTTTCTGCGGGCCGGATAAGGCCAGCAGGCCGTAGTTTAGGGACCCCTGATCTCAAATTAAATTTTACAGGGAGCAGGTAAGCGAGGGAACAGCTGACCACTCGATGATAGGCACACAAACTTGGGATCACGGCGCCGCCATAAATAGCACGTCTGCGTTAGCACTTACAATAACAATATCACTAATACTTGGTTACAATTCAAGTCACAAAATTTAAATGGAGGTTTTTTTTTAGTGCTTTTTGGATATTTTTTTATCAGATTTTATGGGCGGAATAGAGGATCCCCCATTGGCTCCACAGTAAGCGGACTTATATTTACGTTTATTTACAAGTTAAAAGGCATTAGAAAAAAATCCATCCGTCGTCATGTCTTTCATAATGATTGTTAACGATAGGCAAAATGTAAAAACAAGTGCAGTTCCCCCATAAAGGGTTCTTCTAATACTGACAACATTGGCACTTATTCTACCATCCTAGTCACGTCCGTTGTGTCCTTGAGCAAGACACTTCACCCTTGCTCCAGATGGGTCGTGGTTAGGGCCTTGCATGGCAGCTCCCGCCATCAGTGTGTGAATGTGTGTGTGAATGGGTGAATGTGGAAATAGTGTCAAAGCGCTTTGAGTTCCTTAAAAAGGTAGAAAAGGGCTATACAAGTACAACCCATTTATTTCATAGCCTTGGACCTAAAAATTATGGCAAATTTCTCGCCAAAACAGTAGAGATTCTCGGCTTGTTTTTTTTAACAAGTTTCAGCACATTTTGGAAGGCCCACATTTGGCTCCAAAAAGTGGAGTGTATCAGGTGTGTATCAGCCTGCTGACGTCACGTACAGAAGACTGGAGGCAATTTCATACGTTTGTAGTTTGTGTTTTGGGTAGCATCTTCATCCCCAATCTTGATATTTTCACATATAATTGGAAGTAATTATCAAATCCAGTGAAATTGGGAAGAACCAAACAAGATGAATGTAATTTGTAGGGATGTAACAGCCGATAGCTTAGCTACTTTTTTAACGAGTAGATTTTCCTGTAGTTAGCTACTTTTAGACCAGTGGTTCTTAACCTGGGTTCGATCGAACCCTAGGGGTTCGGTGAGTCGGGCTCAGGGGTTCGGCGGATTGATTGATTGATTGAAACTTTATTAGTAGATTGCGGAGTACAGTACATATTCCGTACATTTGACCACTAAATGGTAACAACCGAATAAGTTTTTCAACTTGTTTAAGTCGCCACGTTAATCAATTCATGGTCGAGGTCAAAACACACCCGACTCATCGTGTAAATAAAAACTTCTCCCTATCGGCGTATTACGGAGACGGCAACAGCAGAAGTCAGACTGATTTGCAGGTGTGTAATTTGTTGTGAGTTTATGCACTGTGTTGGTTTTGTTGTTTGAACAAGGTGATGATCATGCACGGTTCATTTTGTGCACCAGTAATAAAACATGGTAACACTGTAGTATGGGGAACATATTCACCATTAATTAGTTGCTTATTAACATGCAAATTAGTAACATATTGGCTCTTAACTAGTCATTATTAAGTACTTATTAATGCCTTATTTTGCATGGCCTTATTATAACCCTAACCCTCTAACCCTGGCCCTAACCCATTAACCCTAACCCGATCCCTAACCCTAACCGAATAACTCTAAATTAAGTCTTTGTTACTTAGAATATGTTCCCCTAGTGTCCAAAATACTCTAAATTAAGTCTATGTTACTTAGAATATGTTCCCTGTACTAAAGTGTTACCAAAAACATATAATAACTTTGTCTTGAATTTGAAAAACAGGAGGGTTCGGTGATGCATAATACGCCAACAGGGAGAAGTTTTTGTTTACACGATGAGTCGGGTGTGTCTTGACCTCCGCGGCGGAGACTCTGCCAAACCCCTGAGGCCGACTCACCGAACCCCTAGGGTTCAATCGAACCCAGGTTAAGAACCACTGCCTTACTGCCTTCCACACCCCCACCTTCCGGCCCCGCGCTCCGCAGAGTATTATTGAAGATGTAGTTAATTTTTTAGACCGGCCAAAAGCGCCAGAAAAAAACTACACTCACTAAGTTTTCGTTTCATACCAGCATACGTCACGGCATTATCGTGGTGATTTTGAAACCGCAACACCGTGGCGTTTACCAAACCGTTTCACCCCTAGTCATTTGAGGCGTTCATTCTAATTATTCTGAATTCTAAAAAGAAAGGTTTTGTTCAGAGTTTGGACAGAAACAAATGTACAAGACTTGAGCCAAATGCGATCTCGAGGAGAGAAAGACTGAATCGGAAAAAGAAAACGCTCAAAAATGAATGTTCTATTTTGCGTCCTCTTCTACTGATGTTTTCCTCAGGACGCTTGAGGAAAGAGCACGAGGAAACACAGGCTATGGTGTCTACATAGAGGGGTAAAAGGAAGAGCATGGAAGTCCGGAAATGACGATTCTTTTATATACTTTTTGCTTTCGGTTTTTGAAGTAATCATGGGCGACAAAAACATGCAATTAAGTGATCAAAATAATAGTTTTACACGCTCCAGTTCCGTAAATGACGTCACACCAAGAGGGGGACGGCATATGGAGTCTGGTGATGGACAAGTAGTACATCAAATACAGTTAGTTATTTACCGATTACTCCAAAAATAATTGAGATATATATATATATATATATATATATATGTATATATATATATATATATATATATATATATATATATATATATATATATATATATATATATATATATACACACACACAGGTAAAAGCCAGTAAATTAGAATATTTTGAAAAACTTGATTTATTTCAGTAATTGCATTCAAAAGGTGTAACTTGTACATTATATTTATTCATTGCACACAGACTGATGCATTCAAATGTTTATTTCATTTAATTTTGATGATTTGAAGTGGCAACAAATGAAAATCCAAAATTCCGTGTGTCACAAAATTAGAATATTACTTAAGGCTAATACAAAAAAGGGATTTTTAGAAATGTTGGCCAACTGAAAAGTATGAAAATGAAAAATATGAGCATGTACAATACTCAATACTTGGTTGGAGCTCCTTTTGCCTCAATTACTGCGTTAATGCGGCGTGGCATGGAGTCGATGAGTTTCTGGCACTGCTCAGGTGTTATGGGAGCCCAGGTTGCTCTGATAGTGGCCTTCAACTCTTCTGCATTTTTGGGTCTGGCATTCTGCATCTTCCTTTTCACAATACCCCACAGATTTTCTATGGGGCTAAGGTCAGGGGAGTTGGCGGGCCAATTTAGAACAGAAATACCATGGTCCGTAAACCAGGCACGGGTAGATTTTGCGCTGTGTGCAGGCGCCAAGTCCTGTTGGAACTTGAAATCACCATCTCCATAGAGCAGGTCAGCAGCAGGAAGCATGAAGTGCTCTAAAACTTGCTGGTAGACGGCTGCGTTGACCCTGGATCTCAGGAAACAGAGTGGACCGACACCAGCAGATGACATGGCACCCCAAACCATCACTGATGGTGGAAACTTTACACTAGACTTCAGGCAACGTGGATCCTGTGCCTCTCCTGTTTTCCTCCAGACTCTGGGACCTCGATTTCCAAAGGAAATGCAAAATTTGCATGGTTGGGTGATGTTTTGGGGTGCCATGTCATCTGCTGGTGTCGGTCCACTCTGTTTCCTGAGATCCAGGGTCAACGCAGCCGTCTACCAGCAAGGTTTAGAGCACTTCATGCTTCCTGCTGCTGACCTGCTCTATGGAGATGGAGATTTCAAGTTCCAACAGGACTTGGCGCCTGCACACAGCGCAAAATCTACCCGTGCCTGGTTTACGGACCATGGTATTTCTGTTCTAAATTGGCCCGCCAACTCCCCTGACCTTAGCCCCATAGAAAATCTGTGGGGTATTGTGAAAAGGAAGATGCAGAATGCCAGACCCAAAAACGCAGAAGAGTTGAAGGCCACTATCAGAGCAACCTGGGCTCTTATAACACCTGAGCAGTGCCAGAAACTCATCGACTCCATGCCACGCCGCATTAACGCAGTAATTGAGGCAAAAGGAGCTCCAACCAAGTATTGAGTATTGTACATGCTCATATTTTTCATTTTCATACTTTTCAGTTGGCCAACATTTCTAAAAATCCCTATTTTGTATTAGCCTTAAGTAATATTCTAATTTTGTGACGCACGGAATTTTGGATTTTCATTTGTTGCCACTTCAAATCATCAAAATTAAATGAAATAAACATTTGAATGCATCAGTCTGTGTGCAATGAATAAATATAATGTACAAGTTACACCTTTTGAATGCAATTACTGAAATAAATCAAGTTTTTCAAAATATTCTAATTTACTGGCTTTTACCTGTATATATATATAATTGAATGAATACCAGGTTCATTTTCAGAAGCAAATAATACATAAATAAATGGTTTGCGAAATTTTAGGTCATCTCGACGAAATTAGGTCCTGTAATCCCTAATGTTGGCGATAAGATTATGAACAATGCATGGCAGCAGTTCAGTGAGGAACCTTTTTCTGTTCCCACTAGTGCACAAACTTTCACTTCCTGCGGATGTTGATGCAACACATGTCCCAATACTTTTGTCAATGTAGCGTACCAGCCACGCTTTTATCTCAGTGTCTACACATGGGCGGATTTTGCGGAAAAAAAAGAAAATAAATCCAGCTGGCCAAAGCGGAAGCCAAGAATTTTGTGACACACAGATTCCCACTGCAGGAATCCCTTGGTCGCACACACACACACACACACACACACACACACACACAATTGGTGTACTCCAATAAATCAAGCGGGTCCCACAGGAAGTGAGTTGGAAATTGTGCAAGATTGAAAGCGCTATACATTAAACATTTACAAGTCACATCTTTTCCAAAATTTGCCAACACAAGCTGGGAGCCCATTAACAAAGAAACAATAGAAATCAAATCTGCCAAAATGTTCCATAAACATAACAACCACACTGCTCTGTACAGATGTCCGATAATGGCTTTTTTGCCGATATCCGATATTGTCCAACTCTTAATTACCGATTCCGATATCAACCGATACCGATATATACAGTCGGGGAATTAACACATTATTATGCCTCATTTTGTTGTGATGCCCTGCTGGATGCATTAAACAATGTAACAAGGTTTTCCAAAATAAATCAACTCAAGTTATGGAAAAAAAATGCCAACATGGCACTGCCATATTTATTATTGAAGTCACAAAGTGCATTATTTTTTTTAACATGCCACAAAACAGCCGCTTGGAATTTGGGACATGCTCTCCCTGAGAGAGCATGAGGAGGTTGAGGTGGCCCGGTTTGGAGGGGGTGGGGGGGGGGGGGGGTAGTTAGTGCTGCAAGGGGTTCTGGGTATTTGTTCTGTTGTGTTTATGTTGTGTTACGGTGCCGGATGTTCTCCCGAAATGTGTTTGTCATTCTTGTTTGGTGTGGGTTCACGGTGTGGCGCATATTTGTAACAGTGTTAAAGTTGTTTATACGGTCACCCTCAGTGTGACCTGCATGGCTGTTGACCAAGTATGCTTTGCATTCACTTGTGTGTGTGAATAGTCGTAGATATTATGTGATTGGGCCGGTACGCAAATGCAGTGTCTTTAAAGCACGCCTCCAATATTGTTGTTTGGGTGGAAATCGGGAGAAATTCGGGAGAATGGTTGCCCTGGGAGATTGTCGGGAGGGGCACTGAAATTCGGGAGTCTCCCGGGAAAATCGGGAGGGTTGGCAAGTATGACTGGGAGACGCAACTGCTCTGTACTTCTCCCTACGTCCGTGTACCACTCCGTACATACATTTTACTTTTTGGAACCGATACCGATAATTTCCGATATTACATTTTAAAGCACTTATCGGCTGTCCGATATTATCGGACATCTCTACTGCTCTGAATATACTGTTTACACCACATGGATGCTAATATTTCCATAACTGTAATGCAGCTTGGGGTGAACGGGTTTGTGATTAAAGCATTTAAGATGGCTGTAGGCAACCTCCAATTGTTTTTTTTGTTGTTTTTTTTAAGTATAGTGGTCCTTAACTGGTGGGTCGGAATTTAAAAGTGAGTCGTGATTCCTTTGCAGTGAACATTTTAAATAATTCTCATGATTATTGTATTATATAAAATGTGTCCAATATCTGTTTTTTTGTAATTCATTTTGAAATACAATATTTTAACATTTGCACACACAACTTTTTAAACTACCATATCAATTTTTATTAAAAAAATATATATTTGTGTTTTATTTCATTTCAATTGTATTATTATGGTGCAGTTTGTTGATGTCTTTATTGTTTTTAGTAGGGATGTCCGATAATGGCTTTTTGCCAATATCCAATATTCCAATATTGTCTAACTCTTTAATTACCGATACCGATATCAACCGATATATGCAGTCGTGGAATTAACACATTATTATGCCTAATTTGGACAACCAGGTATGGTAAAGATAAGGTACTTTTTTTTTAAATTAATAAAATAAGATAAATAAATTAAAAACATTTTCTTGAATAAAAAAGAAAGTAAAACAATATGAAAACAGTTACATAGAAACTAGTGATTAATGAAAATTTGTAAAATTAACTGTTAAAGGTTAGTACTATTAGTGGACCAGCAGCACGCATGTGTGCTTACGGACTGTATCCCTTGCAGACTGTATTGATATATATTGATATATAATGTAGGAACCAGAATATTAATAACAGAAAGAAACAACCCTTTTGGGTTGGTGCACTAATTGTAAGTGTATCTTGTGTTTTTTATGTTGATTTAACAAAAATAAAAAAATAAAATAAAAAAATGATACCGATAATAAAAAAAATGATACCGATAATTTCCACTATTACATTTTAGCGCATTTATCGGCCGATAATATCGGCAGGCCAATATTATCGGACATCTCTAGTTTTTGGTGTATTAAGTATAGTCTCCCATAAGCAAATAACCGCCAGGGTCTTTAATTCCTGCACTGGCGTTAACAGTTGTGGCTGTAGGCAACCTCCAAAAGTTTTTTTTTTTTTTTTTTATCTACCGCTGCATGCGCCTCAAAATGTCAATTGCGCTACTCAGCTGTTGGTGTGAAAGTCGTGCGTGTAACACTTGCTGTAACCAACTCATCATCTCTATTAATGCTGAGTAAGCATATTTTTTGTCCAGCCACTTAGGCAAATCATATCGTTGTACAGATTTACTTTACAAAAGAGAAGTGTGGGTACTTTTCTTGTTGCCCTATTTGAAATTGACTTTATGAAATTGATATGTTTCGTGTTTGTCGCGGCGTTTAAATCCTTACCGCCATTACAACATCGGTTGTGTTGCTGCTGTGTTGTCACAACAGACTTGTTGATAAATGATGTGGTCACAGAGATCATCCCTTTTCTTCTCTACTTTCTCATGCACTCCAAGTGATTAATAAAACAAAAAACAGCTTGTTATACAGTATTAGAGATGGGCGATATGGCCTAAAATATATACTGCCACCACATGTGATAGCGATATGTGTTATTGGATATATAAATAATAATAGAACCATTTCAAAATGGGTTACCAATACTAATTTGGTTGCTAAAATATGCAATACGCTATTGTCATTTTCTGTTGTATTATTTTCACAAAGCGTGTATTGTTACTTTCTGTTGTAACATTAGCCTATGTACACTTCTGTTCAAATATAATAAACACGTATTCTCCTGTTTGATACTTTACATTTGTTTTGGATGAAACTACACAGTTTTTATCAATCCAACACCAAATAGTTACAGGGACAGTATTGATCATACCAATTGATACTTCACATTTTTGAAAATACTGTACGGTATATATATGTTTTTGGTAACACTTTAGTATGGGTAACATATTCACCATTAATTAGTTGCTTATTAACATGCAAATTAGTAACATATTGGCTGTTAATAAGTCATTATTAGGAATTATTAGTGCCTTCTTCTGCATGGCCTTATTAATCCTAACCCTAACCCTTCCCTCAATAACCTCAGAATTAGTGCTTATTAGTAACCCTAACCCTAACCCCAACCCTTCCCTCAATAACCTCAGAATTATTGCTTATTAGTAACCCTAACCCTACCCTCAATAACCTCAGAATTATTGTTTATTAGTAACCCTAACCCTAAACCCAACCCTTCCCTCAATAACCTCAGAATTATTGCTTATTAGTAACCCTAACCCTAACCCTTCCCTCAATAACCTCAGAATGATTGCTTATTAGTAACCCTAACCCTAACCCCAACCCTTCCCTCAATAACCTCAGAATTATTGCTTATTAGTAACCCTAACCCTAACCCCAACCCTTCCCTCGATAACCTCAGAATTATTGCTTATTAGTAACCCTAACCCTAACCCTTCCCTCAATAACCTCTAAATTATTGCTTATTAGTAACCCTAACCCTAACCCTTATATGTCCCCCTAGTGTCCAAATAACTCTAAATTAAGTATTTGTTACCTAGAATATGTTCCCCATACTAAAGTGCTACCATTTTTTTTTTCATAATTACAATCAGACAAAAAACACAGGCGGTGTAACATAATCAATTATATATTTTAAATTGTTTCTTATATCGGCCTCTGGCTTAAATATTTGGTTTATGCCCTTAAAGTCATCCTGTGTCCAGAGACTTACTTCCTGAGTTTGTAAACAACAACAAAAACATCAAAGTATTTTTTTGAACGATAAAAATATCGATATAAACATCGTAGTATTGACTGTATATTGATACTATACTTGGTATCGTTACTAGGGGTGTGACTCATTGGGTACCTAACGATTTGCTCCGATTCCGATTCTGGAGTGACGATTTGATTCAACACCATTTTCAATTCAAAACGATTTGATATGCGTATTATTTGTTTGGTAGAATGTCTTAATTGGTATGATGACTATAGTGAAACAGGTTATAGGTTGGAAAAGCTCCTTTTCGAAAAAAGATCATTTTAATATATATATATATATATATATATATATATATATATATATATATATATATATATATTAAAATGATCTTTTTTCGAATATATATATATATATATATATATATATATATATATATATATATATATATATATATATATATATATATATATATATATATATACCGTATTTTTCGGACTATAAGTCGCATTTTTTTTCATAGTTTGGCTGGTCTCCAGTGCGACTTATTTATGTTTTTTTCCTTCTTTATTATGCATTTTCGGCAGGTGCGACTTATACTCCAGTGCGACTTATACTCTGAAAAATACGGTATATATATATATATATATATATATATATATATATATATATATATATATATATATATATATATATATATATATATATATGTGTGTGTGTGTGTATATATATAATGTATGTATATATGTGTATATATATACATATATGTATATATACACATATCTACATATATGTACTGTATATATATATATATATATATATATATATATATATATATATATATATATATATATATATATATATATGTATAATACATATATACACACACACACATATATGTATATTTATATATATATATATATATATATATATATATGTATTATATATATGTATGCATATATGTAGATATCTACACACACACACACACATATATATATATATATATATATATATATATATATATATATATATATATATATATATATATATATATATATATATATATACCGTATTTTTCGGACTATAAGTCGCATTTTTTTTCATAGTTTGGCCGGTCTCCAGTGCGACTTATTTATGTGTTTTTCCTTCTTTATTATGCATTTTCGGCAGGTGCGACTTATACTCCAGTGCGACTTATACTCCGAAAAATACGGTATATATATATATATATATGTGTGTGTGTGTGCGTGTATATATATATAATGTATGTATATATGTGTATATATATACATATATGTATATATACACATATCTACATATATGTACTGTATATATATATATATATATATATATATATATATATATATATATATATATATATATATATATATATAATACATATATACACACACACACATATATGTATATTTATATACATATATATATGCATACATATATATATGCATACATATATATATGTATGCATATATGTAGATATCTACACACACACACACACACACACACACACACATATATATATATATATATATATATATATATATATATATATGTATGTGTGGGAAAAAAATCACAAGACTATTTCATCTCTACAGGCCTGTTTCATGAGGGGGGTTCCCTCAATCATCAGGAGATTTTAATGGGAGCATATATATATATATATATATAAATTTGGAACTGGATTAGATTGGGATGAATAACAGCCCTTTGAGACACTTGTGATTTAGGGCTATATAAATAAACATTGATTGATTGATTGATTGATCTGTGATTCGGATGTGAATCGATTTTTTTTTTTTAAAACCTCCAGTTGTTAGCATTTACTGTAGTGCAGCATGTTTAGCTACTCCTCGTCCTCCAGTGATAACGTTACCTGTATGAAACACAGTTTATTTGCCGCCACGGAGGCGAGGATTGCAGACTTAGAAGTGGCGTTGCACTGTGGAGGGAAGTTAGCCGTTGCGTTGAGGACGTGTTAGTTTGCTCGCCGAGACCTAGCCTGAATGTGTCATGCATTTTCATGATACAACGATAAAAATATAAGCTCTATAGTTGGCCAAATTCATATCATTTACATCGTATATCATATATATATATAGCAACGTTATGCCGTAAATGAGATTTTCCATTTTGAAAATAAAACCCTCTCTCCAATTATCCCCTTCTTGCAGTTGATGTCCTCTTTGCTGACTTAGCTAAACAAACTATAATTTACCTGCTATTCATGTATAATTGCACATGTATTCACTTATTTTTTCATTTGTTTGCTCTCATTTTTAAAAAATGTTTTATTTGTGCTGTGACATCATTAGGACAGTTTCTCAAGATCGAAACATTTTTTTTCTTCAAAACGTCTTGTAATTCCGGGCGTGTTTTAACCCACTTCTGTTGTTTTTGTGGGGGAGGGAAAAAAAATGAAAACGAGCAAAGGCAGAACATTTTAACAACATGGACAAAAACAATCCTCAAGACTTGACAGCTCCTCTTTTGTGTATGAGTAAAGGTGGGCAAGCGGGTACCCGGTGACACGAGCACCAAATGGAGCACAGCGCTGCACTAAATAGGCGCGCATCCTCCGAGCCGCTCACAGCCGGAGATATAATTAATCAAAGTGGATGCTTCGTTGTTGACCTTTTCCCAGGTGATCATCACAATGACGCGCCCATTAATCGGTCAGCCATCACTCTTCAACCGGCACCGCTGCAATTATCACACAATCACTCAGGCACGCCACGGAAGATGGGAGCTAGCAGGAAGCAGCACACACACACACACACATACACACACACACACACACACACACACACGTCTAAAGCATGAAGCTGGCCTGCGATGTGTGAACTTTACGTGTAATTGATTCCTTTCTCGCCCGATTGCGCGTAAACGTAAAATATCCTCGATCAATCCGCCCGTTCCCTTATTCGCTCTGCGGGCTTCGGAGCCGACTATTACGGGAAAGGAGCGTGACATTACAATAACAGCGTCGGCTAATGTTGCACTTAGCGCGCACACACCTGATTATTTTTTTTCTTCTGTGATGGCGAAGATGGAAAGTGTTCTGCACGTGTGTGTGTGTGTGTGTGGTTGGTGAAATAAATGACCATTGTGACGCACTGAATCTAAGTGACATTCATTTCTTTTGTCGAAAAAAGCAAGGAAAACAACTTTAGGATTTTAGAACATGGAGTTTACTTTACACGCCATGTTGCATTACGTCATATTTTAGGGTATCATACGACATCGCGTTGTATCGTTTCAGAAAATACCTTAACGCAAACATGGATCATATGATATCGAGTAGGGATGTCCGATAATATCGGACTGCCGATATTATCGGCCGATAAATGCTTTAAAATGTAATATCGGAAATGATCGGTATCAGTTTCAAAGAGTAAAATGCATGACTTTTTAAAACGCTGCTGTGTACACGGACGTAGGGAGAAGTACAGAGCGTCAATAAGCCTTAAAGGCACTGCCTTTGCGTGCCGGCCCAGTCACATAATATCTACGGCTTTATGCAACAGCCATACAGGTCACACTGAGGGTGGCCGTATAAACAACTTTAACACTGTTACAAATATGCGCCACACTGTGAACCCACACCAAACAAGAATGACAAAACACATTTCGGGAGAACATCCGCACCGTAACACAACATAAACACAACAGAACAAATACCCAGAACCCCTTGCAGCACTAACTCCCCCGGGATGCTACAATATACACCCCCGCTACCACCAAAACCCGCCCCCCATCTCCCGAATTCGGAGGTCTGCTCTAGTATACTCTGGACTGAAGCTGTGTGCTTTCATTGTTTTTGTAGCTGTTGTTTTGAGGCATGTTTAAAAAATAAATAAAAATAATGCACTTTCAATAATAAATATGGCAGTGCCATGTTGGCACTTTTTTTTCATAACTGGAGGTTTTGGAAAACCTTGTTTTTGATCGGAACTTGTATTAGTAGATTGCACAGTACAGTACATATTCCGTACAATTGACCACTAAATGGTAACACCCGAATACGTTTTTCAACTTGTTTAAGTCGGGGTCCACGTTTAATCAATTCATGGTAATGTTACATTGTTTAATGCATCCAGCGGGGCATCACAACAAAATTAGGCATAATAATGTGTTAATTTCACGACTGTATTTATCGGTATCGGTTGATATCGGAATCGGTAATTGAGAGTTGGACAATATCGGAATATCGGATATCGGCCATTATCGGACATCTCTAATATCAAGTCTTATCGTACCTTGTTTAATATTGTTTTGCATCACATTTTAGTAGGAATGGGCATCAATGGTCCCTAATATGACACATATCTTAATTCTTAAAGACTATCTGATCAGGACTGCAACTAATGATCATTTTAATAGTCAACGATTATCTTAACGATTAGTCGACTAATCAGATAATAAAGCCTACACATATTTAATGGCTGTATTTTTTTCCATCGACTTCTAAATGCAGCTAAAGTTATTTTAGGCATGTTTGAGTTTATTTCGAACATGCATGCATACAACATGATACATCCCAATTTCCAGTTTCTCTATTCAACATGTTCGAAAAGGAGTAGGAAGAAGCAGACCTAATTTAATTCAACCCCTTTTCCTTTACATAGCAGTTGCTAAAACCTTTTTTCACTTCCTGTTCTCAATTTATTCACAATATACTCCATAAGTACAAACCCCGTTTCCATATGAGTTGGGAAATTGTGTTAGATGTAAATATAAACGGAATACAATGATTTGCAAATCATTTTTAACCCATATTCAGTTGAATATGCTACAAAGACAACATATTTGATGTTCAAACTGATAAACATTTTTTTTTTTGCAAATAATCATTAACTTTAGAATTTGATGCCAGCAACACGTGACAAAGAAGTTGGGAAAGGTGGCAATAAATACTGATAAAGTTGAGGAATGCTCATCAAACACTTATTTGGAACATCCCACAGGTGTGCAGACTAATTGGGAACAGGTGGGTGCCATGATTGGGTATAAAAGTAGATTCCATGAAATGCTCAGTCATTCACAAACAAGGATGGGGTGAGGGTCACCACTTTGTCAACAAATGCGTGAGCAAATTGTTGAACAGTTTAAGAAAAACCTTTCTCAACCAGCTATTGCAAGGAATTTAGGGATTTCACCATCTACGGTCCGTAATATTATCAAAGGGTTCAGAGAATCTGGAGAAATCACTGCACGTAAGCAGCTAAGCCCGTGACCTTCGATCCCTCAGGCTGTACTGCATCAACAAGCAACATCAGTGTGTAAAGGATATCATCACCTGGGCTCAGGAACTCTTCAGAAACCCACTGTCAGTAACTACAGTTGGTCGCTACATCTGTAAGTGCAAGTTAAAACTCTCCTATACAAGGCCGTTTATCAACAACACCCAGAAACGCCGTCGGCTTCGCTGGGCCTGAGCTCATCTAAGATGGACTGATACAAAGTGGAAAAGTGTTCTGTGGTCTGACGAGTCCACATTTCAAATTGTTTTTGGAAACTGTGGACGTTGTGTCCTCCGGACCAAAGAGGAAAAGAACCATCCGGATTGTTATAGGCGCAAAGTTGAAAAGCCAGCATCTGTGATGGTATGGGGGTGTATTAGTGCCCAAGACATGGGTAACTTACACATCTGTGAAGGCGCCATTAATGCTGAAAGTTACTTACATGTTTTGGAGCAACATATGTTGCCATCCAAGCAACGTTACCATGGACGCCCCTGCTTATTTCAGCAAGACAATGCCAAGCCACGTGTTACATCAACGTGGCTTCATAGTAAAAGAGTGCGGGTACTAGACTGGCCTGCCAGTAGTCTAGACCTGTCTCCCATTGAACAGGTGTGGTGCATTATGAAGCCTAAAATCCCACAACGAAGACCCCCGGACTGTTGAACAACTTAAGCTGTACATCAAGCAAGAATGGGAAAGAATTCGACCTGAGAAGCTTAAAAAATGTGTCTCCTCAGTTCCCAAACGTTTACTGAGTGTTGTTAAAAGGAAAGGCTATGTAACACAGTGGTGAACATGCCCTTTCCCAACTACTTTGGCACGTGTTGCAGCCATGAAATTCTAAGTTAATTATTATTTGCAAAAAAAAAATTAAGTTTATGAGTTTGAACATCAAATATCTTGTCTTTGTAGTGCATTCAACTGAATATGGGTTGAAAAGGATTTGCAAATCATTGTATTCCGTTTATATTTACATCTAACACAATTTCCCAACTCATATGGAAACGGGTTTGTAGTTACATATATTTGTTTTATTAATTCTGCATTTTCATTTGCGTTGTTCATCATTGCTGCACTTTGGGGAGTTTCATGGATGCTGCTGTCAATATTTTGCATAGTCTGACAGGAAACAGTAGTGTACAAAGTGTAGCCCTGCTTGACTGATGTTTGATTTTTATTATTAAAGGCCTACTGAAACCCACTACTACCGACCACGCAGTCTGATAGTTTATATATCAATGATGAAATCTTAACATTGCAACACAAGCCAATACGGCCGGGTTAGCTTACTAAAGTGCAATTTTAAAAATCCTGCTGAAAACGTCTCGGTATGATGACGCCTGCGCGTGACATCACGAATTGTAGAGGACATTTTGGGACAGCATGGTGGCCAGCTATTAAGTCGTCTGTTTTCATCGCAAAATTCCACAGTATTCTGGACATCTGTGTTGGTGAATCTTTTGCAATTTGTTCAATGAACAATGGAGACAGCAAAGAAGAAAGCTGTAGGTGGGAAGCGGTGTATTGCGGCAGGTGTTTTGCCGGATAACGCACCCCCGCCGTAGAATGCACCCCCTGACTGTTGTGCCGGATAACACAGCCGGTGTTTCATTGTTTACATTCCCGAAAGATGACAGTCAAGCTTTACCATTGGCCTGTGGAGAACTGGGACAACAGAGACTCTTACCAGGAGGACTTTGAGTTGGATACGCAGACACGATACCGTGAGTACGCATGCAGCTGCGGCTTTCAAACATTTGATCGCTTGCCCGTACGTGCGTGCCGCTATGTGCATGTCACGTACGTAACTTTGGGGACTTTGGGGAAATATATGTGCTGTATGAACTTTGGGGAGGTGAACGGTACTTTGGGCTGTGGGATTGAGTGTGTTGTGCAGGTGTTTGAGTTGTATTGGCGGGTTATATGGACGGGAGGGGGGAGGTGTTTGCTATGCGGGATTAATTTGTGGCATATTAAATATAAGCCTGGTTGTGTTGTGGCTAATAGAGTATATATATGTCTTGTGTTTATTTACTGTTTTAGTCATTCCCAGCTGAATATCAGGTGCCACCCGCCTCTCACAGCATCTTCCCTATCTGAATCGCTCCCACTGCCCTCTAGTCCTTCACTCTCACTTTCCTCATCCACGAATCTTTCATCCTCGGTCAAATTAATGGGGAAATCGTTGCTTTCTCGGTCCGAATCGCTCTCGCTGCTGGTGGCCATGATTGTAAACAATGTGCGGATGTGAGGAGCTCCACAACCTGTGACGTCACGCGCACATCGTCTGCTACTTCCGGTACAGGCAAGGCTTTTTTATCAGCGACCAAAAGTTGCAAACTTTATCGTCGATGTTCTCTACTAAATCCTTTCAGCAAAAATATGGCAATATCACGAAATGATCAAGTATGACACATAGAATGGACCTGCTATCCCCGTTTAAATAAGAAAATCGCATTTCAGTAGGCCTTTAAACACATTCTAAAAACACAAATAAAAAAGAAGACTACAAACATGTTTTTAGAAAATAGCAACAAAAGGCAGAATGTAAAGTTTAAGTGTTAATACTAATAACAACACCACTATAACCACCATACAGTATGTTGGCATTGTTTTTCTTATGGGCACGCAAACAGGTTTTATACGGCCCGCGGGATGATTTTGCTAAGTATAAAAATTAACCTGAAATTTTGGAATGAAAGAAACTGCTGTTCTAAATGTGTCCACTGGATGTCACAATAGCAATTCTTTGTATCTTTGCAGATGATGCTACATATGTACAAAATAAACCACATGATATTAGTACATCAGTCGAGGAAAATGATCAAATTACATAAATAACATACTATAATTGGATTTTGATGTAATGTTTTTTATCTTGATAGATTGAAAATTAACACCAATGTGTTGACTCATGAACATTATCACATAATTTATTTAGAAAATATAAATAATGACAAATAAAGTATATATACTGTCATGACTTGGTCCTGGGTGTTTGCTTTTCCGGGATGCAACGGAAAGTTGGCTCGGGCGAGACGGGAATGTGAGTACATTTTTATTTAAACACTATAAATACAAAACAAGGAAGTAAACAAAAGGTGCGCACAATGGCGGAGAACAAACTATGAAACCAAAAAGACTATAAACATGGAACAAAAACTTACTTGGCTTGGACAAAAATAGTAGCATGAAGGATGGACATGAAAAGAAGTGTCAGGAATGGACAGAGCATAAATGTGGGGATGTCACCAGAAAGACAAACTGAAAAACGATGAACTTAAATACTACAGACATGATTAACGAAAACAGGTGCGTGACTCAAAACGTGAAACAGGTGCGTGACGTGACAGGTGAAAACTAATGGGTTGCTATGGTGACAAACAAGAGTGCACAATGAGTCCAAACGTGGAACAGGTGAAACTAATGGGTTATCATGGAAACAAGACAAGGGAGTGAAAAGCCAGAAACTAAAGAGTCCAATAACTAAACAAAACATGACTAAGACAAAACATGATTACACAGACATGACATATACGAGGATAATCTCACCACACATAGTGTGTGTGTGACAATCATTGGTACTTTAACTTAATTGTAAAAGAAAACAAAACAACAACATTATGATTTGTACAATTTCAGAATGTGCTTGTTCTATTTTTAAACAAAGAAAACAATCTGATTTTGTCTTTATTTTTAAGTTATCGTGCCGGGATTTTACCAGTCCGGCCCTCTTGGGAGTAGATTTTTCTCCATGTGGCCCCCCCATCTAAAATGAGTTTGACACCCGTGTTGTACACTCAGTCCAGAAAAAATGCTTTGTTACTTGGGTGGTATCGTCATGGTATCATAAACAACATGTAAGAGAAGCAACGCTTATGTTCGCCCTATTCCATCTTCCCCTCAAACTCTTTCTTCTTCTCGTCGCGTCCGCTTCCTTCTCGAGGAGCAATTATTTGCAATTTGCCTAAGTCGTCCATTTGCCGGGACGCCGAGCATGAAAACGAAGCAATTTCGTGTAAAAAAAAAACAAAAAAAAAACGGAGGCAGGCGGCCATCGGAGCGCACGGACCAAAAGTGTGCATGAGAACGCGGGAGGGGGAGGCCCTGGTCCTGGCGGGGGGCCACGCAAAAACTGTCACAGCAAAGTGGGATGTGGTCCACACAAAGATGAGGTGTGTGTGTGTGAACCTACCAGTCTGCACACATGACAACGTCAAAATGGGCTTCTAGCGATGACATGTCCGTCTCACAGTCCCACCTCAGCACCCTGAAACACACACACAGGTCAAAGGTCAAAGTGGGTAACAACATTAGTCCATCACAACTGCATTCACCGTATAATTGACGTTACATTACTGAAGGGGGAACTCCTTGAGCAAAACACCACTTATCCCTCCCTTACTGTTACGTTCATTAATTAAAATTGCACCAAAAATGGTGCCAAGCCGGAAAAAAATAAATCAAATATAAAGTTGATTCGGTGGAATCCTTGTCCCTAAGATCAAGTAAATCATGACAAAACACGTAAGGCGAGTTTAATAAATGGGTAAATATGTGTTAAGTGGTAAACCCTTAATACACAGTTTAAAAATGACAGTTAGGTACTGCCTCACTTCATAGTTAACACTTATAAATCTTATATTATTATTCAAGCATCATTTATTACATAATAACAGGGAAAAGCGGGAGAGATGACACTATACCAATAATTGATATATGAACTAGAGATGTCCGATATTCCGATATTGTCCCAACTCTAGGGATGTCCGATAATGGCTTTTTGCCGATATCCGATATTCCGATATTGTCCAATTCTTTAATTACCGATACCAATATCAACCGATATATGCAGTCGTGGAATTAACACATTATTATGCCTAAATTTTCTAATTTGGACAACCAGGTATGGTGAAGATAAGGTACTTTTTAAAAAAATTAATAAAATAAGATAAATAAATTAAAACCATTTTCTTGAATAAAAAAGGAAAGTAAAACTATATAAAAACAGTTACATAGAAACTAGTAATTCATGAAAATGAGTAAAATTTACTGTTAAAGGTTAGTACTATTAGTGGACCAGCAGCACGCACAATCATGTGTGCTTACGGACTGTATCCCTTGCAGACTGTATTGATATATATTGATATATAATGTAGGAACCAGAATATTAATAACAGAAAGAAACAACCCTTTTGTGTGAATGAGTGTAAATGGGGGAGGGATGTTTTTTGGGTTGGTGCACTAATTGTAAGTGTATATTGTGTTTTTTTATGTTGATTTACTAAAGAAAAAAATAAAAAATAAATAAAATAAAAAATAGAAATGATCATTTTAACGCATTTATCGGTCGATAATATCGACAGGCCGATATTATCGGACATCCCTACCCAACTCTTAATTACCGATTCCGATATCAACCGATACCGATATATACAGTCGTGGAATTAACACATTATTATGCCTAATTCTGTTGTGATGCCCCGCTGGATGCATTAAACAATGTAACTTTACCATGAATTGATTAACGTGGACCCTGATTTAAACAAGTTGAAAAACTTATTCGGGTGTTACCATTTAGTTGTCAATTGTACGGAATATGTACTGTACTGTGCAATCTACTACTAATACAAGTTTCAATCAATCAATCAAAAACAAGGTTTTCCAAAATAAGAGAACAACTTCAACTTATGAAAAAAAGTGCCAACATGGCACTGCCATATTTATTATTGAAGTCACAAAGTGCATTTTTTTTTTTTTTTAACATGCCTCAAAACAGCAGCTTGGAATTTAAGATAATCCTAATACCCATTACAACTATGGGAAATACTATACTTTGACTTTCACAAAGTGCAAAAACAATGAAGGCTTCAGTCCAGAGTATACTAGAGCATACTTGCCAACCTTGAGACATCCGAATTCGGGAGATGGGGGAGGGCAAAGGGGTGGGGGCGGCGGGGTCTAGGGGGGGGGGGGTGTTTGGTGGTAGCGGGGGTGTATATTGTAGCGTCCTGGAAGAGTTAGTGCTGCAAGGGGTTCTGGGTATTTGTTCTGCTGTGTTTATGTTGTGTTACGGTGCGGATGTTCTCCCGAAATGTGTTTGTCATTCTTGTTTGGTGTGGGTTCACAGTGTGGCGCATATTTGTAACTATGTTAAAGTTGTTTATACGGCCACCCTCAGTGTGACCTGTATGGCTGTTGATCAAGCATGCCTTGCATTCACTAATGTGTGTGTACAAGCCGTAGATATTATGTGACTCAGCCGGCACGCTGTTTGTATGGAGGAAAAGCGGACGTGACGACAGGTTGTAGAGGACGCTGAAGGCAGTGCCTTTAAGGCACAACCCCAATATTGTTGTCCGGGTGGAAATCGGGAGAATGGTTGCCCTGGGAGATTTTCGGTCGGGGCACTGAAATTCGGGAGTCTCCCGGTAATATCGGGAGGTCGAAACCGATACCGATAATTTCCGATATTACATTTTAAAGCATTTATCGGCCGATATTATCGGACATCTCTAATATTAACTTTATATATGTGTATATATATATATATATATATACACATTAGGGTTGTACGGTATACCGGTACTAGTATAGTATTGCGGTAGTAATAAATCAAAAATGGTACTATACACTGTTTGAAAAGTACTGGTTCCCCTTTTTTTTTTTTCACAGGCATGACATTGCTGGGTTTACGAGCAGAGGATCATGTTCAGCAGCGCAAAATCACGGAGAACTTACAAGCAGACACAGTGTGTAGATAGAAAAGAGAGAATGGATGCATTTTGGCTTAAAAACTAACGATAAAGGTGAAGTTATAACACTGAAACGCCCTCAGGAAGAGGTGCTTTAAGACATGGGTAGCTAGTTAGCGGCTAACGTCCATCAGTCGGCAGTGTTTTAGCTACTTTTAAATCACTAATCCTCGCCTCCATGGTGACAAATAAAGTAAGTTTCTTACAGGTATCATCCCTGCAGGACGAGGAATAGCTAAACATGCTTCACTACACACCGTAGGAGGATATAATAGCTCACCGGTGTCACAATGTAAACAAACGTCATGGGTGGATCTACACCTGACATCCACTGTAATGATACCAAGTACAAGAGCGTATCTAGTCGATACTACTATGATTACATCAATATTTTTTATCGTCACCAAATTAAATTCATATTATAATTATAAACTCAGGAAATATGTCCCTGGACACATGAGGACTTTGAATATGACCAATGTCTGATCCTGTAACAACTTGGTATCGGATCGATACCCAAATTTGTGGTATCATCCAAAACTAATGTAAAGTATCAAACAACAGAAGAATAAGTGATTATTACATTTTAACAGAAGTGTAGATAGAACATGTTAAAACGGAAAATAAGCAGATATTAACAGTAAATGAACAAGTAGATTAATAACCAATTTTTACAGCTTGGCCCTCATAATTTTGACAAAATAATAGAATGAGAAATGACACAATATATTACTGCATATGTCAGCAGACTAAATTAGGAGCCTTTGTTTGTATACTTACTAATAAAAGACAAGATGTCTTGTATGTTCACTATTTTATTTAAGGACAAACTTGCAATAAGAAACATATGTTTAATGTACCCTAAAATTTGTTGTTAAAATAAAGCCAATAATGCAATTTTTTGTGGGCCCCTTTACTTAGAAAAGTATCGAAATACATTTTGGGGCCGGTACCTAATACACACACATATATATATATATATATATATATATATATATATATATATATATATATATATATATATATATATATATATATATATATAAATGTATAATAGCCTCATTACAGAATTTGCATAGGCAACAGTTTTTGATTATCACGTTTTTTCCTGACACATCGTAACTCAACGTGACAAGCAGCTATTTAAGCATTTATTTTGATAACCAAAAAAAATAAATTGTTATAACATAATGTTGCGTGATCAGATAATATTAAGGTTGGATATGCAATTGCATGCAGTACATAGCGTTTCTACTCGTATGGGTTCTTCATTCATCACTCCAAGCAATGTTTGTAAAGTTTTACAATATAACTAAAACATTTCTTACGCACTAAACCGTCCCATGATTGTTAGCATTAGCTAGTATGCTAACACGTTTACGAGTGTCTGTCTGTTATTAACTTAAAATGCCATTCTTTTTGTATTGTGGAGTTATTGAGTCCGTTTAGCTGATTGGAGAGCTAGCTTACGCAGCTGGTGGGTCCATGACGACGACTTCTGTTTTGTTTGATCTGCCGTTTTACTGCAGTGTTGCAGACACCGTTTGAAACAATTAAGGTGTGTAAATAAACATTTTAAAAAATCTTTCCGTGTAAATAACTAAAATAATTCACAATGCGTATAAATCTGTGGCTAATATATGGATTTGTTTTCTCTAAAATTCAGTGGTTGCATCGTATATACAGGTGCGCTCTATTGTTTGGAAACTACAGTATATATCTCTCCATTGTAAAAATTAAATTTTATAAAATGTGGTGAGGGCCAATAAAAAATTAGCAACCGACATCCCTGATAAGTCTTTTTATAAAGTATTTTTCATAGTTCTGGACAATATTAAAGGCTTGCTGGTACTTCCATGTATTCATTTGGTGTCCAATTATTTATTGAGGGTGTAAAATGCGCATGCATGCCAAGTGCTCGGCCATTTTCTCCTTCCTCTCCCCTTGCTCACACTATCATATTGTGGGATTATCAATTAGCCATTATTAACACTCTGTAAACAAAACATTAGGCCCTGCTAGAGACACAATCATCATTCACGGTGGGGGGTCCCAAACACACACACACACACACATCATTACGCCACATGCCCCTCCCCTCAACACTCTCCTGTCGCCCAATCGCAATCGCGCCCTCTGTTGTGGCGCGGCGTAATCTGAAAGGGAAACAATCAAAGTAATGTGACTTAATTATACGTTGACTTATTCTCGCTGTCTTCCACTTGTGCAAATATGCACGGAAGGGGGAGGAGACGCGCGGGACAACAATTAAACACACATTTTAGTTCTTTCTTTCTTTCTTTCGTTCGTGTGTGTGTGTGTGTGTGTGTGTGTTCTGGGAATGCTTACTTAATGGGGACATCGCTCTGTTTACACAGTCACCTTTAGGGGACCTCTGATGGTATGGAGACAAAAAAACAGATCCCCTAAAGCAGTGGTCCCCAACCTTTTTGTAACTGCGGACCGGTCAAGGCTTGAAAATTTGTCCCACGAACCGGGGACAAATATTTTTATTTATTTTTTTGTCATAAAAAAATGCAATCATGTGTGCTTACGGACTGTATCCCTGCAGACTGTATTGATCTATATTGATATATAATGTAGGAACCAGAAATATTAACAACAGAAAGAAATAGAGATTATCGGCCGATAAATGCATTAAAATGTAATATCGGAAATTATCGGTATGGTTTTTTTTATTTTTTTTATTAAATCAACATAAAAAACACAAGATACACTTACAATGAATGCACCAACCCAAAAAACCTCCCTCCCCCATTCACACTCATTCACACAAAAGGGTTAATTCTTTCTGTTATTAATATTCTGGTTCCTACATTATATATCAATATATATCAATACAGTCTGCAAGGGATACAGTCCATAAGCACACATGATTGTGCGTGCTGCTGGTCCACTAATAGTACTAACCTTTAACAGTTCATTGTACTCATTTTCATTAATTACTAGTTTATATGTAACTGTTTTTATATTGTTTTACTTTCTTTTTTATTCAAGAAAATGTTTTTCATTTATTTATCATATTTTATAAAAAAAATTTAAAAGTACCTTATCTTCACCATACCTGGTTGTCCAAATTAGGCATAATAATGTGTTAATTCCACGACTGCATATATCGGTTGATATCAGTATCGGTTGATATCGGTATCGGTAATTAAAGAGTTGGAAAATATCGGAATATCGGCAAAAAAGCCATTATCGGACAGCCCTAGAAAGAAACAACCCTTTTGTGTGAATGAGTGGGGGAAGGGAGGTTTTTTGGATTGGTGCACTAATTGTAAGTGTATCTTGTGTTTTTTATGTTGATTTAATTAAAAAAAATATATATATATGTTTTTTGTTGTTTTTTTTCATTTCTTGAGCGGCCCGGTACCAATTGATTCACGGACTGGTTGGGGATCACTGCCCTAAAGGGAAAACTTTTAAATGATAGTCAGATCCATTCTGAAGATGCCTAAGTGATGAGTAATGAGTTTGTATTTTTATTTCTGTGGTTTAAGCTAAAATAAGATAATCCTTTATTGATCCCACAACAGGGAAATTTGGGTTACTTTGTTTACGTGCTTCAAATATTGGTAAAAGAGAAAATTAATTTTCTTGAAAAGTGAAACATTTGTTATCCTGGCATTAATAGTACTGTGATTATGTATGGTATCCATCCTTAGTTAAAACTCATATATTAAAAAAAAAAAAAAAAAATCTGGTTTAGTGTTCCTTAGGATGACATTTTCATACAGCATGATTATAAAACATTATTACCTTAAAGTATGATTCACATTCAGAATTTGCCATCCTTCTATATATGGTAGTTGGAGTTGCAGACAACTTCATTACTGCTAAATAGCAGTTTTCAGTAATGTCACAGAAGTGGTGAAACTTCCTATAAGAGGACAGCTGTAGTGCTGTATTCTGAGGATCATGTTATATTTAATTTTAACTTTTTTTGTTTGTTTAAATGGTCCTCAGTAGTCACGTACAAATTTGTGTGAATTATGCAAAATTATTTATATTTGGTCCCCATGAACCATATGAACTATTTTTCCCCAGGGTCCCCAGTAAGAATGATCAGCACATTACGTCATCAATCCAGAGATTTAAAGACGTGTATGAGCTAACCGGCGCAATGGCCATTTGATCTAAATTTTTTTATGCCTCCACAACCTGTAGAAAGTGATGATCAAAAACTTGGTCCCCATTCCAAATGATAACCAGTGTGAGTGTGTGTGTGTGCATGTGTGTGGGTGTGTGGGTGTGTGTGTGTGTGGAGAGGGACGGTCTTAACACTTCATGGATGGTGGCGTCCCATCAAGGAGAATTATTGCACTTGGACGACGCCCATCACACACGCAAACACACACAATACTAGAGTAAGTACAGTCATACCTCAACTTAAGAGTGTTTTGAGTTAAGAGATGCCTCTAATTGTTATGCTTAAATTACCGTATTTTTTGGACCATAAGGCGCATTAAAGGGGTCATACTCATACTTGCCAACCCTCCCGAATTTCCCGGGAGACTCCCGAAATTCAGCGCCTCTCCCGAAAACCTCCCGGGACAAATATTCTCCCGAAAATCTCCCGATTTTCAGCCGGAGCTGGAGGCCACACCCCCTCCAGCTCCATGCGGACCTGAGTGAGGACAGCCTTTTTTCACGACAGGGTGACAAGAACTAAATCATCCAGACGAGAGATAAATTGTATTATTATGTTTATCTTACCTAAAAATAAATATATCTATTCATTTAAAAAAATAAAATAAAAAAAATAAATGTTTACTATATTTTGCTAAAAACATCAAAATTAATTGTATTTTTATTTGTATTTTTTCTGACTCCTTATTACATCCAGGCATTAGAATTATACATTAAAATAAACATATTTGAAATAATAAATTTTAAATTATCATAATAATTAATTTTAAATGATCATATTTAATTATTAAAATAATTGCTTGTTTATCATAGCATTTTATTCATTACATTCTGAAGCTCTCAGAAGCCAAGTTATGTTATATTCCTTAAGATTTATTTATGCAAGTTTGAAGTATCAATTAGCTAAACACAGTTTTGTTTGCATATTTTCAGGATATATATATATATATATATATATATATATATATATATATATATATATGTATGAAATACTTGACTTGATGAATTCTCGCTGTCAATATACTCCTCCCCTCTTAACCACGCCCCCAACCACGCCCTGCCCCACTCCCGACCACGCCCTCACCCTCCACCTCCGGAAATCGGAGGTCTCAAGGTTGGCAAGTATGATCATGCTATGTTTTTTTTCTACATTAAAAACACTTCCTTGTGGTCCACATAACATGTAATGGTGGTTCTTCGGTCAAAATGTTGCATAGATTATGTTTTACAGGTCATCTTCAAGCCGCTTTCTGGATGGACGGTCTTATTTACGTGCCTCCACTTCGACTGCGTCTTCCCCCCGTCATCTTTGTTGCATTGGTAGTTTTTAGCACTTCCATAGCAAGGCTACTGACAGATATAAGTTCGAACTGTACACTACTTATATTCAAAATGGCAACAGCCGAGGATGAATGCCCAACAACAAAAGGGTAGAGGAAAAAAAGGAGCCTACTGACATCAATGCACATTTTTGGGACTTATGCAGAACCCAAATACACTCCAGCAGGAACCAATATGTAAGAAAAGTTGGTTTTGCATAATAATGCGAAACAAAACCCCAGATAATGTCCCCTAATAGGTGCCATTTTGGTGTCCTTGTACAAACCCCATTTCCATGTGAGTTGGGAAATTGTTAGATGTAAATATAAACGGAATACAATGATTTGCAAATCATTTTCAACCCATATTCAGTTGAATATGCTACAAAGACAACATATTTGATGTTCAAACTGATAAACATTTTTTTTTTTTGCAAGTAATCATTAACTTTAGAATTTGATGCCAGCAACACGTGACAAAGAAGTTGGGAAAGGTGGCAATAAATACTGATAAAGTTGAGGAATGCTCATCAAACACTTATTTGGAACATCCCACAGGTGAACAGGCAAATTGGGAACAGGTGGGTGCCATGATTGGGTATAAAAGTAGATTCCATGAAATGCTCAGTCATTCACAAACAAGGATGGGGCGAGGGTCACCACTTTGTCAACAAATGCGTGAGCAAATTGTTGAACAGTTTAAGAAAAACATTTCTCAACCAGCTATTGCAAGGAATTTAGGGATTTCATCATCTACGGTCCGTAATATCATCAGATGGTTCAGAGAATCTGGAGAAATCACTGCACGTAAGCTGCTAAGCCCGTGACCTTCGATCCCTCAGGCTGTACTGCATCAACAAGCAACATCAGTGTGTAAAGGATATCACCACATGGGCTCAGGAACACTTCAGAAACCCACTGTCAGTAACTACAGTTGGTCGCTACATCTGTAAGTGCAAGTTAAAACTATCCTATGCAAGGCGAAAACCATTTATCAACAACACCCAAAAAAACGCCGTCGGCTTCGCTAGGCCTGAGCTCATCTAAGATGGACTGATACAAAGTGGAAAAGTGTTCTGTGGTCTGACGAGTCCACATTTCAACTTGTTTTTGGAAACTGTGGACGTTGTGTCCTCCGGACCAAAGAGGAAAAGAACCATCCGGATTGTTATAAGCGCAAAGTTGAAAAGCCAGCATCTGTGATGGTATGGGGGTGTATCAGTGCCCAAGACATGGGTAACTTACACATCTGTGAAGGCGCCATTAATGCTGAAAGGTACATACAGGTTTTGGAGAAACATATGTTGCCATCCAAGCAACGTTACCATGGACGCCCCTGCTTATTTCAGCAAGACAATGCCAAGCCACGTGTTACATCAACGTGGCTTCATAGTAAAAGAGTGCGGGTACTAGACTGGCCTGCCTGTAGTCCAGACCTGTCTCCCATTGAAAATGTGTGGCACATTATGAAGCCTAAAATACCACAACGGAGACCCCCGGACTGTTGAACAACTTAAGCTGTACATCAAGCAAGAATGGGAAAGAATTCCACCTGAGAAGCTTCAAAAATGTGTCTCCTCAGTTCCCAAACGTTTACTGAGTGTTGTTAAAAGGAAAGGCCATGTAACACAGTGGTGAACATGCCCTTTCCCAACTACTTTGGCACGTGTTGCAGCCATGAAATTTTAAGTTAATTATTATTTGCAAAAAAAAAAAAAAGTTTATGAGTTTGAACATCAAATATGTTGTCTTTGTAGCATATCCAATTGAAAATGGGTTGAAAAGGATTTGCAAATCATTGTATTCCGTTTATATTTTACATCTAACACAATTTCCCAACTCATATGGAAACGGGGTTTGTATACATATGCCATAAAAATACCCGCATGTTGAAGCACAGTACGTCTGACTACTGTAGCCGTAATGCTCCTCGTTCCGTCGTTCGTAGCTTACTGAAGTCGTACCGAAACATTTTGACAGACTTTATTCTCAATGAAACATCAAAGTTTTGGCCTTGCTTGCTAACCTGTACTTGCTAGCATTTATTGAACAGGCGTCAACTTGCTTTTCACACGCATCTCTTATGTGTGACTGCCATTTACTGGTCACACTTTTCATTACACCATGTACCAAATACAATTGCTTCGAGGTCGGTAAGCACCTGAGGCGCATTGTCGATTTTTTATAATTTAAATCACTAATTGATTGAAAGAGAGGGCACTACGAGCGCGATGATGTCATCCATGGGAAAATGCATTTTTAGACAATATGATTTGCCTGAGCGGCTAGGAGACACCGGGAGTAGCAAGCGGTAGAAAATGGATTAGAAAGGACAATTTTTAATTTTTTTAATTTTTTTAAAATTGGGACTTCCCTTGGGCCGGATTTTGGGGGCCCCTGATCTACATCAACAATACGATTTGCCTGAGTGCTTGGTCAGGACGGATTAAAAAAAAACAATTAAAAAAATACATATATTTATATAAATATTTTTTGATTTAGGATTTTTTTTTTAGTTAATTAATTGTGACAAAAAAAATGCAACTAATTCGAAAATCTACTTTTTTGACACCCCTGTTAAATATACAATGTAAAACCTCTGCCTTGTTTTTTAATGAAAACTTATAGCTACTGTATTTTAATGTTGCTCATTATGTTGGTACTTAAAGAGCCGAGGGTTTTTCTGAGGTGGTACTTGGTGAAAGAAGTTTCAGAAGCATTGTTTTGCAGCATTTCATGGTGGCTTGACCCTGAATTGCACTTTTTCCGTTTGCCTTATTTGCTCTGGAAAAACTGTCATCGTAAACTGTAACTCCCAGATTGTGTTCGCCCTGAGAGGTCGCACTGTATTTACTGTATCACAAATTAACAATTGGAAGGCTGCTGTTGTTTTCCCAAGAACAAAGTGACGCTGCAAGATAAGTACAATTACACACCTTAGTTCAGGGGTCGGCAACCCAAAACGTTGAAATAGCCATATTGGACCAAACATACAAAAAACTAATCTGTCTGAAGCCGCAAAAAATGAAAAGCCTTATATAAGTCTTATAATGAAGACAACACATGACGTAAGTGTTGTCGGAGGCAGATATTTACATATATCCGAATTTAAGTGTTACTTCTTTTATTTCATAATCATATTACAAAACAGCTAGTGTTTTTCTTCCAATTGTGGTCTTTTGGTTGTCTGCAAATACTGTGTGCTAACCTTGAATATGGAATGTAAGAAAGAGAGATACTCCTTCTTATCTATTCTTATGTCCAGGTGCGGAGGACAATGGGCATGTGTTTGGGCTGGAGGGACAAGACTGCGAGGGTGGGAGGGAGAGAGACTTTATAGGATAGAAGGTTTCCATTTTGTAGGGCAGACCATCTTAGCTGCGCGATTGAATGTTCTATGCTGGACTGGTCTCAGTATGTTTACAAAGCTTTGCAAATATATTACAAAATACCTATTCTGTCTCTGGTGGTTCTTCTACTCAGCTTTAAGTGTCGTAAAGAGCTTGGGAGCGACCAGCGACTTGAATTCCCTGGGAGGAACAACTGGTCCAAACGCAACAGTGTCTATTAGCTATATTAGCCTACTATCAAAATGAAGTGTCGCAGGCTGAAGCAAATCTTCGTTGACAGAAACGTTGAAATGTAATATTTATTCTACACATTTTTACAACATTAGAAACAATTAGTAAATCAGAGGCTACTCAGAAGGTGAGATAACTCCTGGAAATGACTACCTTTTAATGGCCAAAGGTATAGATGTGTGTGTCCAAGTTAAAAGAAACAGCAGGCTGTCTTCTTTTAATAGATTTATTATATATAATCTTTGGCAAGCTAGGTAATGTTTGCTGTGGTCTGGAACAACATGGCACACAAACAACTATCTGAAATGCAGCCAATATTACATAAAGATAATGAGACATGCAAAACTAAATTACATACAAAGAGGATACAAGTAAAGGATATTAAATGAGCTCAAATATACCTACAAATGAGGCATAAAGATGCAATATGTACATACATCTAGCCTAAATAGCATGTTAGCATTGATTAGCTTGCGTTCCTGCACTGACCAAATATGCCTGATTAGCACTACAACAAGTCAATAACATCAACTTGTGCATTTACGCACAGTATAAAACCTTTGGTGGACAAAATGAGACAAAGAAGGAGTGGAAGATTTTACATTTAAACAAACTGTTGCGTCACAGTCCACACTATGGTGAGTTCAAGAACCGCCAAAAGTAGTAGGTTAAAACTAGAGATGTCCGATAATATCGGACTGCCGATATTATCGGCCGATAAATGCTTTAAAATGTAATATCGGAAATTATCGGTATCGGTTTCAAAAAGTAAAATTTATGACTTTTTAAAACGTCGCTGTACATAGTGGTACACGGACGTAGGGAGAAGTACAGAGCAGTTGCGTCTCCCAGTCATACTGGCCAACCCTCCCGATTTTCCCGGGAGACTCACGAATTTCAGTGCCCCTCCCGAAAATCTACCGGGGCAACCATTCTCCCGGATTTCTCCCGATTTCCACCCAGACAACAATATTGGAGGCGTGCCTTAAAGGCACTGCCTTTGCGTGCCGGCCCAATCACATAATATCTACGGCTTTTCACACACACAAGTGAATGCAATTTATACTTGGTCAACAGCCATACAGGTCACACTGAGGGTGGCCGTATAAACAACTTTAACACTGTTACAAATATGCGCCACACTGTGAACCCACACCAAACAGGAATGACAAACACATTTTGGGAGAACATCCGCACCGTAACACAACATCAACACAACAGAACAAATACCCAGAACCCCTTGCAGCACTAACTCTTCCGGGACGCTACAATATACACCCCCCGCTACCCCATACCCCCCGTCACCTCAACCCCACCCACCTCAACCTCCTCATGCTCTCTCAGGGAGAGCATGTCCCAAATTCCAAGCTGCTGTTTTGAGGCATGTTAAAAAAAAATAATGCACTTTGTGACTTCAATAATAAATATGGCAGTGCCATGTTGGTATTTTCTTCCATAACTTGAGTTGATTTATTTTGGAAAACCTTGTTAGATTGTTTAATGCGTCCAGCGGGGCATCTCAACAAAATTAGGCATAATAATGTGTTAATTCCACGACTGTATATATCGGTATCGGTTGATATCGGTAATTAAGAGTTGGACAATATCGGAATATCGGATATCGGCAAAAAAGCCATTATCGGACATCTCTAGTTAAAACGATGTTTGTACGTTCACCAAATCCTCTCATCAGTGAAGCATACACACACACATTAAACAGTGGGCTTTCTAACAATTGGGAAGGTTTGTGTCATGTTTGTCCTCAAACAAAAAACATACTAAAACAAACAAAAAAAATGTTTCCCCCCATCTTTTTTCCATTTTCAATCCTTTTTAAAAAATGCTCCAGGGAGCCACTAGGAGCACTAAAGAGCCGCATGCAGCTTGAGAGCCGCGGGTTGCTGATCCCCCGCCTCAGGTGGTAAACACAGTGAGGTGTGCGTACTCAACAATAAACCCATAGCAACTCACCGCATGAAGGTGACTGAGGTCATGAGAAATGTTAGCAAACACACATTTGTGCGCATACGAGTCACAAAATGCAAGGTCTCACCTGGTCGACACGTGCGTTGACCTGAACCTTCCTTCTTGCGCGTTCCTCTCGACAATCCCGCGTACATCTGACGGACAAAAGTCAAGGACACAACAGCGCGCCGTTCGTTCTGATGTAAACATGGGACAAAGCCAGCCTCCTGTGAACAACTTTGAGGTCGAAGGTCACGAGGCTGTGGCTGTGTGTTGGTGATGAGTGGTTACTTTCACATGTTGTTTACCATGTTTGCAGGAGGGCAGCAGACACTGTAGTTGGTAGAGAACAGTTTTATGATCATTAGACACATTGCCATGTGTTTTAAATGTTAACCGCACGCAATTGTTGGTCCCCGAAAGGCGTTGCTGTTTCGGCAAAAACACCCTGATTTCACGGTGAGTGGTTTTGTAGGGCCGTGTGAGAAGTGTCAAGTCAGTCCGATTTACGGGGAGGTCGAGCTTTGGGGTTTGATATCAATTGTCGGGGAATAAAAAAATAGCACAGGCCTTTTGAGATATGTTAAGGTTGAGGGCTGATTAACTGCAGTTACACTACAGTACACAAACTACTAAATCCGAGGTCGGGTCGCGGGGGCAGCAGCCTAAGCAGAGAAGCCCAGACTTCCCTCTCCCCAGCCACTTCGTCCATCTCTTCCCGGGGGATCCCGAGGCGTTCCCAGGCCAGCCGGGAGAGATAGTCTTCCCAACATGTCCTGGGTGTTCCCCGTGGCCTCCCACCGGTCGGACGTGCCCGAAACCCCTCCCTAGGGAGGCGTTCGGGTGGCATCCTGACCAGATGCCCGTACCACCTCATCTGGCTCCTCTCGATGTGGCGGAGCAGCGGCTTTTCTTTGAGCTCCCCCCGAATGACAGAGCTTCTCACCCTATCTCTAAGGGAGAGCCCCGCCACATATATATATATATATATATATATATATATATATATATATATATATATATATATATATATATATATATAAAAAAAGAGTTCAAGTACCTCGGAGTCTTGTTCACGAGTGAGGGAAGAGTGGATCGTGAGATCGACAGGCGGATCGGTGCAGAGTCTTCAGTAATGCGGACGCTGTATCGATCCGTTGTGGTGAAGAAGGAGCTGAGCTGGAAGGCAAAGCTCTCAATTTACCGGTCGATCTACGTTCCCATCCTCACCTATGGTCATGAGCTTTGGGTTATGACCGAAAGGACAAGATCACGGGTACAAGCGGCCGAAATGAGTTTCCTCCGCCGGGTGGCGGGGCTCTCCCTTAGAGATAGGGTGAGAAGCTCTGCTATCCGGGGGGAGCTCAAAGTAAAGCCGCTGCTCCTTCACATCGAGAGGAGCCAGATGAGGTGGTTCGGGCATCTGGTCAGGATGCCACCCGAACGCCTCCCTCGGGAGGTGTTTAGGGCACGTCCGACCGGTAGGAGGCCACGAGGAAGACCCAGGACACGTTGGGAAGACTATGTCTGCCGGCTGGCCTGGGAACGCCTCGGGAGCCCCCGGGACGAGCTGGACGAAGTGGCTGTGGAGAGGTGAGTCTGGGCTTCCCTGCTTAGGCTGCTGCCCCCGCGACCCGACCTCGGATAAGCGGAAGAAGATGGATGGATGGATATATATATATTTTCTATCAAAATTTAAAAAACAAATACATTTACCCAGAAAACACTTTATTGCCGCACATTATTTCCACATCTGGTCTGGTCTAGGGCCTTGAGTTTGGCCACATGGTACCATGGAATGCACTTGTCGGCCAAAACATTAGGTACACCATCAACGCAACTTTAAAAGGAGGCCGAGGTCAAATACTGTATGTCCACATGGATGGGGAGATCACAGCATCCCCCCCCCACCGACATCACTGGATCAATTGAAAGGCTTTTAACCCCAGAGAGACACACACGCGCACACACACACACACACACACACACACACACACACACACACACACACACACGCACACACACGCACACACACACACACACGGAGACAGGGCGATTGATGTCAAGTTGTCTATTAATACACTGGCCTGTGGAGTTGCACTGCAATTCAATTAGGATTTGCTTGTCTTTAAAGCCTGACAAGAGACAAATCCAATCGACAAAGACGTCGGGCGAGAGAGGCACGGAACGGGCAGAGGGAGAGAGAGCGAGAGAGCGAGCGAGAGAGCGAGAGAGAGAAGGGTGGATATATGGATTGATAGTTTGAGAGCCAATCCAAAACCAAAGAGGCCTCCCTGATAGAGACACACACACAAACACACACACACACACACACACACACACACACACACACACACACACACACAGGATGTAGGTTAGGACACATTTGAACACTATTACACACACCTGTGCATCAGAGTGTTGTGCATGGCGACGACACAGCGGCTTACTGTAATCTCATCAGCAGCACACCGCAGGGGGAGAGGTCAACACGCGCGCGCACACACACACACACACACACACACACACACACACAGAGAGGTAAAAAGGTGAAAGGTTAAAGCCACCGCAGTGGAACCAGTGGTACAATTGTGAGACAAAAAGCCAGTAAAGTTGCACTAAAAACTCAGTTAAAGGGGAACATTATCACCAGACCTATGTAAGCATCAATATATACCTTGATGTTGCAGAAAAAAGACCATATATTTTTTTAACCGATTTCCGAACTCTAAATGGGTGAATTTTGGCGAATTAAACGCCTTTCTAGTATTCGCTCTCGGAGCGATGACGTCACAACGTGACGTCACATCGGGAAGCAATCTGCCATTTTTTCAAACACCGAGTCAAATCAGCTCTGTTATTTTCCGTTTTTTCGACTGTTTTCCGTACCTTGGAGACATCATGCCTTGTCGGAGGGTGTAACAACACGAATAGGGACGGATTCAAGTTGCACCAGTGGCCCAAAGATGCGAAAGTGGCAAGAAATTGGACGTTTGTTCCGCACACTTTACCGACGAAAGCTATGCTACGACAGAGATGGCAAGAATGTGTGGATATCCTGCGACACTCAAAGCAGATGCATTTCCAACAATAAAGTCAAAGAAATCTACCGCCAGACCCCCATTGAATCTGCCGGAGTGTGTGAGCAATTCAGGGACAAAGGACCTCGGCAAGAAATGGTGGCAGTTTGTTCCCGCAGACGAGCGAGCTAAACCCCCTGGATGTCTTGGCTCACACCGTCCCTTATGCCACCGAAGATGATCAAGAGAAGAATATAGACCCTAGCTTCCCTGGCCTGCTGACATGAGGGTATGTCTACAGAATATATTAATTGATGAAAATTGGGCTGTCTGCACTCTCAAAGTGCATGTTGTTGCCAAATGTATTTCATATGCTGTAAACCTAGTTCATAGTTGTTAGTTTCCTTTAATGCCAAACAAACACATACCAATCGTTGGTTAGAAGGCGATCGCCGAATTCGTCCCGTGTCGCTGGCTGTCATGTCGTTTTCGTCGGTTTCGCTTGCATACGGTTCAAACCGATATGGCTCAATAGCTTCAGATTCTTCTTCAATTTCGTTTTCGCTACCTGCCTCCACACTACAACCATCCGTTTCAATACATGCGTAATCTGTTGAATCGCTTAAGCCGCTGAAATCCGAGTCTGAATCCGAGCTAATGTCGCTATAGCTTGCTGTTCTATGCGCCATGTTTGTTTGTGTTGGCATCACTATGTGACGTCACAGGAAAATGGACGGGTGTATATAACGATGGTTAAAATCAGGCACTTTGAAGCTTTTTTTAGGGATATTGCGGGTTGGGTAAAAAATTTTTTTAAAACTTCGAAAAATAAAATAAGCCACTGGGAACTTATTTTTAATGGTTTTAACCCTTCTGAAATTGTGATAATGTTCCCCTTTAAGCCTCTAAATAACTATAAAATACAAATTGTCGAACTTTAAAAAAATATATATTTTTGTAATCTCACTCCATAGAAAAGTAAAGGAAGAGTGTGACGATAACCATAGAACAGGGGCACCACCCATACAGTGTGTGTCCAGGCTGCTCAATGCATCATGGCAAGCATTGGACTGCAAAGTTAGATTAGTGGTGAGCGCAATACACTCTTAATTTATCCTGGTTAAGTTCTTTTTACACTTTGACACTATGAAAAACATGAATGCAGGTTAAATAGGTGCACGTCCTCTGCCGCGCATCAAAGGTAGAGTAGTTTTATTTTCATTTAGTAATAAAATAAACCACTTGTTTTGGTACGATTTTGAGGGTTTGACCCAGTAACAGACTATTTTCTATTTACATTTGTCATGTCTGTGTGAACATGTTTTGTTTAAGTTATGTTCTGCTTGGTTTTGGACTCTTTTTAGTTCCTGCTTTGCACTCCCTTGTCTTGTTTCCATGGTTACCCATTAGTTTCACCTGTTCCACGTTTGGACTCATTGTGCACTCTTGTTTGTCACCATAGCAACTCATTAGTTTTCACCTGCCCTCACGACTCACACACCTGTCTTTAATCATGTCACTACTATTTAACCCGGGAGTTGCCAGGCAGTCAGCCTGGCGACATCAAACTCCTGTCACTCTGCTTCACACTCTCCACACACCCTTATGACCCTTGCTGCTCTTTTTCATGCCGTTTTCTCGTCCAAGTAAGTTTTCTTTATTCATGCCATAGTTTGCAAGTTTTGTTTCATTGTTCATAGTTTCTGCCTTTGTGCAAGTTTTGTGTTTATAGTCAAGTTTTGTACTTCCGCCCTTGTGCGCGCCTTTTGTTTATTCTTTTTTTGAGTGTTAAAATTAAATATGTATTCACCTGCACGTCATATCTGGTCCAAATCATTTGCACCTCGGGAGAACAAACGACGCCATAGTCCAAGTCCTGACAACATTTTTTCCAATGGGACTTTTTTAAAACACAAACTAATCAAGGGGCCCTTGCATTCTACTCAGCAGCTATCATTCATTTAAAAAATATATATGTCCTTTTTTATTGGAGTGTGTGTGTCAAAACTTGTGTCGTCTTGATAAATGTCCTCCATTCACACGCATCTCTTTCCACCGTAGCCTCAAACACTCGCATTTGGGCAAAAATCCCGTCATTTCTGTGCGTGTTTAGGCGGGCGGGTCAATGGTGCATTGTTTGTGCGCACGTTGGAGTCTCCACAGTGTTATTGTTGGCTCTCACTCTGGTCAGTGGACGAGCGCGGACATGGAGAGGTATTGTGAGCCCGGCTAAATATGGACGTTCGGGGTCAATGGGGAAGAAATGGCATTTTTGCGACGTTTCCTGTTTTGCTTTTTGACAGTCAAAACTTATTTTTCTTGTTTGTGGACGCAGCTGCTCCATGAATGAAATGGGAGGGCGGGGAGAATGCAACATAATGAATGAAACATTAGAAAAACGGTGTCAAGTGGATGGGAAAGTAAGCCCAACCTACAGTAATGGACCGCAGCATTAAAACGTAGTATCACATAATGAGCTTAAATATGGAATAGAGACAGAAAAAGATTAAAATCGGTCCTACGCATTCATTTGCCGGCGTGAAAACTTGGATTTGATATTGTAACAGTTGATTATTGTGCATTGTTTTCTTTCTCACAAAGAACTAATTGACAGCTACCTTAGATTTCCTTTGTTACTATATATTTGTTTGATTATACACGATTGTGTTATCAGTTTGGGACTGCAAATAAAATTAGAAAAACTGAAAAAAAACAAGTTGCATTTTTTAAAATCTTTGATTTATTCTAATTAATATATTTTTTAAAAACATGAACAGGCAAAAATAAAATCATAAACATTTTAATAGTTTGAATTCACTAATTTTCACAAATGGTGGAGAAAAAGGGTGCAGGCCAAAGCAAACAGCTTGCAAATGATATATAATGATATGATATAATATAAATATGCTGTATATACCAATGTAAAATCATTG
>NC_084549.2:57527500-57557500 GCF_033978685.3 Nerophis lumbriciformis | reverse complement strand
ACACACATAATGACATATCTGCAAGAACGCCGCTCTTATAGCCAACCGGGCCCTCCTCGCCCGCCATTTTCCCTCCCACTCTCTCTCTCTCTCTCTATCTTCAGCCTATTTCTATGTCTGCATTATTTTAATCATTCAATCAAATCAGTCAATACTTTTATCACGGTGGCGAGCGGTGGGGGCGGCTATCTTGCTATCACTCTGTTCAGTAATTGCATTGTGACAGGGGGATGATGGCAAGCGCTGAGCCTTTTCATTTGACGCCGGCTGTTTATCGGGCCGAGCCATCACTCCGTTTGCCGCTGTCACTCTGCGCTCGGCTCGCCGGGCCTGCCTGATGCCCTTCATATAACTTTGCGGCGCAGACTGCCGGAGAGAGAGAGAGAGGGAGGATGGAAAGAGGAGCTTTGTGCTGCACATTGTGTGCGTCGCAAATACAGATAAAGAGGCGTGCGCTTAACCGTAACCCCCTTTTCACGTCTTTAAAGGAAAAAAATATCACTCGTTTTATGTCAGGTTTAGTGTTAGAGCAAAGTTAGAGTCATCTGTCACACACAATAACACGAGTCAAATGTGAAGCATGTAGGACACACACAATATTCATACTCATGCATGCTTTCACACATGTTTAAGGCCTGCAGGTGTGTGTGTGTGTGTGTGTGTGTGAGAGTGCTGGGTTGGGGTCCCCACAGAGCGACGTGTGTCCCGCCATCTGCTCCACAGCAGGAAGTGACCTCCAGGCTGAAGCGTTCAGCTGAAAGATGCAGGAAAGCCAACCATGGCAACGGCAGGAGCAGTTTTTTTAAAGTTTTTTTTTAAATATATAAATCACTTTTTGGTCTGGTTCCCCCTTATTTATGTTCTTTTATAAATGGGTTGCACTTGTATAGCGCTTTTCTACCTTGAAGGTACTCAAAGCGCTTTTGACACTATTTCCACATTCACCCATTCACACACTGATGGCGGGAGCTGCCATGCAACACTGCAAAAAGTCAGTGTTCAAAAACAAGAAAAAAATTAAAATAAAATAAAAATTAGGGGTATTTTATTTGAACTAAGCAAAATTATCTGCCAATAGAACAAGAAAATTCGGCTTGTCAAGACTTTCCAAGACAAGTAAAATTAGCTAACCTCAACATACTTGCCAACCTTGAGACCTCCGATTTCGGGAGGTGGGAGGTGGGGGGTGGGGGGCGTGGGGAGGGGGGCGTGGTTGGGGGGCGTGGTTAAGATATATATAAGAAATACTTGACTTTCAGTGAATTCTAGCTATATTTTTTTTTTTTATTACACAGATATATATATATATATATATATATATATATATATATATATATACATATATATATATATATATATATATATATATATATATATATATATATATATACATATATATATATATATATATATATATATATATATATATATATATATATATATATATATATATATATATATATATAAAAGAAATACTTGAATTTCAGTGTTCATTTATTTATACATATACACACACATAACACTCATCTACTCATTGTTGAGTTAAGGGTTGAATTGTCCATCCTTGTTCTATTCTCTGTCACTATTTCAGAACACACACATTATACAAATATACATTATAAAATCAATAAGAAAACGGGAGCTCTAATTTGGGAGTCTGAATTAGGATCAGAAGTTCCTATATAAACATTGCGCACTCACGTCGCCTTTTTGTATTGATTACTGCAGCTGTGCACTGGATTCATTCACAAATACAAACTACAACTCACAAACACTTTAGAGTTAGGCTCCACCATCAGAATGTGTACTTAAACTTATAAAGATCACATGGATATTATTCAGTGAGTTGATTCACCAAAACTAACCTGTTATACAGGAGGAAAAAGCACACAGGACGTTTCAATTGTTCACAGACTGGTCGCGCTCATCAGAATGACAAGACACTTCCGGTCTGCAGGTGATAGCATTCAATTGGGAAGAAACGCCCTACTGCCCCCTACTGACCAATGTGAATACTGATAAATGTGTAATGACAGCTCCAAAAACGAATTCAAACCACAAAATAAAATAAATAATTCAACACAAAAATGTGACACATTATGGGTGGGTCACATATGCATGTACAGTAGATGGCAGTATTGTCCTGTTTAAAAGTGTCACAACATTGCTGTTTACAGCAGACGAACTGCTTTACGGTAGACGAAAAATTGACTGCTGTTGTTGTGTGTTGTTACCGCGCTGGGAGGACGTTAACGAAACTGCCTAACAATAAACCCACATAAGAAACCAAGAACTCGCCCTCGATCATTAGCTGTTTATATTGTGGGAAAGCAGACGTGAGAACAGGCTGTCAACACGTCACTCAGGTCCGCATGGAGCTGGAGGGGGCGTGGCCTCCAGCTCCGCCTGAATTTCGGGAGATTTTCGGGAGAAAATTTGTCCCGGGAGGTTTTCGGGAAAGGCGCTGAATTTCGGGAGTCTCCCGGAAAATCCAGGAGGGTTGGCAAGTATGAACCTCAATGAACCCAAAAATACCTTAAAATAAGTATATTCTCACTAATAACAAGTGCACTTTTCTTGGTAGAAAAAAATATAAATGAGACCTTTTTGCTCAATGTTGAAAAATATTCTTAAATTAAGTAAATGCTAGTGCCATTATCTTGACATAATGATATGCGCTCGGTATTACATTTCTTGAAACCAGCAAACTTACACTAAAAACTAATTTATTGTTCTTAATGGAAAGGCAACAAGACAACCGCTTGTTACTCTCGGGGTCTCCTAGCCGCTCAGGCAAATCATATTGTCTAAAAATGCATTTTCCCATCCATAACATGACATCATCGCTCCAAGTGCGTGCTCTTTCAGTCAATTAGTGCACGAGGATTATACATATATATGTATATATATATATTAATACATACATATATATACAGGATGGCCCCCGGCCAAAAATTTTTCAATTGTAATTTTGAAGAATTCATCTAAATGTGCATGAATTATTTCTGTTCAAAATTGTTAGAAATGTCACATGTTAAATGTTTAAATATTAACTGTCAGTTTACTGTACTGTGCCGACTTTACTACTTTATGAGTACGTGTTTTCTATTGTTTCATTAAAAATCCGTTTTAATTATGAGACACAATTGTGTCAAAGTAATGATTTTATTGTTTTTCATGCTTGAAATAAGAAATTATTACTTTGAAAAAGCAGTTTTATATTTGTGTTTGTTGATGACACAGCTTTGCAACACTTGATATTCTGGTTTCAAGCATGTTTGACTCAATATAGGTCATGAAATCTCAGCAACAAGCTGTAGTATCTTACTGAGATCATTTAGGACCAAAACACTTAAAACAAGTAAAACACTCTAACATAAAATCTGTTTAGTGAGCATAATTATCTTATCAGACAGAAAATAAGCAAATATCACCCTTATTTGAGATATTTAATCTTACTTAGATTTCAGTTTTTGCAGTGAAGGCCCTAACCACGACCCATCAGGAACAAGGGTGAGGTGTCTTGCTCAAGGACACAACGGACATGACGAGGTTGGTAGAAAGTGGGGATTGAACCAGGAACCCCACCACGGCCACTGCCACGCCACACCGTCCCCGCCGTTTACATATCAAGACTCCAGTCGCTACAATTTAAGGTCACATGACATCCTTGGCGTGTTGGTTCCTAGAGCCAACACAGGTCTAATGGGCACTGTACTTGTTTTTAAATTGCTTTATTGAAAGATTTGGTAACACTTTAGTATGGGGAACATATTCTAAGTAACAAAGACTTAATTTAGAGTTACTTGTACACTAGGGGAACATATAAGGATTAGGGCTAGGGCAATAATTCTGAGGTTATAGAGGGAAGACTCTTAGTTAATGGCTTACTGGTTGTATAATAAGGCCATGCAGAATAAGGCATTAATAAGTACTTACCGTATTTTTCGGACTATAAGTCGCAGTTTTTTTCATAGTTTGGCCGGGCTCCAGTGCGACTTACATATGTTTTTTCCCTTCTTTATTATGCATTTTCGGCAGGTGCGACTTATACTCCGGTGCGACTTATACTCTGAAAAATACGGTAATAATGACTAATTAAGAGCCAATATATTACTAATTTGTTAATAAGCAACTAATTAATGGTGAATATGTTTCCCATACTAAAGTGTTACCAATAATTTTATTTATTTTTACCCATTTTGTGTTTTTATGTTTATGTTGTAATTGGTACTTCTAACTACAGTGTGTGACTGTTTGTGTTTGTTGTTCTATTTATTTATAAAATCTGTTTTTGCTACTCACTGGATAGTTGATTAGGTACACTTGCACGGTCTAATGCAGGAGTGTCAAACATGATGAGTTTGCCAAGTATAAAAATGATCTGCTTTTTAAAAAAATAAATAAATTACGGAAGAAACTGCTGTTCTAAATGTGTCCACTGGATGTCACAATAGCAATTCTGTTAGGCAAGCATACAGTTTATACCGGGGCCATGCAAGAGGTACACTGTAAAAGGTGACTGTTGCTCCTCCTCCTCGACCCACAGGAAACTTAAAACCTGACGTTTTATGTCTTCTGTTTTGAACACATCGTCATTTGGTACCCTTGTTGCCCAAAAATGTCTCTGTCAAACACAAGAAAAGTGAACATAACCCTTTTGAATAGTTTTTACCTCTGTTTCTTATGGGTTGTTGAGTTAGCACTGGATTAAACCCCAGAAAGACTGTGACTTAAAGTTTAATCCTGGCTTTGTCGATACACTGAGACAAAGTCTAAGCTCTTTGTGTTTTTGAAGCCGCACCAATTTCCTCAGAATTTTCAACAAACATGAAGTGTTTTGTCCAGAGGATTATTTGTGATTTGTACGTTTTCATAATGTGCTTGTTCTATTTTTGGCCAAAGTAAAACAAAGAAAACAACCTGGAGTTGTCTTTATTTTTAAGTTATTATTATTATTTTTACCATCACGGCCCACTTGGGAATAGATTTTCCTCCATGCGGCCCCTCAGCTAAATTGAGTTTGACACCCCCGGTCTAATGGGTCTAGTAAAGCAACTGCATCCAACAGACAACCTTGCTAGGCGTATAAATATAAAGGTAATGCAGTGTAGTCGTGAATCTTTTTTTTTTAGTTAATGGGCGCCTTTCTCAACACTGAAAGACACCATACATTGCATACATGCATATACTGCAACACAATGACTTATTGTTGTTACTTTGTTCCTGAGTACGTTTGTTTGTGAGTGAGTGAGAAAGTTTGATTAATTGTGTGTTCATTAGGAAGTTTGTTTGTGAATGAGTGAAAAGGTTTGTTTGAGCGTTTGTTCATGAGTGAGCTTGCCTGTGAATGAGTGAAAAAAGTTTGTTTGAGTGTTTGTTCATGAGTAAGTTGTTATGATCCTGTTTTGTTTAAGTTTCCCTTAGTTCTGTTTCAGCTGTTCTTTGTTACCATGGGTGCTGATTATGTTCACCTGCCTCTGGTTAGTGGTTGGGACGCTCACCTGCTCCCGGTCACTAATCAGAGACCTATTTATTCCTGCCTCTCGCCACACTAGCTCTGGCTGTTTTGTTTGCTTCACGCAACGAGTGATACCTTTAGATCAGGGGTCCCCAAACTTTTTGACTCGGGGGCCGCATTGGGTTAAAACAATTTGGCCGGGGGCCGGTCTGTATATATATATATATATATATATATATATATATATATATATATTGACGGAGGCAGATAATTACATATATCCATATTTGTGTGTTACTTCTTTACTTTCATAGTCATATTACAAACAGCTAGTGTTCTTCCAGTTGTTCTGTTTTTGGTTGTCTGCAAGTACTGTGTGTGTCAACCTTGAGCTCGGAATGCAGGGAGTAAAAATACTCCTTTCTCTTTACTTATCCTGTCCTGTCTCTTCTCAGAGTTGAACAATGGACGTTTGTATTACTTCTGGAGGGTGGGGGCGAGAGACACATTATAGAAGAGTGTTTTCCGTGATGTTAGATTAGACCATTTTAGCTGCGCTAGTGAAGGCGTCTGTACTGGATTTGGTCTCATGTTTATTTCCAAGGCTTTGGAAATAAATTACAAAATACCTATTCTGTCTCTGGTGGTCCTTCTTACTCAGCTTATGTGTCATAAAAAGAACTTGGGAGTGACCAGCAACTTAAATTCCCTGGGAGGAACATCTGGTCTGAACGCAACAATTTATATATACACACATATATATATATATATATACACACACATATATATATATATATATATATATATATATATATATATATATATATATATATATATATTAGGGCTGTGAATCTTTGGGTGTCCCACGATTCGATTCAATATCGATTCTTGGGGTCACGATTCGATTCAAAATCGATTTTTGTTTTTCAATTCAACACGATTCTCGTTTCAAAAACGGGGGAGGAGTATATTTATAGCTATAATTCACTGAAATTCAAGTATTTCTTATATATGTATATATATATATATATGTATGTATGTATATATATATTAGAAATACTTGAATTTCCGTGAATTATCCGATTATTAATCGATTAAACGAAGTAATAATCAACAGATTAATCGATTATCAAATTAGTTATTAGTTGCAGCCCTAATATATATATATATATATATATATATATATATATATATATATATATATATATATATATATATATATATATATATAAATAGAATAAATACTTGACTTTCAGTGAATTATAGCTATATACAGTATACAGTATATATATATATATATGTATTTTATTATATATATATACATATAAATAAAATAAATACTTGAATTTCAGTGTTCATTTATTTACACATATACACTCCTCTCTACTGATTGTTGTATTTGAAAGTGCAATGCTTTGCAGTCAGTAGCACAGCCTTTGAAGGAGCATAGGTATGGGCAGTGTAATATTCTGGGTTGGAGTCAATAACCAGGCGAGGTGATGAAGTTATGTCTCTTTACTTCATACTTCAGAACCGACTCCTACACTTGCCGTCAGGGTGCGCAATACAACGTAAACCGTTGGCCAACCAAAAAGTAACCACAGAACACTATACGGTGTTACTGTGGTTACTTTTTGGTTGGCCAAGCGGACGTGACGACAGGCTGTCCTCACTCAGGTCCGCACAGACCTGGAGGGGGCATGCCTTAAGTCCGGCTGGAAATCGGGAGAAATTCGGGAGAATGGTTGTCGCGGGAGATTTTCGGGAGAGGCACCGAAATTCGGGAGTCTCCCGGAAAATACGGGAGGGTTGGTAAGTATGACATCGTTATGGCTGAGGTTAGATTTCTATAGTCGTCCGGATTTAGTCATCTTTGTCAAAGCAGACTTGTTGATGCAGCTTGATGGCTAACTTGGCTGGCAATATGTGTGTCGTTTACATAATAAAAGACAAAATGAAAAGGCACTAACAAGAAAGTTTAAAAACAATGTGCGTGGTGTCAGTGACACACACAGGAAGGGGGAAGGGGGGGGGGGGGGGGGCGGTGGTGAGAAAGCGAAGGATTCCATCTCCAGCCAGCAATGTCAAAACACGGTGTATTGACTGGCGAGAGATAAAAACCTGGCTTTTACACACACTAACACACTAACACACACACATTCACACCAACGCAACAAATCGATGGGACACTGACGCCTGCTCTGTGGAGGGGGCCCTTAAGACCCTTGGATAATAAAGCCTATATAGGTTGTGTGTGTGTGTGCGTCTGTGTGTGTGTGTGCGTGGAAGACCTGCAATTCCTTCATGGTGTTTCTTCGCAAATTAGCGTGTGTTAAATTGACGTCACTCAGACACCTGCAATTCATTCTACTTTTCATCCCACAAGCATTAAGTAAAAATGCATTACACAGACGACTCAGTCTAATTCCTGGCATTGAGCGCATTTTAACTTGTGTGAGTGTTTCTTCTTCAGACTCATCTGAGAGCCATTTTCCCCCTCCGAGTGGAGAAGACTTGAGAAAAAAAATGCATGAATGATGGTTTATCATCTGCGTGTACACTGTCATCTTCATAAAAAGATGACACACGCAAAATGAATAAATGTTCGTTGTTTAATTTAGCATGTCATACATTGTGTGTACACATATATATATATATATATATATATATATATATATATATATATATATATATATATATATATATACACACACACACACACATATATACATACGTATATATATATATATACATACATTATATATATATATATATATATATATATATATATATATATATATATATATATATATATATATATATATATATATATATATATATATATATATATATATATATATATATATATATATATTAGGGCTGCAACTAACGATTGATTTGATAATCGAATAATCTGTCGATTATTACTTCGATTAATCGATTAATAATCGGATAAAAGAGACAAACTACATTTCTATCCTTTCCAGTATTTTATTGGGGGGAAAAAACAGCATACTGGCACCATACTTATTTTGATTATTGTTTCTCAGCTGTTTGTACATGTTGCAGTTTATAAATAAAGGTTTGTTATTGTTGCTGGTGTTGTTGTTGTGTTTGCTGTTGTTGTTTTTGTCTCTCTGTCTAATCCCCCTCTTGTCACCACAATTTCCCCCTCTGTCTTCCTTTTTTTTTCTCTTTCTATCCCCTCCTGCTCCGGCCCGGCTGCACCAAATGATAATATAAATACATTTAATAAAGTCAAATACAAATAAGGCAACAAGTGAAGTATCCTACACTTCTCTTTTGTAAAGTAAATCTGAACAGCCGATATGGGCATCTACATCAACTATATGATTTGCCTGAGAAGCTGGACAGGACAACAACAAAATAAAAAAAAATAAAAATAAATTTACAAAATAAATACAAACAAATAAATAAAGGTTTATTTGAAAAAATTAAAAAAATTAAAATAAAATGCCTCTGCGCATGCGCATAGCATAGATCCAACGAATCGATGACTAAATTAATCGCCAACTATTTTTATAATCGATTTTAATCGATTAGTTTTTGCAGCCCTAATATATATATATATATATATATATATATATATATATATATATATATATATATATATATAATTAATTTTTTAATTATTGATGCATGTTTTAATGGTCATTAACAAAGACTGATGAAAGCTGCATAAGCAAGATAGCCGAAACTTGTCAGGTACAAAACTTTACCTTACTAGCCTATATAAATCAACCATTTATAAATACACATTAGTAGGCTAAATGAACCTCTTCAACATGTCATTAATAAAGACTGTTGGTCAATGATACAGTGGTCGTACACAATTAATCATGGTTGATTTACAATTTCTTTAGATTTACATGACATTTGCCAAAAGGTAAATAATATAATGACAATAGAACAATTCCCATTACCACGAATTGATTAACGTGGACCCCGACTTAAACAAGTTAAAAAACGTATCCGGGTGTTACCATTTAGTGGTCAATTGTACGGAATATGTACTGTACTGTGCAATCTACTAATAAAAGTCTCAATCAATCAATCAATTCAATGTATCATCAAACATTTCTAACATACAAGTGCAAAAAGATGCTGACATATTAAAACTTATAGCAAATAACTTATTACCAGATATACATACAGAACAGTGAAGCTAACGATTACTTTAGTAATGGAGTAATCTATTGATTAGATTGTTTGATTGAGTAATCAAATAAACCAGACTTTAAACCGTATTTGATGGTTATCGGGAAAATTGTTTAAATAAGCATTAAACTTATATTTTTCTATGAAATGCCCATATTCAAAATTGAAATTTCACTTTTAACAGGTTGTAAATAATTACAATTGCTGCCACTTAGATCACGGCAGCCCAAACACCACCGCTCTCATGTCCACTCTATTGCAGCGGCTGTGCGGAAACTACAGTATGTCCATGTACAGTAGTGCACTCTATGCACTTTGAAGGAACTTATTGACGACAAAGTCAGACCACAATGGTGGACTGGTGCAAAAATCTTTGGGTATATTTCTACCATATATGGAGATATCCGCTGACGTCACACTTGGGGAAAAAAACGTCACAAATTGGGCAAATTCCAAACGTCTCATTTGAAGGAAATACAAACCCCGTTTCCATATGAGTTGAGAAATGGTGTTAGATGTAAATATAAACGAAATACAATGATTTGCAAATCATTTTCAACCCATATTCAGTTGAATATGCTACAAAGACAACATATTTGATGTTCAAACTGATAAACTTCTTTTTTTTTTTTGCAAATAATCATTAACTTTAGAATTTGATGCCAGCAACACGTGACAAAGAAGTTGGGAAAGGTGGCAATAAATACTGATAAAGTTGAGGAATGCTCATCAAACACTTATTTGGAACATCCCACAGGTGAACAGGCAAATTGGGAACAGGTGGGTTCCATGATTGGGTATAAAAGTAGATTCCATGAAATGCTCAGTCAGTCAGAAACAAGGCGAGGGTCACCACGTTGTCAACAAATGCGTGAGCAAATTGTTGAACCGTTTAAGAAAAACCTTCAAAAACCGTAATATCATCAAAGGGTTCAGAGAATCTGGAGAAATCACTGCACGTAAGCAGCTAAGCCTGTGACATTCGATCCCTCAGGCTGTACTGCATCAACAAGCGACATCAGTGTGTAAAGGATATCACCACATGGGCTCAGGAACACTTCAGAAACCCACTGTCAGTAACTACAGTTGGTCGCTACATCTGTAAGTGCAAGGCAAAAACCGTTTATCAACAACACCCAGAAACGCCGTCGGCTTCGCTGGGCCTGAGCTCATCTAAGATGGACTGATACAAAGTGGAAAAGTGTTCTGTGGTCTGACGAGTCCACATTTCAAATTGTTTTTGGAAACTGTGGACGCCGTGTCCTACGGACCAAAGAGGAAAAGAACCATCCGGATTGTTATAAGCGCAAAGTTGAAAAGCCAGCATCTGTGATGGTATGGGGGTGTATTAGTGCCCGAGACATGGGTAACTTACACATCTGTGAAGGCACCATTAATGCTGAAAGTTACATACAGGTTTTGGAGCAACACATGTTGCCATCCAAGCAACGTTACCATGGACGCCCCTGCTTATTTCAGCAAGACAATGCCAAGCCACGTGTTACATCAACGTGGCTTCATAGTAAAAGAGTGCGGGTAGTAGACTGGCCTGCCTGTAGTCCAGACCTGTCTCCCATTGAAAATGTGTGGCGCATTATGAAGCCTAAAATACCACAACGGAGACCCCCGGACTGTTGAACAACTTAAGCTGTACATCAAGCAAGAATGGGAAACAATTCCACCTGAGAAGCTTAAAAAATGTGTCTCCTCAGTTCCCAAACGTTTACTGAGTGTTGTTAAAAGGAAAGGCCATGTAACACAGTGGTGAACATGCCCTTTCCCAACTACTTTGGCACGTGTTGCAGCCATGAAATTCTAAGTTAATTATTATTTGCAAAAAAAAATAAAGTTTATGAGTTTGAACATCAAATATGTTGTCTTTGTAGTGCATTCAATTGAATATGGGTTGAAAATGATTTGCAAATCATTGTATTCCGTTTATATTTACATCTAACACAATTTCCCAACTCATATGGAAACGGCCTGCCATGCCTCCATGGTTTGATCTAAAATTTTTGGGATTTATGCAAATCCCAAATACACAAAAACAGGTAAAAATACATTAAAAAAAAGTTGCTTCAGTATAATAGCTCCCTTATAAGTCCAAAAAGATGCACACTGGCACATATTCTGGCTGGCCCTTGACTTAAGTCTGATGGTGCGCCTTCATCCGAGGTGCACACTTTGGGTCAGTGGTTCTCAACCTTTTTTCAGTGATGTACCCCCTGTGAATTTTGTTTTAATTCAAGTACCCCCTAATCAGAGCAAAGCATTTTTGATTGAAAAAAAGAGATAAAGAAGTAAAATACAGCACTATGTCATCAGTTTCTGATTTCTTAAATTGTATAACAGTGCAAAATATTGCTCATTTGTAGTGGTCTTTCTTGAACTATTTGGAAAAAAAGATAGGTTTTTATTTATATTTATAAAGGATTTTTGAATTGTTGCTATTTTTAGAATATTTAAAAAAAAATCTCATGTACCCCTTGGCATACCTTCAAGTACCCCCCATTTGAGAACCACTGCTTTGGGTGGAGCGACCCTTAAATGTGGCTGTTCCCTGTCATATCTAGACTTTCGCGTATTTGCCCTTCGACTTTTGTTCTTACGCGCCTCTGAGGCTGCAATAAGAAGGTGAAACATTATAATGCACTTAGGCCATGTCCACAACAAAACAGATACTTAATAAACACACACTTTTCTCTGCGTTCAGGCCTCTTGTCCACACACAGACACATACGCAGACTTTTGCAAGGCCAAGGTGAGGATTTTTGCGTCTTGTCCTCCTCTGCTGACGTCACGGCTGTGCGCTGTCATTTCCAATGTAGTAAAATAAACACTACACACTATGAGAGGACTTATTTTATGTTTAAACGTTAACATGCTGCTATTTTAGACTGACCATATTCTGAAATCCCAAAAAGAGGACACATATATGCGTGCCAAGGCGGGCAGCACGCCAAGGCCGGGACTCGGTGAAAATTTGCCAATGATACTCGAACTTGCTTTATAAATAATATATATATTTAAATAAAACATTTTTTCCTCCTCTGTTGACAGCAGTGTTGGCGCTAAGAATTTTCAAAATGGGGTCCCAGGGACCCCATCAAGTCATAAAAATGGGGTCCCACTTTTTTGTAAGCGTTTTGAAAACAAATGATAAACGTATGCATTGTCCTGTTATATCTCACATTCTATATTGTGTTTTGGAAAAAGGTTGTCATAAACGTTACTTAATTCATTAAAAAATAAAAAATAAAAAAAATAAAAAATTTGTATACATATGTAAATGTATTCAGTTATAAACATTCATTCACTTTCTTCTCTCCTTCGTGGATTTGAACTTTACCGCTGCTGGTAGTTGTTTCTATGTTTTTATTTAATAAGTTGTAGGTGTATTTATTTCTGTATAAAAGTTTAAAAAGTGTTTTGCTTCGGTCATGAAATGATGATAATGGTGTGCCAGGGCATACATACATTTTATATTTAACGCATAAATCCCTGGAGTCTACATCAACTTCAGATCTATCCCTCATTTCAAAATGTTTTAGTTTTTTTTTTTATGTTGTTTTTTTGTTTGTTTGTTTTCCGCCCCTTTTTTGTCAAACAAAACTATGTTTTTTAAGCAAACACACAAAATATGCAAAATCTTCCACCAAAAATATTTTTCAAAGTGGAATATTTGATGTGAAGTAATCGGAACCTTGGATAGGTCAATAATTCATAATAACACTGATTTTGATTCAATATTATGTTTTGAGCAATGACAGTTTGAAAGAAAAAAACCCAGCTTTGTTTTATTAGTCAACATTGCAACTTTTTCTAAATTACATTTCAGCTTTAAGGTTTTTTATTTCACTTTTGTTATGTTTTTGTTTATTTTAATAGTATTTTTAAATGTGCTGTGGGCCTTTAAAACATTCGTTTTTAACCCCTTCTTAACCCTGAACGCACATTGAAAATACACACAACCCTAACTCAAAATGCCGGACATTTGAGGCATTTAAGAAACTCCGCCCGGACAGCCCCGCAAAAGAGGACATGTCAGTCTATGCTATTTTAACTCTGCATTGATGAAAAGATGCGTCAAAATAGGCTTGGAAAGTCGCCGCGACACTACCGCCAGTGTTTTTAACAGTCAGCTGTTTTGGATACGATCTCTGTCACACCTCCAGCTGATAGAACAACTTTAAGAAGCAAGACTTTTTGCTTCGTGTCACATTATTTTATGGTTTTAATCCTTATTTGACAACAGATCATGAGGGTAACTTTCGTGTGTTGGTTCCATTTGTGTAGATGGAGCCCATATAACGCATTCGTGCGACTAAAAACAAACAAGATGTATCCTAGGTTCCTTGTAAGTGTGTACAGATGTTACAGAATGTAATATATCACTGTATTGATGGCTAAATGCGTGAAAATTACACAAATGTTTTGCAGCGGCACATTATTTTTACTGTGCGCTGATTTCAGAAATAATGTAAACTTCTGCACATGTACAAAACCCAAAAACCAGTGAAGTTGGCACGTTGTAAATGGTAAATAAAAACAAAATACAATGATTTGCTAATCCTTTTCAACCTATATTCAATTGAATAGACTGCAAAGACAAGATACTTAACGTTCAAACTGGAAAAAGTTGTTATTTTTTGCAAACATTAGCTCATATGCAATTTGATGCCTGCAACATGTTTCAAAAAAGCTGGCACAAGTGACAAAAAAGACTGACAAAGTTGAGGAATGCTCATCCAACACTTATTTGGAACATTCCACAGGTGAACATGCTAATTGTGAACAGGTGGGTGCCATGATTGGGTATAAAAGCAGCTTCCATGAAATGCTCAGTCATTCCCAAACAAGGATGGGGCGAGGGTCACCACTTTGTCAACAAATGCGTGAGCAAATTGTCGAACAGTTTAAGAACAACATTTCTCAACGAGCTATTGCAAGGAATTTAGGGATTTCACCATCTACAATCCGTAATATCACTGAAAGGTTCAGAGAATCTGGAGAAATCACTGCATGTAAGTGGCTAAGCCTGTGACCTTCGATCCCTCAGGCGGTACTGTATCAGAGTGTAAAGGATATCACCACATGGGCTCAGGAACACTGCAGAAAACCTGTCAGTAACTACATTTTGTCGCTACATCTGTAAGTGCAAGTTAAAACTCTACTATGCAAAACCACAGCCATTCATCAACAACACCCAGAAACGCTGCCGGGCTCATCTAAGATGGACTAATGCAAAGTGGAAAAGTGTTCTGTGGTCTGACGAGTCCACATTTCAAATTGTTTTTGGAACAAAGAGAAAAAGAACCATCCGGATTGTTATAGGCGCAAAGTTCAAAACCCAGCCCAAAAGTTTACTGAGTGTAATTAAAAGGAAAGGCCATGTAACACAGTGGTAAAAATACCCCCGAGCCAACTTTTTTGCAACGTGTTGCTTCCATTAAATTCTAAGTTAATGATTATTTGCAAAAAATGACAAAAGTTTACCAGTTTGAACGTTAAGTATCTTGTTTTTGCAGTCTATTCTATTGAATATAAGTTGAAAAGGAAATGCAAATCATTGTATTCTGTATTTATTTACAAATTACACAACGTGCCAACTTCACTGGTTTGGGGTTTTGTACATTTCTTCTGTTATTATTTCTAGTAGCTTCTGTGTCTTCTCTCCTGAACAAAGAGCAGTCGTGTCGTCTGCAAACAATACTAACTTAAAAGTCTTTTGTAACTTTAAAAATGTCATTTATATAAAGATTGAACACTGTTGGTCCAAGTATTGATCCCTGTTGTACACCACAGGATGTATTTAGCCTTGTTGATGTGTGTTCGCATATTTTTAAACAAAGCCAAAATATAGTTGTGTAACATTTTTTCGCCAATGTTTGTCCACCTTGTTGTTTAGAGCGCATGTTGGAAAGAAAAAAACGATGAGTTCACTTACCATGAGTCCTGCGAGACAAGTCATGCCTCCTCCTAACTCACAAACGGCGCCCCTGAGAGGACAGAGTGGGAATAAGCTTATTGACACAAAAGAGACATGTTAAGGGTTAAACTATCAATTCAATCAACAGGCGTTGTCAATCATCAGGACACAAACGGCATGACGGTGTTGTTTCTCTCCATCCCCTCCCTGCTTTCATCTCGCCTTCCCCTCCATCTCAGGTCCACTTTCATCTCCACCCGCCTGCATCCTCCCCTCGACTCTGCCTCCCGCATTTCCAGCTGACCTTCACGGCGCTACGCTAATCAATAGGCCTCTCTTCCTGCCCACCTGCCTCTTGAATGTTAAAACAGGAACTCAAAGGTTTGACGCTCCACCTTGAGTGGAAATCAAAGGTTGGCTCGGGTGCTCTCCAGCGCCCGGTGCCCCGGGGACGCGTGTAAAGAGGTGCGTTTGCATGAAAGTGAATACTGCGCTCTAAAGAAAGACTGTATATCCTCTCAAGGAACAATACCATAGAACATGGGTGTCAAACTCTGGCCCGCGGGCCAAATTTGGTGTAATTTCACTTGGCCCGTGAGGTGATATCAAATTAACACTAGAGCTGGCCCGCAGATCATATACAGCGACGGGGTTTGGAGGTAGCGGGGGTGCATATTGTTGCGTCCCGGAAGAGTTAGTGCTTTAAAGGGTTCTGGGTATTTGTTCTGTTGTGTTTATGTTGTGTTACTGTGCGGATGTTCTCCCAAAATGTGTTTGTCATTCTTGTTTGGTGTGGGTTCACAGTGTGGCGTATAATTCTAACAATGTTAAAGTTGCTTATACGGCCACTCTCAGTGTAAACTGTATCGCTGTTGATGAAGTATGCGTTGCATTTACGTGTGTGTGCGTATAGGAACCGCTCATATCTTGTGACTGGGCGGGCACGTTGTTAGAAGGGATGAAAAGCGGGCGTGACGTCAGCTCGTAGAGCAAGTTAAAAGCAGTGCCTGTAAGGCACGCCCCCAAGACTGTGGAATATGAGAAATAATGATTGATGAACACCTTCGTTCGATAATGAAGGTTGCCTCAGCTCAAAGCCTGGGCCCCGACATTAATGAACTAGCATCCAAGAAAAGATGCCAGGTATCTGGCTTGGGCACATCAGATTAGATCAGTGTGTTGCAAACTGAGCCGTTTAAAGTCCTGAATGGTTGGTATATTCATTATTTTATTTTCAAATTTATTAGCCTGTGGAAAAAGTTAATGTTGATATTTACCTCAGAAGGCTGCAAATAGAAAAGAGGCATTCAATTTTTATTGTATTTGATATGCCATTGATATTTTTTAATTATTATTATTATTATTTGAAACTTGATTTTGCATGTCACTATAAAGTTATATAAGCCTTGCTTGTTAAATATTTAATGCAAAACTTGTTTGGGTCCCTATTAAAAGGTTAATTTGTTCAACCTTGGCCCGCGGCTTTGTTCAGTTTTAAATTTTGGCCCACTCTGTATTTGAGTTTGACACCCCTGCCATAGAAGGTCAACTTGGATATACTTTAGAACAGGGGTCTCAAACTCAATTTACCTGGGGGCCACTGGATGCAGAAACTGGGTGAGGCTGGAAAAGATTTCTTTAAAAAATCTAACATGCACTTTTTAATGAATTCACCTTCTTTGAATGGCTATCCCGCCCTAGCAACATACTTGCCAACCCTCCCGATTTTTCCGGGAGACTCCCGAATTCCGGTGCCCCTCCCGACAATCTCCCGGGGCAACCATTCCCCCGAATTTGTCCCGATTTTCACCCGGACAATAATATTAAGGGTGTGCCGTGACAACCTGTCATCGTGTCCGCTTTTTCACCATACAAACAGCGTGCCAGCCCAGTCACATGTTGTATGCGGCCTCTGCAGACACACGTAAGTGACTGCAAGACATACTTGGTCAACAGCCATATAGGTCACACTGAGGGTGGCCGTATAAACAACTTCATCATTGTTACAAATATGCGCCACACTGTGAACCCACACCAAACACATTTCGGGAGAACATCCGCACCGTAAGACAACATAAACACAACAGAACAAATACCCAGAACACCTTGCAGCCCTAACTCTTCCAGGCTGCAATATACACCCCCGCTACCACCTCAACCGACTGCAGCGCATGGTACATGCTGCTGAGAAGGTGATTGGCTGCAAGCTCCCATCCCTCCAGGACTTGTTCTCCTCCAGGAGCAGGAGGCGTGTGGGTCGGATCACAGCTGACTCTCCTCACCCTGGACACACACACTATTCTCCCCTCTCCCCTCAGGCAGAAGACTACGGTCCATCCAGACCCACACCTCCCGCCACCTGAACAGTTTTTTCCCCTCGGCCATCAGGCACATGAACAATAACTCCTAACAGTAGCTCCCTAGAATTCCTTCTAAGTCTATAACAAGATCTGATAGCTCAGTTACAGCTCTTGTTATTACCAAATCTGTGTTATATGTGTTTTATGTTGCACGATTGCACCAAGAAAAATTCCTTGTGAACCCGTTCTCAAACAATGGCAATAAAACGATTCCGATTCTGATTTATGTTGTGTTACGGTGCGGATGTTCTCCCGAAATGTGCTTGTCATTCTTGTTTGGTGTGGGTTCACAGTGTGGCGCATATTTGTAACAGTGTTAAACTTGTTTATACGGCCACCCTCAGTGTGACCTGTGTGGCTGTTGACCAAGTATGTCTTGCAGTCACTTGTGTGTGTGTTCAGAAGCCAAATACAACATGTGACTGGGCTGGCACGCTGTTTGTACAGGTTGTAGAGGGCGCTAAAGTCAGTGAAATCACGGCACGCCCTTAATATTGTTATTTGGGTGAAGACATTCGAGAGAATGTGTGCCCTGAAATTCGGGAGTCTCCCGGAAAAATTGGAAGTGTTGGCAAGTATGACGCTGTCAAGCGCCATTCATATAAAACTCGCGGGCCACACTAACATTAAATTTTCATATTAAGGTGCGGGCCACAAAATAACGTGGGCCGCGTGTCTGAGACCCCTGCTTTAGAATATCCAAGCTCAATTTTATTGTTTTTATTTAGGTTTTTTTTTATTTAGCATACAGTTATTTACCTTCCAATTACAGTACAATGTAAACATTTCCACAGTTATGAGAAATACAAGTTTATATCCTTTTTAGAGATGTCTGATAATATCGGCCGATAAATGCGTTAAAATGTAATATCGGAAATTGTCGGTATCGTTTTTTTTATTATCGGTATCGTTTTTTTTATTTTTTATTTTTATTAAATCAACATAAAAAACACAAAATACACTTACAAAAATACACTAACCCAAAAAAACTCCCTTCCCCTCATTCACACAAAAGGGTTGTTTCTTTCTGTTATTAATATTCTGGTTCCTGCATTATATATCAATATATATCAATACAGTCTGCAAGGGATACAGTTCGTAAGCACACATGATTGTGCCTGCTGCTGGTCCACTCATAGTACTAACCTTTAACAGTTAATTTTACTCATTTTCATGAATTACTAGTTTCTATGTAACTGTTTTTATATTGTTTTACTTTCTTTTTTATTCAAGAAAATGTTTTTAATGTATTTATCTTATTTTATTAATTTTTTTAAAAAGTACCTTATCTTCACCATACCTGGTTGTCCAAATTAGGCATAATAATGTGTTAATTCCACGACTGCATATATCAGTTGATATCGGTATCGGTTGATATCGGTATCGGTTGATATCAGTATCGGTAATTAAAGAGTTGGACAATATCGGAATATCGGATATCGGCAAAAATCCTTTTAAATGGTTACTTGCATTAATATGATATATAATGATTTCATCTTCAAATCGGGTGGGCAATATGAGCCCATCAACACGGATGAACGCCCGATCTCGTTATTGCAACTTGGAAGAAAAAAAAAATGCAATTTAAGATGTTCAATACTTATCTAAGCTCAATTTTATTGTTTTTTTTTAATTTAGCATACAGTTATTTACCTTCCAATTACAGTACAATGGTAAACATTTCTACAGTTATGAGAAATACAAGTTTATATCACTTATCACTTATATCAGTGTTTTTCAACCTTTTTTGAGCCAAGGCACATTTTTTGCATTGAAAAAATGCGGAGGCACACCACCAGCAGAAATCACTAAAAAACGAAACTCAGTTGACAGTAAAAAGTCGTTGTCGCAATTGTTGGATATGACTTTAAACCATAACCAAGCGTGCATCACGATAGCTCTTGTCTCAAAGTAGGTGTACTGTCACCACCTGTCACATCACGCCCTGACTTATGTGGACTTTTTTGCTGTTTTCCTGTGTGTAGTGTTTTAGTTCTTGTCTTGCGCTCCTATTTTGGTGGCTTTTTCTCTTTTTTTTGGTATTTTCCTGTAGCAGTTTCATGTCTTCCTTTGAGCGATATTTCCCGTATCTACTTTGTTTTAGCAATCCAGAATGATTCAGTAGTTTTTATCCTTCTTTGTGGGGACATTGTGGATTGTCATGTCATGTACGGATGTACTTTGTGGACGCCGTCTTTGCTCCGCAGTAAGTCTTTGCTGTCGTCCAGCATTCTGTTTTTGTTTACTTTGTAGCCAGTTCAGTTTTACTTTCGTTCTGCATAGCCTTCCCTAAGCTTCAATGCCTTTTCTTAGGGGCACTCACCTTTTGTTTATTTTTGGTTTACGCATTAGACACCCTTTTACCTGCACGCTGCCTCCCGCTGTTTCCGACATCTACAAAGCAATTAGCTACCTGCTGCCATCTACTGATATGAAAGAGTATTACACGGTTACTCTGCCGAGCTCTAGACAGCACTGAGACTCAACAACGCATAATTTGCAGACTATAATTACTGGTTTGCAAAAAATATTTTTAACCCAAACAGGTGAATTTAGATAATACCAGTGTGCCGCGGCACAGTGGTTGAAAAACACTGACTTATATGATGTATAATGATTACACTACATTATAAACACTGTATACTGTCAGTTATTTGTTCAGTTTCAGAGCATGATGTAGACAAAACCTTTGAGTAAGTCTGGATAAAGCCAAATATTTTCAAAGTAAATTAATTATTGCATATTGTTCTAATGTGAGGCACCTTGAGACAGGAATATGTTGACTGACAGTCTAAAAGTAACATGTCTTCTTTCACTCGTTATTTTCACAGTTTTATGCATCCAAATGTATAAAAAATATAAAATCGCAAGTTGAATAGTATCGCCATTTTGGAGGGGAAAAAAAATAGCAATTACGTTTTTTGGTCAAAATCGTGCAGCTCTAATTAGAAGCGTATTTTTTTCGGCCTAATTCGGAGTTGTACGACTTTAGGGTTGTTCTATGGCGCACTAACTGTCGACAGGATGGAATTATTATAAAATAATAATTTTATAATAATTATTATAAAATTATAATAATAATGCAGATTAATTGTCGCACGACATGTAGTCTTTGAGGGGAACTTACTTGAACATGTGGCGGTTGTGCAGACAGTAATGAGCCATGGCCTCCTCTGATGGCCACACACCTGAGAACACACACAAATACATGAGCGTCAAAACACCATCTTATCAAAGTCAAAGTCATCTATGGCCCCGTTTACACTGCACACTAGTGTTGTCCCGATACCGGTACCAAAATGTATTTCGATACTTTTCTAAATAAAGGGGACCACAAAAAATTGCGTTATTGGCTTTATTTTAACAAAAAAATCTTACAGTACATTAAACATATGTTTCTTATTGCAAGTTTGTCCTTAAATAAAATAGTGAACATACAAGACAGTCTTTTAGTGCAGTGGTTCTCAACCCTTTTTCAGTGATGTACCCCCTGTGAACATTTTTTTAATTCAAGTACCCCCTAATCAGAGCAAAGCATTTTTGGTTGAAAAAAAGAGATAAAGAAGTAAAATACAGCACTATGTCATCAGTTTTTCATTTATTAAATTGTATAACAGTGCAAAATATTGCTCATTTGCAGCGGTCTTTCTTGAACTATTTGGAAAAAAAGATATTAAAATAACTAAAAACTTGTTGAAAAATAAACAAGTGATTCAATTATAAATAAAGATTTCTACACATAGAAGTAATCATCAACTTAAAGTGCCCTCTTTGGGGATTGTAATAGAGATCCATCTGGATTCATGAACTTAATTCTAAACATTTCTTTGCAAAAAAAGAAATCTTTAACATCAATATTTATGGAACATGTCCACAAAAAATCTAGCTGTCAACACTGAATATTGCATTTCTTTTCACAGTTCTTTTTGACAGACATTTTAGTGAGAAACCTGAGCTTGTGCTTCGCTGAGTTTATTAACTTACATTCATATTTTGTTCAAGTATTATTCAAAAAATATATTTATAAAGGAGTTTTGAATTGTTGCTATTTTTAGAATATTAAAAAAAAATCTCACGTACCCCTTGGCATACCTTCAAGTACCCCCAGGGGTACGCGTACCTCCATTTGAGAACCACTGTTTTAGTACATACAAGTCTTTTAGTAGTAAGTAAACAAACAAAGGCTCCTAATTAGTAGGGGTGTGGGAAAAAATAGATTCGAATTCGAATCGTGATTCTCACGTTGTGCGATTCAGAATCGATTTTCATTTTTAAAAAATCTATTTTTTTATTTTTATTTATTGATTTTTTTACCCATTTTTTTCCCCATTTTTTTGTATGTATTTATTTTTTTAATTAATCAATCCAACAAAACAATACACAGCAATACCCTAACAATGCAATCCAATTCCAAACCCGACCCAGCAACACTCAGAACTGCAATAAACAGAGCAACTGAGAGGAGACACAAACACGACACAGAACAAACCAAAAGTAGTGAAACAAAAATGAATATTATCAACAACAGTATCAATATAAGTTACAATTTCAACATAGCAGTGATTAAAAATCCCTCATTGACATTATCATTAGACATTTATAAAAATAAAAATAAATGAATAATAGTGTCACAGTGGCTTACACTTGCATCCCATCTCATAAGCTTGACAACACACTGTGTCCAATATTTTCACAAAGATAAAATAAGTCATATTTTTGGTTCATTTAATAGTTAAAACAAATTTGCATTATTGCAATCAGTTGATAAAACATTGTCCTTTACATTTATAAAAGCTTTTTACAAAAATCTACTACTCTGCTTGCATGTCAGCAGACTGGGGTAGATCCTGCTGAAATCATATGTATTGAATGAATAGAGAATCCTTTTGAATCGGGAAAATATCGTTTTTGAATCAAGAATCGGGTTGAATCGAGAAAAAAAAAAATCGATTTTGAATCGAATCGTGACCCCAAGAATCGATATTGAATCGAATCGTGGGACACCCAAAGATTCGCATCCCTACTAATTAGTCTGCTGACGTATGCAGTAACATATTGTGTCATTTATCATTCTATTATTTTGTCAACATTATTAAGGACAAGTGGTAGAAAATGAATTATTAATCTACTTGTTCATTTACTGTTAAGATCTGCTTACTTTCTCTTTTAACATGTTCTATCTACACTTCTGTTAACATGTAATAATCACTTATTCTTGTTGAGGCCACATTGGGGCCACAATGGGGCCTGTGCGCATTTACACTGGAGTCTAATAAAGATCATACTTTGCTTGCAGTGTAAACAGTCAGCTGGGAAAAAAAAATCAGATTTGGGCCACTTTGGCCTGCAGCATAAACGTAGTCTCTCTTTATTTTCACATTTTCAACATGTGCTGGACATACAAGAAAATCGATAAAATGTTTAAATCACCGTGTAATTTAACTGGCAAACAGAAGAATCAGAATCAGAATCAGCTTTATTGTCATTACGCAGGGTAACGAGATTGGGGCCATTCCATGGCATGTGTGCATGCAAGAAAAACAATGTGTAAATATATAAAAATATAAAAAATATAGAAGTGCAAAGAAAGGTGTGAACAAAAAGTAAACAAAAATAAAATTTCAGATATACAAAAATTTACAGGATGTACAAAAATGTTCAATTTGCAAGAATATGCGTATTTCGAAAAAAGAAACGCAAGCGACAATGTGCAAAGATGTGCATCTAAAAAAAAGAAACCTCAGCGGCAACAACACCAAATGTGCATGCACTTGGATTTTTATTTATTTACATTTTTTGACAAAAAAATTAACTGAAACACAATATAAAAGTTAAAGTCCCAACGATAGTCGCACACACACACACACACACACACACACACACACTAGTTGTGGTGAAATTAACCTCTGCATTTGACCCATTCCCTTGTCCCACCCCCTGGGAGGTGAGGGGAGCAGTGGGCAGCAACGGTGGCCGCGCTCAAGAATCATTTTTGTGATTTAACCCCCAATTCCAACCCTTGATGCTGAGTGCCAAGCAGGGAGGCAATAGGTCCCATTTTTATAGTCTTTGGTATGAACTCACGACCTCCCAGTCCCAGGGCGGACACTCTAACCACAAGGCAGGTCTATACCGAGCAATATAATACAAATCAAATGTTATTTTTTTCCCCCACACACAGAAAAATAAAATAACATTTAAAAAAAAACCTGTCAAATAAGTACAAGCAAATATTTATACAAAGCACTTCTGAATGGCTTCAACATGGTGCAGCAACACGTGACAATATATTTAAAAAAAACAGCAAACAAAAGGCTCATCAATCCACCACATTTTAATCGGGGCCAAGCTGGTCTTGGATTTTTTATAGAGATGTCCGATAATATCGGACTGCCGATATTATCGGACGATAAATGCTTTAAAATGTGATATCGGAAATTATCGACATCAAAAAGTAAAATTGATGACTTTTAAAACGCCGCTGTACGGAGTGATACACGGACGTAGGGAGAAGTATAGAGCGCCAATAAACCTTAAAGGCACTGCCTTTGCGTGCCGGCCCAATCACATAATATCTACAGCTTTTCACACACACACAAGTGAATGCAAGGCATAATTGGTCAACAGCCATACAGGTCACACTGAGGGTGGCCGTATAAACAACCTTAACACTGTTACAAATATGCGCCACACTGTGAACCCACACCAAACAAAATGACAAACACATTTCGGGAGAACATCCGCACCGTAACACAACATAAACACAACAGAACAAATACCCAGAACCCCTTGCAGCACTAACTCTTCCGGGACGCTACAATATACAGCAAAACCCCGCCCACCTCAACCTCCTCATGCTCTCTCAGGGAGAGCATGTCTCAAATCCCAAGCTGCTGTTTTGAGGCATGTTAAAAAAAATAATGCACTTTGTGACTTCAATAATATATATGGCAGTGCCATGTTGGCATTTTTTTCCATAATGATTTATTTTGGAAAACCTTGTTACATTGTTTAATGCATCCAGCGGGGCATCACAACCAAATTAGGCATAATAATGTGTTAATTCCACGACTGTATATATCGGTATCGGTTGATATCGGAATCGGTAATTAAGAGTTGGACAATATCGGAATATCGGCAAAAAAGCCATTATCGGACATCTCTAATTTTTTACAATAAATATAAGGCGGACGGGTTAACAAAAATAATAATAGTAATAAATATTATTATGAGTGGCGTAAACCAATGGATATCAGCAGTGTTTTCTAGCTTGTGGTTTCTCAAGGTGGCTTCCACCTTTCCTTCGGATCCAAGTGTGTATGTCCCTCATTGTGCAAATGTGTGTGTGTGTGTGTGTGTGTGTGTGTGTGTGTGTGTGTGTGTGTGTGTGTGTGTGTGTGTGTGTGTGTGTGTGTGTGTGTGTGTGTGTGTGTGTGTGTGTGAGTGTAACAAGAGGTCCACTGGGTGATAATCACAACATGCAGGCCTATCTGGCTTATCACCTACTGTCAGCCCTTCTCCTTCAGCTCTGCATGTAACACACACTTGGATGCTCAGTGCTGTGATGTCACACACACACACACGCACACACACACACATACACACCTTGGCAGTAGAAGAAGCACAAACATTCATTTGAATCAAACCTTAGCTTTCTGGCTTTGGAGGAGACATGCATGATGCGAGCATCGTTTGTGTGCCACCATGTACTGTAGGATTTATAAATGGTTGATTTATATAGGCTAGTAAGGTAAAGTTTTGTACCTGACAAGTTTCGGCTACCCTGCTTCTGCAGCCTTCATCAGAGGTGTCACGTGATGTTAGCGTGACGTCATCTGTGACGTGTTATATGTGGGAAACTTGTCAGGTACAAAACTTTACCTTACTGGTCTATATAAATCAACCATTTATAAATACACATCAGTTTGAAGTTTGTTTGAAGTATTTATTTCAAACCTGCACAATACAACAACACACTTTTTTTTATTTTTTTATTATTTTTTATTTATTTATTTTTATTTATTTATTTATTTATTTATTTTTTTATTTATTTTTTTATTTTTTTATTTTTTTTAGTAGGCTAAATGAACCTCTACAACATAATTACTGTAGGAGTTGTGCAGATAGGAGAACAAAATGTATGTGTGTGTGTGTGTGTGTGTGTGTGTGTGTGCGCGTGTGTGCGTGTGTGTGTGTGTGTGTGTGTGTGTGTGTGTGTGTGTGTGTGTGTGTGTGTGTGTGTGTGTGTGTGTGTGTGTGTGTGTGTTCGTGTTCTTGTATTTCCACCCTTCTTGAGACATCAACAAGAAAATAGTACCGTATTTTTCGGAGTATAAGTCGCACCGGAGTATAAGTCGCACCTGCCGAAAATGCATAATAAGGAAGGAAAAAAACATATATAAATCGCACTGGAGCCCCGGCCAAACTATGAAAAAACTGCGACTTATAGTCCGAAAAATACGGTACCTTCCATATGAGGAGCGGTGAACAAGTTCGGACCGAAATCATGGTCCCAATACGGAAAACCATTGCATCTAATAGCGAGCCAAATACTAGAGTCCGTGAACATTGCTCCAAAGTCGGGATTTTTTGGTTGATTTAATGTGCATACAAAAGTAAACATTGACGGGTGCAAAGGCAGCAATGTATGATGAAACAAGACGGCAGCTAAAGAAGGACTTCCCTATTCATCCCCGAAAATAACCCGCCAGGTGAACGGCTGATTTTACGACTTCCGGTGCTTACGTAAGACAACCCGCGTCCCATGTGTGACCGTAGGATGAACAAATACACTACGGTACTAAGACTATAGTGGCCATTAACAGTTAGCGTCTACAGCTGGGTTGCCCAAAGTGCGGCACAGGGGACATCTGTGGTCTGTGACTCGTTTGTCATCGGCCTTAAGCGCATTACAAAAAAACAAAAAATAGAGATCTCGTTTGCACCCTTGGTGGTGAAATCTATCAAAATGAAGGTGGTCCCAAAAAGGAGGGATTTTTCAAATTGACTGTGTGTCGGTTTTAAAAGTGCTCCCCCTCTGGACAACATATGAAATAACAAGTGTGCGTAAGAAATTGAAATGCGCCCCATTTGGCCAAAATTAAGAAAAATAAATATGTATATAGAGACATACTGTAATAACTTGAAGTAAATAATGAAGATTAAAAAACAATTATAAACAAAAAATTCAACAACAACAAAAAATGTAACTAAAAGCTTACCTTTTTTATATTGGCATAGTATGCATATATTATTAATGTTGTAAATACAAATATTTATACATTTAAAAAGGGTGGTCCTAGAGAGGTAAACATTTTTCGGGGGTCTCAAGTGTGTGTGTGTGTGTGTGTGTGTGTGTGTGTGTGTGTGTGTGTGTTCTTGTATTTCTACCCTTCTTGAGACATCAACAAGGAAAAGTACCTTCCAAATGAGGACCGGTGAACAAGTTAGGACATAAATCATGATCCCAATACAGAAAACCATTGCATCTAATAGAGAATGTCTCATTAGCACCCCTGGTGGTGAAATCTATCAAAATGAGGGTGGTCCCAAAAAGAAGGGAGTTTTCAAATTGACTGTGTGTCGGTTTTAAAAGTGCTCCCCGTCTGGTCAACATATGTAATAACAGGTGTGTGTAAGAAATTGAAATGCACCCCCTTTGGCCAAAATCAATAGAAGAAATAAAATACATACTGTAATACCTTGAAGTAAATCATGAAGATTAAAAAAAAATTACAAACAAAAAATAAAAAATAAAATACTCGTGTCGACTTCTTTCTTATAAAATTGGGAACAATTTCTCATATTATTTCTGTTTCTGTAATATTGCAATCTTTTCTCGTAAAACTATTACTTGCGTATGTAAAAGTATTACTTTTTTTTATGTAAAAGTATTACTTTTTAATGCAAAATGGTGACATTTGTCATATAAAATTCTGACTTTTATCACAATATTGCCTTTTTTTTTGTTCTTGGAAAATAGTGACATTTTTTGATTAAAATTATGAATTTTGTCATAATTTTGCCAAGTAAAATTCCGATCATTGTTATAATATTGCCAAAATGTTGAAGTTTTCTGATAAAAATTGTGACTTTTGTCTAGTTAAATTATGACTCTTTTCATAAAATTGCCAAAATGTTAAGCTTTTCTTGTAAAATTGCGACCGTTATTGAGTAAAATTCCAACTTTTATCACAACATTGCACAAATTTTCAGTTTTTCTTGTAAAATTCTGACTTGCGCTGAGTAAAATTACGACTTTTATTATAATACTGCAAAAATTCAAAGTTTTTCTTGTGAAATTGTGACCTTTTTCTTGTAAAAATTCTAACTCATTTTTCACAACAAGCTTTTTTATATTTGCATGGTATGTATATATTATTAATGTTGCAAATACAAATCTTTATATATCTAGAAAGGGTGGTCCTACAGAGGTGGGCATTATTCGGAGGTCTCAAGAAGGTAACAAATACAAGAAATGTGTGTGTGTGTGTGTGTGTGCGTGTGTGTGTGTGTGTGTGTGTGTGTGTGTGTGTGTGTGTGTGTGTGTGTGTGTGTGTGTAAAGATGGGGGGTGGGGTGTAGTTAGGAAGTGCTGCAAAAAGTGAGCGAGGAAAGAAGGTAGAAGGAGATAGAAGACAGGAGAGCAGAACCAGCCAGGCTGAAGGCGCTGCAGTCAATATAATAAGCGGCTTACAAACGCTTCTCTCTTCAAGTCATGGGGCGGACATCGGCGCTCCCTCCCTCTCTCAATGTGTGTGTGTGTGTGTGTCCTCGCTCCTGCTTGCCAAGATTAGCTGGAGCAAGCAGGATTTAATAATGCCTATTGATAAAGTGTCCAAATATTCCTTTTCGTCATTAGAAAAAAAAACACATATGGACTTGACAGCACACACACACACACACAAACACACACACACACACACACACACACACACACACACACACAGAATGACAGCCAAAGGAGAAGTGTGCATCTAGAGAGTGTCAGCATATGTATTGCTGTGTCCTTGGGTCCTCGTGGTGGTGGCGTCGGGCAGACAAGTGCTTCATCGATTGGGTAACCTTTTACCACTTTTCAACTTTCTTCTTGTTGGCGACTCAATACCAAGGAAGAGTGTGAGGGTCACACCCACAAGTTAATGATAAACTACACGGGGAGAAATATTAAATATTATATTATGTATGTAAAAAAACAGGTTTTACAAGCACAATGTTAAAGTACAAGCACAATACAGGATTTTATACAATAAATGTGACTTTTTCTACAAATATACATTTACAATATTATGAAATTAAAGTAATATCTTTACAAGAAATAAGCTTGTTAAATTGGGGGAGGTAACACTATAATGATAATAGACAAACATGTACCGTATTTTCTGGACCATAGGGTGCACCGGAATATAAGGCGCACTGCCGATGAGCGGGTCTATTCAGGTTTATTTTCATACAAAAGGCACACCGGATTATAAGGCGCATTAAAGGGGTCATATATATAAAAAAAATTCTAAATAGAAAACACTTCCTTGTGGTCTACATAACATGTGATGGTGGTTCTTTGGTCAAATTGTTGCATGGATTAAGTTTTACAGACAATCTTCAAGTCGCTTTCTGACAGTCGCTTCAGGATGCGCCGTTTTGTGGGCGGTCTTATTTACGTGGCTCACCTTCGGCAGCGTCTTTTCTCCGTCATCTTTGTTAAAGTGGTGTAAGTGGTGCAAGGACGAGGGTGGAAGAAGTGTCAAAAGATGGACAGACTTTACTTAAATAAACAACGCAGCAGCATCTCCTCATCCGTGGCTCACTTTTTAATTTTTTTTATTTAGCCTTTATTTAACCAGGTAAAATCCCATTGAGATCAAAGATCTCTTTTCCAAGGGAGACCTGGCCAAGAGGGCAGAAGCAAGGTTACATTAAAAACAGTAAACAACACATAAAACATCACATTTACAACATTAAAACTTGCTCACATGACACATGTGCATACAGACAAGGTAGACTGCAGTCCTTTCACAGAAGCTTTAAACTCATTCAACGTAACTAGGGTTTGAAGTTTAATATTCGATTGTA
>NC_084549.2:57377500-57525000 GCF_033978685.3 Nerophis lumbriciformis | reverse complement strand
ACCCCTGCATTGACGGTCTGGGCCGCCCAATCCTCCCTGACAGCCGGCGGACAGACAGCAACAGCACAGGGGGGGGTAAAGAAACGGCGGTAGTGGCGTCGGCATACGCCGATGATATACTCGAGCCATCAATTCATTCTTATTTCAATTCTCATTAATCAGGCGCACATATTAACTATCTTCCGTATAAAACATCCTCAGTGTGCGCGTGTGTGAAAGCAGCGCTAAGTAATAAAGCTTTGTAAAGCATATGTCAATCTTATGGTTAATCCCGGACGCCAATAACATTAATAGCCCAGGGTGATAGTAGGAAGCATGCGTGTGTGTGTGTGTGTGTGTGTGTGTGTGTGTGTGTGTGTGTGTGTGTGTGTGTGTGTGTGTGTGTGTGTGTGTGTGTGTGTGTGTGTGTGTGTGTGCTCACCTCCCAGGTAGCGAGAGGTGCTCTGCAGGAAATGAAGGGATCAAGAGTCGAGAGCAGATTACTCTTTCCTGCGGATAATGAAATTATTTCTCACCTTCAATTACGAGATGAGGAAAGTGTGTGTGTGTGTGTGTTTATGCTTGCGCATGTGTGTGTCAGCTTAATGTAGTAAGTAATCAGCGGCAGGCGCTAACATGCAGAGCGGTAAAAAGCATATGTGAGGATTAATGAGGCTGCACGTTAATTGGTTACGTTTACATGACAATAACAATAGACGAAGGTTTTAAAGGTTTTACCTAAATAGAAGAGATTTCAACAAACCTGAAAAAAAAAAAAAAAAAATGAAAAAAGGCATGTGAGGTTTAAGGAGGCTGCACGCTGATTGAGATATGGCAAGAACATCCGAAACGTTTATCAAAGGAAATTAATGTGGACACAAGCGACTGTTAAAGGCCTACTGAAACCCACTACTACCGACCACGCAGTCTGATAGTTTATATATCAATGATGAAATCTTAACCTTGCAACACATGCCAATACGGCCGGGTTATCTCACTAAAGTGCAATTTTAAATTCCGCGCGGAATATCCTGCTGAAAACGTCTCGGTATGATGACGCCTGCGCGTGACGTCACGGATTGTACTGGACATTTTGGGACAGCATGGTGGCCAGCTATTAAGTCGTCTGTTTTCATCGCAAAATTCCACAGTATTCTGGACATCTGTGTTGGTGAATCTTTTGCAATTTGTTCAATGAACAATGGAGACAGCAAAGAAGAAAGCTGTAGGTGGGAAGCGGTGTATTGCGGCCGGCTGCAGCACCACAAACACGGCCGGTGTTTCATTGTTTACATTCCCGGAAGATGACAGTCAAGCTTTACCATTGGCCTGTGGAGAACTGGGACAACAGACACTCTTACCAGGAGGACTTTGAGTTGGATACGCTGACGCGGTACCGTGAGTACGCATGCAGCTGCGGCTTCCAAACATTTGATCGCTTGCCCGTACGTGCGTGCCGCTATGTGCATGTCACGTACGTAACTTTGGGGACTTTGGGGAAATATATGTGCTGTATGAACTTTGGGGAGGTGAACGGTACTTTGGGCTGTGGGATTGAGTGTGTTGTGCAGGTGTTTGAGTTGTATTGGCGGCTTATATGGACGGGAGGGGGGAGGTGTTTGTTATGCGGGATTAATTTGTGGCATATTAAATATAAGCCTGGTTGTGTTGTGGCTAATAGAGTAAATATATGTCTTGTGTTTATTTACTGTTTTAGTCATTCCCAGCTGAATATCAGGTCCCACCCGCCTCTCACAGCATCTTCCCTATCTGAATCGCTCCCACTGCCCTCTAGTCCTTCACTCTCACTTTCCTCATCCACAAATCTTTCATCCTCGCTCAAATTAATGGGGAAATCGTCGCTTTCTCGGTCCGAATCGCTCTCGCTGCTGGTGGCCATGATTGTAAACAATGTGCAGATGTGAGGAGCTCCACAACCTGTGACGTCACGCTACTCGTCTGCTACTTCCGGTACAGGCAAGGCTTTTTTATCAGCGACCAAAAGTTGCGAACTTTATCGTCGATGTTCTCTACTAAATCCTTTCAGCAAAAATATGGCAATATCGCGAAATGATCAAGTATGACACATAGAATGGACCTGCTATCCCCGTTTAAATAAGAAAATCGCATTTCAGGAGACCTTTAATGCTATTATTATTTAGAGCAGTGTTTTTCAACCACTGTGCCGCGGCATACTAGTGTGTTGTGGGAAATTATCTAATTTCACCTATTTGGGTTAACAATATTTTTTGCAAACCAGTAATTATAGTCTGCAAATTATGTGTTGTTGTTGAGTGGTCGGTGCCGTCTAGAGCTCGGCAGAGTAACCATGTAATACACTTCCATATCAGTAGGTGGCAGCCGGTTGCTAATTGCTTTGTAGATGTCGGAAACAGCGGGAGGCAGTGTGCAGGTAAAAAGGTGTCTAATGCTTAAACCAAAAATAAACAAACAGGTGAGTGCCCCTAAGAAACGGCATTGAAGCTTAGTTAAAGTTAAAGTTAAAGTACCAATGATTGTCACACACACTAGGTGTGGCGAGATTATTCTCTGCATTTGACCCATCACCCTTGATCACCCCCTGGGAGGTGAGGGAAGCAGTGGGCAGCAGCGGTGGCCGCGCCCAGGAATCATTTTGGTGATTTAACCCCCAATTCCAACCCTTGATGCTGAGTGCCAAGCAGGGAGGTAATGGGTCCCATTTTTATAGTCTTTGGTATGACTCGACTTAGGGAAGGCTATGCCGAACGAAATTAAGACTGAACTGGCTACAAAGTAAACAAAAACAAACAAAAACAGAATGCTGGACGACAGCAAAGACTTACTGTGGAGCAAAGATGGCGTCCACAATGTACATCCGAACATGACATGACAATCAACAATGTCCCCACAAAGAAGGATAAAAACAACTAAAATATTCTTGATTGCTAAAACAAAGTAGATGCGGGAAATATCGCTCAAAAAGGAAGACATGAAACTGCTACAGGAAAATACCAAAAAAAGAGAAAAAGCCACCAAAATAGGAGCGCAAGACAAGAACTAAAACACTACACACAGGAAAACAGAAAACAATTCCAAATAAGTCACGGCGTGATGTGACAGGTGGTGACAGTACACCTACTTTGAGACAAAAGCTATAGTGATGCATGCTTGGTTATGGTTTAAAGTCATATCCAACAATTGCGAGAACGACTTTTTACTGTCAACTGAGTTTTGTTTTTTAATGATTTCTGCTGGTGGTGTGCCTCCGGATTGTTTCAACGCAAAAAATGTGCCTTGGCTCAAAAAAGGTTGAAAACCACTGCTCTAGAGTATTTGGTTAATTGTGCCTTATCTAAGATACCGTAAATTCCAGACTATAAGCCGCTACTTTTTTTCCTACGCTTTGAACCCTGCAGCTTAGAAAATGTGGCTAATTTATGGATTTTTCTACACTAAGGGCCATAATTTTGCATTTTTTATAATGTGCAATTTTTACATTCCACCCACAGTCTGAATGCTTCTGTATATATGTATAAAGTATAATATTTAAACAACACATTCAGAACATTCGTTCTCAGGACTGGACTGTGCACCTTAACCCCTTTAGCACTATTTTTCTTTTACTTTCCTTCCTATGTTTTGCATATTTGTAGACTGTCGCACTGATACTGGAGTTGCTTTTAATCTTTTGTACCTGTGTATAGTGACAATAAAAGGCATTCTATTCTATTCTGTAATGTTTTTTGTTTAATAGTTTGCATTAAACCCAAGCAGAGATGCCGAAATGGTGTGTTTTTGTTTGTGTGCTATGGCGCCATCTTTTGGACAAGTTCGGGTTGAACATGTACTTCACGTTTTAATGCCTTGAACCGGAAGCAAAAACCGTCCATAGCGTTTCTGCTTGGGAAAGGATTTTTCATTCGTCACTCTAAGCAACGTTTGTAAGTTTTACAATTTAACAAAAAAAAAGTGCTTTCTAAACCGTCCCATGGTGATGTATGAAGGAGTGTTTTCATGTACCGTATATTTGTACGGGCTCTATGATGCTAGCGTCGTTAGCATTAGCTAATATGCTAACACATTAACAATTGTCTGTGTTAGTATTATTAATTTACAATGGCATTCTTTATGTATTGTTTCAGTTTCATAAACTCACCAAAACATCACTGTGGAGTTTTTGAGTTTGTTTAGCTGATTGGTGAGCTAGCTTCCGCAGCTCGTGGGTCCATAATAATGACTTCTGTTTTGTATGATCAGCCGTTTTACTGCTGTGTTACAGTCACCGCTTGGAAACAATTAAAGGATGTAAATATAATTTCACAAGGTATATATCTGCAGCTTATAGTCCGGTCCAGCTAGTAAATGTAAAAATATGCTAAAAAAATTGGTGGATGCAGCTCAAATAGCCCAAAAAAATACAGTAATAATTGATATATACTCATTACTTGCAATGTGAGATATGCCGAGCTTTTATTTGTTATAATTTTGATGATCATGGTTATGTTGAAAAGTGCCTGTGTTAGTATTATTAACTTACAATAGCATTCTTTTTGTATTGTTTCATCCATCCATCTTCTTCCGCTTATCCGAGGTCGGGTCGCGGGGGCAGCAGCCTAAGCAGGGAAGCCCAGACTTCCCTCTCCCCAACCACTTCGTCCAGCTCCTCCCGGGGGATCCCGAGGCGTTCCCAGGCCAGCCGGGAGACATAGTCTTCCCAACGTGTCCTGGGTCTTCCTCGTGGCCTCCTACCGGTCGGACGTGCCCTAAACAACTCCCTAGGGAGGCGCTCGGGTGGCATCCTGACTAGATGCCCGAACCACCTCATCTGGCTCCTCTCGATGTGGAGGAGCAGCGGCTTTACTTTGAGCTCTCCCCGGATGACAGAGCTTCTCACCCTATCTCTAAGGGAGAGCCCCGCCACCCGGCGGAGGAAACTCATTTCGGCCGCTTGTACCCATGATCTTGTCCTTTCGGTCATAACCCAAAGCTCATGACCATAGGTGAGGATGGGAACGTAGATCGACCGGTAAATTGAGAGCTTTGCCTTCCGGCTCAGCTCCTTCTTCACCACAACGGATCGATACAGCGTCCGCATTACTGAAGACGCACCGATCCGCCTGTCGATCTCACGATCCACTCTTCCCTCACTCGTGAACAAGACTCCGAGGTACTTGAACTCCTCCACTTGGGGCAAGATCTCCTCCCGAACCGGGAGATGGCATTCCACCCTTTTCCGGGCGAGAACCATGGACTCGGACTTGGAGGTGCTGATTCTCATCCCAGTCGCTTCACACTCAGCTGCGAACCGATCCAGTGAGAGCTGAAGATCCTGGCTAGATGAAGCCATCAGGACCACATCATCTGCAAAAAGCAGAGACCTAATCCTGCAGCCACCAAACCAGATCCCCTCAAAGCCTTGACTGCGCCTAGAAATTCTGTCCATAAAAGTTATGAACAGAATCGGTGACAAAGGGCAGCCTTGGCGGAGTCCAACCCTCACCGGAAACGTGTCCGACTTACTGCCGGCAATGCGAACCAAGCTCTGACACTGATCATACAGGGAGCGGACCGCCACAATCAGACAGTCCGAAACCCCATATTCTCTGAGCACTCCCCACAGGACTTCCCGAGGGACACGGTCGAATGCCTTCTCCAAGTCCACAAAGCACATGTAGACTGGTTGGGCAAACTCCCATGCACCCTCAAGGACCCTGCCGAGAGTATAGAGCTGGTCCACAGTTCCACGACCAGGACGAAAACCACACTGTTCCTCCTGAATCCGAGGTTCGACTATCCGGCGTAGCCTCCTCTCCAGTACACCTGAATAGACCTTACCGGGAAGGCTGAGGAGTGTGATCCCACGATAGTTAGAACACACCCTCCGGTTCCCCTTTTTAAAGAGAGGAACCACCACCCCGGTCTGCCAATCCAAAGGTACTGCCCCCGATGTCCACGCGATGCTGCAGAGTCTTGTCAACCAAGACAGCCCCACAGCATCCAGAGCCTTAAGAAAATCCGGGCGGATCTCATCCACCCCCGGGGCCTTGCCACCGAGGAGCTTTTTAACTACCTCAGCAACCTCAGCCCCAGAAATAAGAGAGCCCACCACAGATTCCCCAGGCACTGCTTCCTCATAGGAAGACGTGTTGGTGGGATTGAGGAGGTCTTCGAAGTATTCCCTCCACCGATCCACAACTTCCGCAGTGGAGGTCAGCAGAACACCATCCGCACCATACACGGTGTTGGTAGTGCACTGCTTCCCCTTCCTGAGGCGGCGGATAGTGGTCCAGAATCGCTTCGAAGCCGTCCGGAAGTCGTTTTCCATGGCTTCCCCGAACTCCTCCCATGTCCGAGTTTTTGCCTCCGCGACCGCTGAAGCCGCACACCGCTTGGCCTGTCGGTACCTGTCCGCTGCCTCAGGAGTCCCATGAGCCAAAAGAACCCGATAGGACTCCTTCTTCAGCTTGACGGCATCCCTCACCGCCGGTGTCCACCAACGGGTTCTAGGATTACCGCCACGACAGGCACCAACTACCTTGCGGCCACAGCTCCAATCAGCCGCCTCGACAATAGAGGTGCGGAACATGGTCCACTCGGACTCAATGTCCAGCACCTCCCTCATGACATGTTCAAAGTTCTTCCGGAGGTGGGAATTGAAACTTTCTCTGACAGAAGACTCTGCCAGATGTTCCCAGCAAACCCTCACAATGCGTTTGGGCCTGCCAGGTCTGTCCGGCATCCTCCCCCACCATCGCAGCCAACTCACCACCAAGTGGTGATCGGTAGAAAGCTCCACCCCTCTCTTCACCCGAGTGTCCAAAACATGAGGCCGCAAATCCGATGACACAACTACAAAGTCGATCATAGAACTGCGGCCTAGGGTGTCCTGGTGCCAAGTGCACATATGGACACCCTTATGCTTGAACATGGTGTTCGTTATGGACAATCCGTGACGGGCACAAAAGTCCAATAACAAAACACCACTCGGGTTCAGATCCGGGCGGCCATTCTTCCCAATCACGCCTCTCCAGGTTTCACTGTCGTTGCCAATATGAGCGTTGAAGTCCCCCAGTAGAACGAGGGAATCACCCGAGGGAGCACCCTCAAGTACTTCCTCGAGTGAATCCAAAAAGGGTGGGTACTCTGAGCTGCTGTTTGGCGCGTAAGCGCAAACAACAGTCAGGACCCGTCCCCCCACCCGAAGGCGGAGGGAAGCTACCCTCTCGTCCACCGGGTTGAACTCCAACGTGCAGGCTCTGAGCCGGGGGGAAACAAGAATTGCCACCCCAGCCCGTCGCCTCTCACTGCTGGCAACGCCAGAGTGGAAGAGAGTCCAGCCCCTCTCGAGAGAACTGGTTCCGGAGCCCTTGCTGTGCGTTGAGGTGAGTCCGATTATATCCAACCGGAACTTCTCTACCTCTCGCACTAGCTCAGGCTCCTTCCCCCCCAGCGAGGTGACGTTCCACGTCCCAAGAGCTAGCTTCTGTAGCCGAGGATCGGACCGCCAAGTGCCCTGCCTTCGGCTGCCGCCCAGCTCACATTGCACCCGACCTCTATGGCCCCTGCTATGGGTGGTGAGCCCATTGTATTGTTTCAGTTTCGAAAATTCACCAAAGGTCACCGTGAAGTTATTGGGTCTGTTTAGCTGATTACAGAGCGAGCTTCCGCAGCTTGTGGGTCCATGACGATGACTTCTGTTTTGTTTGATCAGCCGTTTTACTGCCGTGTTACAGTCACTGTTTGGAAACAATTAAATTATGTAAATAAATATTTACAAAATCTTTCTGTGTATATAACTAATTTTGCACTGTATATACTGTATCTACGGCTTATCCGGTGCGGGTAATATATAGAAAATATTTTTTTCTTCTCAAATTTAATGGGCGCGGCTTTTATAGTGCTGCGCTCTATTGTCTGGAAAATACGGTAACTTTAAAAAGTATCTGAAAAAACTGTAAAGCGTGAAAAAAAATAATACAAAAAAATGCATAAGTCTTGATTAAATCTGTCATAAGGAATTAAAATACATTTGAAATGAATTATATTTATATAGCGCTTTTCTCTAGTGACTCAAAGCGCTTTACATAGTGAAACCCATTATCGCATACACGTTTTTGGTTCATTGTGCTTTGGCTAAGCTACATTCAATGGTCGACAAAGCAAAACAAGCAACTTTGACAGCTCACATGACAAACATCGAGTAAAAACAACGTTTCATGTAAAAAAACGACATTCAAACCTGAAAAAAAAACTGTGGGGCTTTAAAAAACACATGGAAGGCTCCGTGAGGCTATGTGTTACCTAAACAATGACATTAAAACGCACAAACGTTGGACAAAAACTGTCATAGGGAATTCAAATAAAGAAATGTTGGTACTAGATGCGGGCGGAGATAGGGACAAGCGGTAGAAAATGGATGGATGGATGCATGGTACTAGATTATGGTTCACTGTGATTTGGCTGAGCGACATTCTTTTGATCACATTCTGTGGTCAACATTCCCTGGTCATGATAGTAGGGTACGTTTACGCGGCAATAACCAAGTAAAAACAACCACTTTGACTTGTTTCAAGGTATACATACAACATTCTAAAACAACTGAAATAAACAGTAATATGCATGCCAGGCCAGTAGTTGGCGACATAACTTTGTAAAGAGACTTAAGCCTCACTTAAGTCTTCACAAGTAAACAACTGTAGAGTTTCTCCTCAAGATGATCTTACAGATTTAAGATCTGCCAAGATAGGAAGGTATGTTGCATGAAGGTAATATGCATGCCAGGCCAATAGTTGGCGACAACACTTTGTAAAGAGACTTAAGCCTCACTTTTAAGTCTTCACATGTTTAGATCCCTGTAAACAACTGTAGAGTTTCACCTCAAGATTATCCTAAAGACCTAAAATCCGCCAAAATAGGAAGGTATGTTGCATGAAGGTAATATGCATGCCAGGCCAATAGTTGGCGACAACACTTTGTAAAGAGACTTAAGCCTCGCTTTTAAGTCTTCACATGTTTAGATCCCTGTAAACAACTGTAGAGTTTCACCTCAAGATTATCCTAAAGACCTAAAATCCGCCAAAATAGGAAGGTATGTTGCATGAAGGTAATATGCATGCCAGGCCAGTAGTTGGCGACAACACTTTGTAAAGAGACTTAAGCCTCACTTAAGTCTTCACATGTTTAGATCCCTGTAAACAACTGTAGAGTTTCTCCTCAAGATTATCTTAAAGACCTAAAATCCGCCAAAATAGGAAGGTATGTTGCATTAAGGTAATATGCATGCCAGGCCAGTAGTTGGCGACAACACTTTGTAAAGAGACTTAATTCTTCACATGTTTAGATCCCTGTAAACAACTGTAGAGTTTCACCTCAATATTATCCTAAAGACCTAAAATCAGCCAAAATAGGAAGGTGTGTTGCATGAAGGTAATATGCATGCCAGGCCTGTAGTTGACGACAACACTTTGTAGAGAGACTTAAGTCTTCACATATTTAGATCCCTGTAAACAACTGTAGAGTTTCACCTCAAGATTATCCTAAAGACCTAAAATCCGCCAAAATAGGAAGGTATGTTGCATGAAGGTAATATGCATGCCAGGCCAGTAGTTGGCGACAACACTTTGTAAAAAGACTTAAGCCTCACTTAAGTCTTCACATGTTTAGATCCATGTAAACAACTGTAGAGTTTCTCCTCAAGATTATCTTAAAGATCTAAGATCCGCCAAGATTGGAAGGTATGTTGCATGAAGGTAATATGCATGCCAGGCCAGTAGTTGGCGACAACACTTTGTAAAGAGACTTAAGCCTCACTTTTAAGTCTTCACATGTTTAGATCCCTGTAAACAACTGTAGAGTTTCTCCTCAAGATTATCTTAAAGATCTAAGATCCGCCAAGATTGGAAGGTATGTTGCATGAAGGTAATATGCATGCCAGGCCAGTAGTTGGCGACAACACTTTGTCAAGAGACTTAAGCCTCACTTAAGTCTTCACATGTTTAGATCCTTGTAAACAACTGTAGAGTTTCTCCTCAAGATGATCTTAAAGATCTAAAATCCACCAAGACAGGAAGGTATGTTCATCCGAAAGGTTATGTTTGGCAAAATTAACTAACATTTAATCTTTTTGAAGACACCAAGGAAGAAGCCATTAAATGTAATCTGGATTTACATCCATTCGTCATATTTGTTGACATTAAAAAGTAGTTTGCATGTTCTTTGCTAAGTAATAACTCCATATTTACTGTAGTACACGTACTTGCACCATCGCCATAATTGCCCGAGCAAAAGCCACGTTCCTAAAGCCCTCATCCGTCCACGGCGGGCTGGTGACCTGGGACTTACCCTGGGAACTCCAAGACCTAAGGCCATGAGGCTAGCACTAATCTGACCTCAGTAGCTGTCAGTAATCACAAGCAAAGGGGATGGAATTACTCCTCCATCCCTCTGTTTTCTTCTGCTTATCCAGGAGAGGTAACCCGGTAACCCAGACATCCTCTTCTCAGTGCATCCCTCAGCCAGGGGATCAGGTGAGGGAATTAGCGAAGAACTGTAGGAGATCCAGGTACAATTTAGGGAAATACCTCCTGAAATAACTCTGGAGATAAGCCACTTTAAATCAGAGCTCGGGACGAAGGGGACACTCCTCACACTTGTCTTCTTACCAAACAAAACACAGTTAAAGCGTTATTTGTTATTTATTTTTTGCTGCTCTATTATTTCTTTTTTTACGATTTAAACAATGATGGTCAGAGAGACATCTTCGGTAAAAACAAAATTAATAGATGGATTGAAATGTATTGGTTCAGGTGTTGATGTTGAATAATCTTACGTCAATAAAGAAACAAAACTAAAATTGAATACATTAAATTAACCACAATAGCTGATGTTAGATGGACAATTTTTGATTTTTGTGAATTATGATAAGACAATTTAATAATTTAATCTATATTGTATATGAAGATTGAAGAGACATTGTCAGCTATATATTTTGATATAATTAAAAATTAATTACAATCAAATAGTTTAATTTAATATAAGATGATTGAAAAGACATTGTCGGCTTTATATTTTTGAATATTTTAAAATAATCAAAATAAAATAAAATTGTTTAGTTTATTCAACACATGATTAGATATATTGTTGGTTTTATATTTTTCAATCTTTTTAAAATAATTTAGAATACAGTTATTTTCAATAAGATAACATTATTTAAAATAAAATACAAGTTTAATTAAATGTAATGCATGATGATTGAAGAGACATTGTCAGCTACATATTTTTAAATAATTAAAAATAAATTAAAATCAAATAGTTTATTTTAATATAAGACGATTGAAGAGACATCGTCGGCTTTATATTTTTGAATATTTTAAAATAATCGAAACAAAAATTAAATTGTTTAGTTTATTCAACACATGATGATTAGATATATTGTTGGTTTTATATTTTTAAATCTTTTAAAATAAATTAGAATACACTTATTTTCAATAAGATAACATTATTTAGAATAAAATACAAGTTTAATTACATTTAATGCATGATGATTGAAGAGACACATCAGCAATATATTTTAAAATAATAAAAAAAATCATTAAAATCATATAGTTTAATATAAGACGATTGAAGAGACATTGTCAGCTTTATATTTTTGAATATTTTAACGTAATCGAAATACAAATAAATTGTTTAGTTTATTCCAGACATGATTAGATATAATGTTGGTTTTATATTTTTAAATATTTTAAAATAATTTAAAATACACTTATTTTCAATAAGATAACATTTTTAAAGTAAAATTCAAGTTAATTAAATATCAATTAAAATCAAAGTTTAATTTATTATAAGACGATTGAAGAGACATTGTTGGCTTTGTATTTTTGAATATTTTAAAATTATCGAAATTAAATTAAATTATTTAGTTTATTCAACACATGATGATTAGATATATCGTTGGTTTTATATTTTTAAATATTTAAAAATAATTCAGAATACACTTAATTTCAATAAGATAACATTATTTAAAATAAAATACAAGTTTAATTAAATTTAATGCATGATGATTAAAGAGACATTGTCAGCGATATATTTTAAAATTAAAATAAAAATAAAATAAAAAATAGTTACATTTAATATCAGACTATTGAAGGGACATTGTTGGTTTTATATTTTTAATTATTTAAAAATAATTTAAATAAAATGATTTGCTATATTGTTGGTTTTACATTTTTGAATATTTTAAAATAATCAAAATACAATTCAATTGTTTAGTTTATTCAACACATGTTGATTAGATATATTGTTGGTTTTATATTTTTAAATATTTTAAAATAATTTAGAATACACTTATTTTCAATAAGCTAACATTTTTAAATAAAATTTAAGTTTAATTAAATTTAATGCATGATGATTGAAGAGACATTGTCAGCTATATATTTAAAAATAAAAATAAAAATCAATTAAAATCAAAGTTTAATTTAATATAAGACGATTGAAGAGACATTGTTGCTTTATATTTTTTTGAATATTTTAAAATAATCGAAATTAAATTAAATAGTTTAGTTTATTCAACAGATGATGATTAGATATTGTTGGTTTTATATTTTTAAATATTTTAAAATAATTTAGAATACACTTATTTTCAATAAGATAGCATTATTTAAAATAAAATAAAAATGAAATTTAATTAAATTTAATGCATGATGATTGAAGAGACATTGTCAGCTATATATTTTAAAAAAAATTAAAAATCAATTAAAATCAAAGTTTAATTTAATATAAGACGATTGAAGAGACATTGTTGGCTTTATATTTTTTTGAATATTTTAAAATAATCGAAATTAAATTAAATAGTTTAGTTTATTCAACAGATGATGATTAGATATATTGTTGGTTTTATATTTTTAAATCTTAAAATAATTTAAAATACACTTATTTTCAATAAGATAACATTATTTAAAATAAAATACAAGTTGAATTAATTATAATACATGATGATTGAAAAGACATTATATAAAATAAAACCACAATAAAAATAGTTACATTTAATAGACATTGCCGCTGTATTTTCTTTCTTTATTGTTTTTAAATAATTTAAAATGAAATGATACAAAATAGAAATCAAATAGATTAATTAAATGTTATAAAATGCATGATGACTGACACATTGTTGCATAATATTTTTTTAAATATTTTTAAATAATTACAAATAAAATAATTCAAAACAATTTTAGATAGTTACCTTTAATTTAAAATAAATACTTATCTGAGAAGTGATGATTTGGATCAACTCTTAGCTATGTGTTAGTTTATTATTGTAATTGCTATTTATTTGAATACTGTATAAGGAAACACGTTTGACTGCACACAAGACAAAATATGTGAAGAGTTGAAGGGTGAAGGTTCTTCTTTATGCAGGGTGGCAGGAAGTCAAATTAAATTGGGGAATATGGGACATACTAGGGTGACAGAAAAAAAAATATGATGAAGAATCAAGGAAGAGGAGGAGGTGGAGCGGGGGTTGGGGGGGGGTACAAGGAGGAGGACATATTGGATGGCGAAATGTAGACAAGGGAGCGTAGTGAGCGGTACGGTGTCAAGATGGGGTTAAGTGTGCAGGGATGTTGCTTTGTGCACACACACCTTCATGTTGTATACACACACACACACACTCACACATACACACACACACACACTCACACAGTGGCTCTCCTTAGGGCCCGGTGTGTGTCTCGGGGCCGTGTGGCTCTCTGGCGCTGATCCGGCTCCACATTAAGCGAGGCCTCAGATAATTCCTAAGCCTCCTCCATGGCCGATCCAATAAGGGATAAGGCTCTCGGCTGGCCATGATCAACTGACAATCTGTCCTCTCACACGGCTACTTTAGTTGGAGGCCCGGATTACCCCAGACCGCCTTGACGGGGGGGGACACACACTTCACAAGACCATCGCGCGCGTGCGGAATTGTGTTGTTATTGCTTGACAGATTGCAGAAGACATTGGTGCAGAGGTGCAGAGTGTACTGATGAGTAAACGATTAAAAGCTGTGTTTAATATCAATATTTTGGAGTGGAACCAACAATCCAAAATGTGGTTTTAAAATGCTATCAAGTGCAGTAAACATCTTTAAAGAAAAATAATTAAATGAGACAAAGACAATATGTATTTGTTATGTTTTTGCATATTCTTAAATGATGGTCAGCTTAAAAAAAAAAAAAAAAGTACAAGGGTATCCCAGAGTAATTAACAGGGCATGTAAAATTCATTTACAATTAAAACATAATTTTTTGAATAATTTGCTGTATTAACTGACAAAATATGTAAATTTTTGTTGATTTATTATTCACAAGAAAATTGTAAAACATGAAATTATATTCAGTCATTTTAAATATTTTATGGATTAAGTGGAAAAATTATAATTTTTTTCAATTAATTAATCAAATTGAAAATGCTATGAATATAAACATAAATAATTGTCTGAATTAGTGGCTAATTAATAATAATAATTATACATTTTATTTGGTATAGCGCTTTTCAGAGTACTCAAAAAATTTAAATATAAAACAGTTCAAGGTATTAATATTTTAAAATACAGGAAATATTAAATAAAATTAAAAACATTTGTCTTGTTATTTATTATAAATAGCATATGGCAATGACAGTTTTAAATTAGCTTCTGCTAATTCTGCAAGGCAAATGTATAGAGCACAATTTCTACGCAGGGCAATTTAAAGTGCATAAAAGATGCAAGATGCATACACTTACGATAAGGTGAATAAAACCATAAATACAAATTAAATCGTCATTAAAAAGCAAAACATGTCTCCAGCTACTGTATTTTCTGGACCATAGGGCGCACCGGATTATAAGGCACACTGCTGATGAGCGGGTCTATTCAGGTCTTTAAAGGAGCATTAAAGGAGTCATATTATGATTTTTTTCTAAATGTAAAACACTTCCTTGTGGTCTACATAACATTTAATGGTGGTTCTTTGGTCAAAATGTTGCATAGATTATGTTTTACAGATCGTCTTCAAGCCGCTTTCTGACATCGCTTCAGGATGCGCCGTTTTGTGGGCGGTCTTATTTACGTGGCTCACGTTCGACAGCGTCTTCTCCCCGTCATTTTTGTTAAAGCGGTGTAGCGTGCAAGGACGGGTGTGGAAGAAATGTCAAAAGATGGAGCTAACTGTTTTAATGACATTCAGACTTTACTTAAATCAATAACAGAGCAGCATCTTCTCATCCGTGGCTCACTAGTGCAACAACGCCGGAAATGTGTCCCGTGAAAAAACGTCCGACCGGAACTCTCTAATAACTAAAGTTCCTTGGGTGAATTATGTAAACTCACTACACTGGTAGGTTTTAGCGCTTCCATAACGAGATATAAGTTAGAACTTTACTCTACTTTATATTAGAAATGCAGAGGTGGGTAGTAACGCACTACATTTACTCCGTTACATCTACTCGAGTAACTTTTGGGATAAATTGTACTTCTAAGAGTAGTTTTAATGCAACATACTTTTACTTTTACTTGAGTATATTTATAGAGAAGAAACGCTACTTTTACTCCGCTCCATTTATCTACATTCAGCTCGCTACTGATTTTTATCGATCTGTTAATGCACGCTTTGTTTGTTTTGGTTTGTCAGACAGACCTTCAAAGTGGGATCTATCGCATGCCTGCGTTTCACCAATCAAATGCAGTCACTGGTGACGTTTGACTCCGTTTCACCAATCAAACAGAGCCAGGCGGTCACATGATCAACAAGTTTAAGCTTACATGAACTCAATGTCAAATTTGAGGAAGCACATCGCGGTAAGTAACGTTAGTAGATATTTTGGCTGTCACCGTAGGCTGATGTTAGCTTCCCTGCTATGAATCACTGTCAAATTTACATCGTGTGGGGACATTTATTAACGCACTGCAGCCTCATAGACACACACACACACACACACACACACACACACACACACACACACACACACACACACACACACATACATAGACACACCAATCAGTGTGTTCCCAGGTGCAGCCCACACCTATCAGTTTATGGTTTGCGTAAAGGCTAACTTGTTATTTTCCTTTGTAATCTCTGCCTACTGAGCCTATGGTGCTGTTAAGTTATTGTGGCTCAATTTGCCTTAATTTTTGTTATGTTAATGTATTATTATTTAATATATATTATTGTTTAAGTTGCTTAAGAGATATTCCTGGCTCTGAATTTACTCATTGCTATTTTTATGTTTTTGTGCATTATTTGTTGCCGTCATCATTAAACAAACAGGTTACTCATCAGTTACTCAGTACTTGAGTAGTTTTTTCACAACATACTTTTAACTTTTACTCAAGTCATACTTGCCAACGTTGAGACCTCCAATTTGGGGGGGCGTGGTGGGGGCGTGGTTGGGGGCGTGGCTAAGAGGGGAGGAGTATATTTACAGCTAGAATTCACCAAGTCAAGTATTTCATATATATATATATATATATATATAAAAGAAATACTTGAATTTCAGTGTTTATTTATTTACACATATACTTGTTGAGTTAAGGGTTGAATTGTCCATCCTTGTTCTATTCTCTGTCACTATTTTTCTAACCATGCTGAACACCCTCTCTGATGATGCATTGCTGTGTGGCACGCACAAAAGTGCTTTCATCAAATGCACTAGATGGCAGTATTGTCCTGTTTAAGAGTGTCACAACATTGCTGTTTACGGCAGACGAACTGCTTTACGGTAGACCAAAACGTGACTGCTGTTGTTGTGTGTTGTTACCGCGCTGGGAGGACGTTAATGAAACTGCCTAACAATAAACCCACATAAGAAACCAAGAACTCGCCCTCGATCATTCTACAGTTATAACGTCATTGGGCAGGCACACCGTTTATATTATGGGAAAGCGGACTCAGGTCCGCAAGGACCTGAGTCCGCCTGAATTTCGGGAGATTTTCGGGAGATAATTTGTCCCGGGAGGTTTTCGGGAGAGGCGCTGAATTTCGGGAGTCTCCCGGAAAATCCGGGAGGGTTGGCAAGTATGATTTAAGTAAATATTTGGGTGACTACTCCTTACTTTTACTTGAGTAATAAATCTCTAAAGTAACAGTACTCTTACTTGAGTACAATTTATGGCTACTCTACTCACCTCTGTAGAAATGGCAACAGCAAAAGATAAATGTCCCATAACAAGAAGATAGTGAAAAAGAAGAAGCTTATCAACTACGGCATTGCCACGGACTACAGTGGGGGACGTGCGCACATTTTCAGGACTTATGCAGATCTCAAATGGTTTGGCATAATATTGTGAAACAAAACGCCAGATAATATGTCTGCTAATGGGTGTCATTTTGCGGTCCTTATACACACACCATAGTAATACTTGCATCTCTGACTACGTAATGGGCCGACAATCCATCAAACGGTGCGGCTTCAAAGTCATACTAAAACATTTTGACAGATTTTTGAGTACCATGTGTAATGTTCTTTATTTTCAATGGAACATTTACAGTTGTGGTGTTGTTTACTGGCGTCATATTGCAGTCTACACGTATCCCTTATGTGTGACTACCATCTACTGGTCACACTTTAATTACACCATGAACCTAATAAAATTGCTACGAGGTCGGTAAGCACAATCAGAATTATTCCGTACATTAGGCGCACTGGGTTATAAGGCGCACCGTCGATTTTTGAGAAAATTAAAGAATTTTAAGTGTGCCTTATAGTCTGAAAAAATACGGTAATTGAATACATGTTTTGGCTTTGTCCATACCTTTGCAGCTATTGGACTGAAATGTTTAATACTTTGTCTTTAGTAATTGGCAAAAAGATTGATCCAAAATCCTCTCAATGGACAATGTGGGGTGGCCCACCTGTCTTCTTCTCTTAGCAAGTTGCAAAATAATCTTGTAAGGTTCACCACTTTATTGGCTAGAAGACTCAAATTGGAAGGCGACATCACTTCTCTGCCACACACTCTGGATTAAAGATGTTCTCTTTTTTTTCTCAAACTGGAAAAGATTAGGCTGACATTGAATGCTTGTTCTGTGAAGTGTCAGGAAGTATGGGCTGCTTTCCTAAAATAGGTGACTGATCTCCAGCTTGGCCCTGATTGAGACCTGGTTGAATTGTGGTTGACTGATGAGCCTTTTGTTTGCTTTTGTGTATTGCTGCACCATGTTGAGGCCAATTGGAAGTGCAGTTGTCCGTGGTTTTATATCAATATTTGCTTGTACTTACTTGATTGATTTTTACAATGTTTAGTTTTTTGGGTGGGGGGAAATAACATTTGATTTATGTTGCATTGTATATCTGTTAACTGTTTCTTCAAAACCTTTTCAACATGTAGAAGAAATACTTTAAGTTGTCATACGCACAGCTAAAAAGAAGACTGTGGAGGGAGGTGTTGCCAGCGCTGCCTGCAGGAGCAAAGGTCACCGCCTCTGTCCATGGTGCTGAGGACAGAGCACCATCAGGCGGGGGCGTGGCAGTGCTGACGGCGAGACACAGCTGGCAGGTGATTAGATTTCACAGGTGGTACGTGGTAATCTAATCATCTGTTGTCTTAGGTTGTGAGTTCAAACCCCGGCCGAGTCATACCAAAGACTATAAAAATGGGACCCATTACCTCCCTGCTTGGCACTCAGCATCAAGGGTTGGAATTGGGGGTTAAATCACCAAAAATGATTCCCGGGCACGGCACCGCTGCTGCCCACTGCTCCCCTCACCTCCCTGGGGGTGAACAAGGGGATGGGTCAAATGCAGAGAACAAATTTCACCACATCTAGTGTGTGTGTGACAATCATTGGTACTTTAACAGTAAGCGGCCGGGAGCAGGAGGGGAGAGAGGATACGGACGTGACTGAAAGGTCACGTTCTGCTGGAGAGAAAAACTTTTGTCGAAGCATTCTTATTAAAACCTTGTTAAACCTGCACGCTTGGCTCCTGTGCCGTGTCTGACAGTGGGACTGCTAGGAAGCGACTTCCACAAAGACGTTTTTATTCCTGTATTTGAAGGTGCCTCACATCTCTTGTTCCAGATTTTTGCAGCATTAAATTGACACGCAGCCTCGTCCTGACTATTAAAATACTTGTACACACCATTAAGTTTGTCTGTAGTAATCAAACAAGAGCACTCCAACATCAAATAATTCTACTAAGGCTCCTACTTTATAGCTAAGCAGCTGATGCAATGCTACATGCAAGAGACAGGAGGCAGAAATCCTTTGTTATGGTGGATGATGCTCCCCTCCCATCCAAGAGGGGGTGATAATGCGCCTTACAAGGTGACTACAGGATCTGACGGAATAGAACAGCATGTGTGCCATCAAAATTCCCAAATTGGTAGAATCAAAAACTGTGCGGCATCCTACTGGGAAAGCGTTTCCCAAAATTGATTGATAACATCCCTTTGATAAACTCCCGGATTGAAAGGCGCCAGCTCGCTATCTTAAATGCTAACATGAAAACAAGAGACATTAACGTCTTCCCCACTTTGGAAACGACATACCCTAATCTAAACTTGTGTGAACACATTAGTGTCTGAGCAACTTAGATAGTTAATTGCGCACATTAAATCAGCAAGATGTCTTCTATTAGTACAGACTGATCAATCTATACCAGAGGTTCTCAAACTTTTTTCACCAAGTACCACCTCAGAAAACACTTGGCTCTCCAACTACCACTAAAACGACCAACATTAAATTACAGTAGTGTAGTAGACCTAAGTATTCATTCAAAACAAGGCAGAGGTTTTATTTAAAAAGTATATTTAATATTTTTGGCCAGTGTTACAATACACATAGTTTGAACAGTAACAATGTGTTTCAATATTTAATTAAGTGATTCTTTGGCGTACCCTATTTGAGAACCACTGATCGATACGATACAGAGGTGTTTTTACGGGGTGTTCAAGGACCGTTGAACACAGTAGGACGCCACAACACCCGTCATAAATAATAATCATATATTTTATTTGTTACGTACTTTCCATTTTATTAAAGTGCTCCAGTACAAACCAATATTCAAAACAATAAACGCTTCATATTTTATTTGTTTAAATGGCTCAGACTAAAACACTATTAGTGAAGCATAAGAAATACAAAACATGCAAAATATTTGCTTTTATGCCAGTGTCGTCTATTTATTTGAGTCATTTTAAAATAAATAACTTGGTAAAATGATTTTTTTTTTAGCACATTCAACAATACAGAGGTAATAATGATTAATGTGGTCATTTTGGTCACAATAAACATGACATGAAATGTTCATAGCGTTACATCCCTAGCATCAACATATATTTCGGGCTGTGTGTTGACATGCTACTGTTGCTCAACCCCTGAATCTCTCATGGAAACTAATTGTCTAATCTGATCATCATTCGGATTAGAATGTTCCTGTGTACATGGACCCTGAAAAAAATGATCTGATTATGACATGCATTTTCATGCATCACACCTTCAATCGGAATACTTTACTTTGGCATGCGCAGAACAGAACATAAACGGAAAGGTGTGTTATTGTTTGTGCTAGTTTTCTCATTGCAGGTGCTAAAGAAGCAATATACTTCCACTGTAAACATACATGGGTTTGTGCATTTCTGCTTGTCCGACGTCATCACAGTATTTATTTATATTGTTTTCCTTCTGTTCACTACTTTTGTTTTACCTCTCTTTTTTAAACGGAAATGGTCTGTGCTTTTTATGCTGTGATTATGTACGGGTTGTGGTGTGTCTTCATGTTACGACATTTTGTTTATGTGTCTGAGGCTAGCAGTTAGTACTTGGCTTAGCTGTAAGGTTGTGAATAAAACAGCTTGTTAAGACGACAACTGGATCCTTTCTTTTATTATTTATCGACACATGACACCCCAAACCAGGGGTGTCAAACTCAAATACAGAGTGGGCCAAAATTTAAAACTGAACAAAGCCACGGGCCAAGGTTGAACAAATTAACCTTTTGATAGGGACCCAAACAAGTTTTGCATTGAATATTGAACAAGCAAGGCTTATATAACTTTATAGTAATATGCAAAATCGAGTTTCAAATAATAATAACAATAATAATAATAATTCAAAAATATCAATGGCATATCAAATACAATTTAAATAAAAATTAAATGCCTCTTTTCTATTTGCAGCCTTCAGAGGTAAATATCAACATTAACTAATTTGAAAATTAAATAACAATGAATAAACCAACCGATCAAGACTTTAAACTGCTCAGTTTGCAACACTGATCTAATCTGATGTGCCCAAACCAGATACCTGCCATATTTTCTTGGATGCTAGTTCATTAATGTCGGGGCTCAGGCTTTGAGCTGAGGCAACCTTCATTATCGAACGAAGGTGTTTATCAGTCATTATATCTCGTAGCCCACCCGGACCACAGTCTTGGGGGCGTGCCTTAAAGACACTGCCTTTAACGTCCGCTATGAGCTGTCGTCACGTCCGCTTTTTATCCATTCTAACAACGTGCCGGCCCAGTCACAAGATATGTGCGGCTTCTGTATGAACACACACGGGAATGCATGCATACTTGTTCAACAGCGATACAGGTTACACTGAGGGTGTCCGTATAAACAACTTTAACAATGTTAGAAATATACGCCACACTGTGAATCCATACCAAACAAGAATGACAAACACATTTTGGGAGAACATCCGCACCGTAACCCAACATAAACACAACAGAACAAATACCCAGAACCCTTTGCAGCACTAACTCTTCCGGGATGCTACAATATACACCCCCGCTACCACCAACCCCCCCCAACCTTGTTGCTCCCGGAAGAGTTAGTGCTGCAAAGGGTTCTGGGTATTTGTTCTGTTGTGTTTATATTGTGAAGTGTTCCTATTTTTCAAATGCCCCAAAATGCCCGCCACATGTAGCGTATTTTTCCGACCATAGGGCACATCGGATTATAAGGCGCGCTGTCGATGAACAGGTCTTTTTGGGTCTATTTTCAAACAAAAGGCACACCGGATTATAAGGTGCATTAAAGGGGTCATATTATGATATTTTTCTACATTTAAAATACTTCCTTGTGGTCTACATAACATGTAATGATGACAATTTGGTGGAAATGTTGCATAGGGTATAATTTACAGACCATCTTTAAGCCACTTTCTGACCGTTTCCTCAGGATGCGCCGTTTTGTGGGCGGTCTTATTTACGTGGCTCGACTTCGACTTTGTCTTCTCCCCGTCATCTTTGTTGTACCGGTAGTTTTTAGCACTTCCATAGCAAGTCTACTGACAGGTACAAGTTATAACTGTACGCTACGTTATATTAGAAATGACAACGGCGGAGGAAGAATGGCCCACAACAAGACGATAGAGAAAAAGAAGGAGCTTATTAACTACGGCGCGGACTTCATTTTCGGGACTTATGCAGATCCCAAATACAGATCAGCAGGAACAAATAGGTAAGAAAAGTTGTTTTTTTCATAATATTGCAAAACAAAACACCGGATAATATCTCTCCTAATATCAATCAATCAAGCTTTATTGCAGACTCCAACGTCCAAGTAGACATACAATCACATACAGTACATAAAACAAACAAAGAAATACAGTATAAAAGGCATTACCACATAATATCAAAAACAGTGCTTGTGCTTATTCAGTAAAGGCATCTAATAAATAAATAAAAGCATTAAAAAGAAAAAAAAAAAATATATATATATATATATATATATATATATATATATATATATATATATACTTTAAAAATGTGTCTACACATTCTATAAATGGCCCAGATACCAGTGTTTCCATATATACGATTGGTACCTAACAGGACTACACCTAGGATTGGTTGTCTCAATAGTAAGATCATTAATAACATTTGCCATTGTGGGGTCCTTATACACACACACAGTGCCGGCCCAAGCCTCCATGGGGCCCTAAGAAAAATTTGATTTTGGGGCCCTCTATTTCTGCCAATAATATTGATTGATCATTCACACACCTACTATAAACTCATTGCGGCTCTGGCAGCGTTGTTTACATTATCCTATTGTCAGCCTGGCATGTCTTTACAAATGACATGTCATTTATAAAGATATGGGGGTGGCCCAGTTAAGAACATAAATAATACCAATGAATGAACGAATGATGTCCAGAGTGCCACATGTGGTTCCTAATCTTAAAATGTAGAAAACATTCAGCTACAAGAGTGGCCTGGGGTTGAACAGTCCAAGTGATAAAGCTTTGTATTTACAGTAAAAGTGGCATCTTGTCTCATCAGTCTTGTACATATTAGTCTTTCATTACTAGTTTATATTTTTAGTTAATTGTTCATATTTAATGTTTACTTTGTACAAAGAGAGCGCAGTCTACTGAAGTTAAATTCCATGTGTGTTAAACATAACTGGACAATAAAGCTGATTCTGATTCACTTTATTATTTTTGGTAACAAAAACCTGAAACAGCAATGTGCAAAAATGTTGACCTAAAATTGTGTTTTTGTACAATAATATATATTTGATCATTTAGAAATCATCAGTCAGACTCGTACATGCAAAAAATAAAAAATATTTTTTTGTTAATTGCTTTTGGGGGCTCCCTGGTGGCCGCGGGGCCCTAAGCAAGCGCTTAGTACGCTTATGCCTTGGGCCGGCTCTGCACACACACCATAAAAATACCTGTATTGAAGTATCATACGTCTGACTACAATAGCCACAATGCTCCGAAAATCCTTTTGACCGATTTTTGAGCACCGTGTGCAATGTTTTTTATTCTCGATGAAACAACAAAGTTTTGGTCTTGCTTGCTAACCTGTGCTTGCTAGCGTCGTTTATTGAACAGTCCACACGTAACTGCTACTTGTCACACAGTACGTCTGACTACGGTAGCCATAATGTTTTTTGTTCCATCAGTCGGGGACGGTGTGCCAGAAACCTGAGGGTTCCTGGTTCGATCCCCACCTTCTACCAACTGTGTCATTTCCGTTGTGTCCTTGAGCAAGACACTTCACCCTTGCTCCTGATGGGTAATGGTTAGGGCCTTGCATGGCAGCTTCCGCCATCAGTGTGTGAATGTGTGCGTGAATGGGTGAATGTGGAAATAGTGTTGAAGCGCTTTGAGTACCTTGAAGGGAGAAAAGCGCTATACGAGTATAACCCATTTACCATTAGTCGTAGCTTACCAAAGTCGTACTACAACAGTTTGACCGATTTTTGAGCGCCGTGTGTAATGTTCTATATTCTAAATTTTGGACTTGCTTACAGGTCATTAATTGAACAGGCGTCAACTTGCAGTCCACACGCAAGCCGTTATGTGTGACTACAATCCACTAGTCAGGCTTCTCATTACACCATGTACCAAATAAAAGTGTTTGAGGTCGGTAAGCACAACGAGAATTAACCCGTACATTATGCACACTGGATTATAAGTAGAGATGTCCGATAATGGCTTTTTTGCCGATATCCGATATTCCGGCATTGTCCAACTCTTAATTACCGATTCCGATATCAACCGATACCGATATATACAGTCGTGGAATTAACACATTATTATGCCTAATTTTGTTGTGATGCCCCGCTGGATGCATCAAACAATGTAACAAGGTTTTCCAAAATAAATCAACTCAAGTTCTGTAAAAAAGGGCCAACATGGCACTGCCATATTTATTATTGAAGTCACAAAGTGCATTATTTTTTTTAACATGCCTCAAAACAGCAGCTTGGAATTTGGGACATACTCTCCCTGAGAGAGCATGAGGAGGTTGAGGTTGGGGGGGGGGGTTGTATATTGTAGCGTCCCGGAAGAGTTAGTGCTGCAAGGGGTTCTGGGTATTTGTTCTGTTGTGTTTATGTTGCGTTACGGTGCGGATGTTCTCCCGAAATGTGTTTGTCATTCTTGTTCGGTGTGGGTTCACAGTGTGGCGCATATTTGTAACAGTGTTAAAGTTGTTTATACGGCCGCCCTCAGTGTGACCTGTATGGTTGTTGACCAAGTATGGGTGGCATTCACTTGTGTGTGTGAAAAGCCGTAGATATTATGTGACTGGGTCGGCACGCAAAGGCAGTGCCTTTAAGGTTTATTGGCGCTCTGTACGTCTCCCTACGTCCGTGTACCACTCCGTACAGCGGCGTTTTAAAAAGTCATACATTTTACTTTTTGAAACCGATACAGATAATTTCCGATATTACATTTATCGGCCAATAATATCGGCAGCCCGATATTGTCGGACATCTCTAATTAAAAGGCACATTGTCGATTTTTGAGGTAATGGATGTTAAGTACGCCTTATAGTCTGAAAAATACGGCATATGAATGTACGGGAAACACTGTTGGACCATGCATCGCTGGCATACTTGCCAACCCTCCCGGATTTTCCGGGAGACTCCCGAAATTCAGCGCCTCTCCCGAAAACCTCCCGGGACAAATTTTCTCCCAAAAATCTCCCGAAATTCAGGCGGAGCTGGAGGCCACGCCCCCTCCAGCTCCATGCGGACCTGAGTCCGCTTTCCCACAATACAAACAACGTGCCTGCCCAATCATTGTAACTGTAGAATGATCGAGGGCGTGTTCTTGGTTTCTTATGTGGGTTTATTGCTAGGCAGTTTCATTAACATCCTCCCAGCGCGGTAACAACACACAACAACAGCAGTCACGTTTTCGTCTACCGTAAAGCAGTTTGTCTGCCGTAAACAGCAATGTTGTGACACTCTTAAATAGGACAATACTGCCATCTAGTGCATTTGATGAAAGCACTTTTGTGCGTGCCACACAGCAATGCATCATCAGAGAGGGTGTTCAGCATGGTTAGAAAAATAGTAACAGAGAATAGAACAAGGATAGACAATTCAACCCTTAACTCAACAATGAGTAGATGAGTGTTATGTGTGTGTATATGTGTAAATAAATGAACACTGAAATTCAAGTATTTATTTTATATATATATATATATATATATATATATATATATATATATGTATATATATATATATATATATATATATATATATATATACATATATATATACATATATATATATATATATATATATATATATGTATATGTATATACATATACATATATACATATGAAATACTTGACTTGGTGAATTCTAGCTGTAAATATACTCCTCCCCTCTTAACCACGCCCCCCGCCCCCACCCCCACCTCCCGAAATCGGAGGTCTCAAGGTTGGCAAGTATGATCGCTGGTCCACAAAGTTCTGGGGAAATGGGTTTTTGCATAATCCTGCACAGGAGCAAACGAGGAAGTTGTACACCAAGAGGTTGTGGTGATAACATTATTCCCACCTCGTGCTCGAAGGTGAACTGAAAGCAGACGTAACGTAAGAGTGGAAACGCCAAGTAGTGTACGTCAGCATTGCAGGAAGACTTCAACAGTTCCATTAACGAGGCGCCTGTTGCAGCCATGCAAACACGAGTCAACAAGCGCGCTATACGATAAAGCCGTCGATGGCTCCCGGGTAACTCCAGGTCATGCACGTGCTTCTAATGACTATGAGGCACCGTAGATTGTTAATAATAAAGGCAACAATAGGAGCAATTATGAGCCGGTGAACACACCGGGGCCGCCCAGATAGCCTTTCAGCAAAAAGAAGCGGGCAGCGGCAGCGGCGATAAGCATCGACATTGTGGGCCGACAGAGTCTTGCCTGGGAGACACTCCTGATCCCCTTTTCCATTGGAATAGGCTCATTTTGACGCGCGCTCGCAGCACACTCGTGCACACTCTTGCAGGGCTTCGATAAGCGTGGCCGCACTCTCTCTCTCTCTCCGAGTAAACAGCGTTTTTGGATTAGGCCGAGTATAATGAGAGCAGGGGGCTATCTGCCCAGCGCGCCTGCACTGTGGCTCCTCTCTGAGGGGGCCGGCACCAATCTTTACTCTGCTATTTATCCCCCCTCCTCTGATAGCTTACTTATCTGCCGCAAAATGCCAGCTCGAGCCGGGGCTGCCTGTCTAACTGTCCTGGCGGGGTCTGTCTGCCAGCACGCCACGCCGGTCTGTCCATCTGTCAGCGGCAAGAAAGCGGGAAGACAACAAACGCTTATTTTATCTGTCTGGATGAGTCACTATTTCCCCGCTTGGTAAAGAAGTGTAGTATAAGCGCTTCTCCTTGCCGGCAAAACTATTTCACTTCCACTACGGTGCTTATTGAATTCTACTAAAAATGACTGGGACTTCAGTACTCGAATAAACATGAAAAGAAAATTGACCAAAGGAATGGACATAATGGAGCTGTCCAATTAGACCAGGGGTCGGCAACCTTTACCAGTCAAAGAGCCATTTTGACCAGTTTCACAAATTATAGAAAATAATGGGAGCTGCAAAATTTTTTTGAAATTTTAAATGAAATAACACTGCATACAATTTTTTTTTTTTGCTTTGTGCACCAGGGGTCTCAGACACGCTGCCCAGACCTTTATATGGAATTTGAAAGCTGGGGCGGCACGCGGGTTTTAAATGAATGGCGCTTGTCAGCGTCATGCGTGCCGTGATGATACAGCATATAGCACCCACTACAACCAGGGTGCCTGATCAGCCACACGTTGTATGGGGGTTCCGCTTGCTCACGCAGGTGACAGCAAGGCATACTTGTTCAACAACCACACAGGTTACACTGATGGCGGCGGTATAAAAAAAACTTTAACACTCTTACTAATAATGCGCCACACTGTGAACCCACACCAAACAAGAATGACAAACACATTTTGGGAGAACATCTGCACCTTAACACAACATAAACACAACAGGACAAATACCCAGAATCCCATGCAGCCCTAACTCTTCCGGGATACATTATACACCCTTACTACCAAACCCCGCCCACCTCAACCGACGCACAGAGGGGGGGGGGGGGGGTTGATGTGTGAGGGAGCAGGGTTGGGGTGGGGGTGGGGTTTGGTGGTAGCAGGGGTGTATAATGTAGCCCGGAAGAGTCAGGGCTGCATGGGATTCTGGGTGTTTGTTCTGTTGTGTTTATGTTGTGTTAGGGGGGGTTGATGTGTGAGGGAGCAGGGTTGGGGTGGGGGTGGGGTTTGGTGGTAGCAGGGGTGTATAATGTAGCCCGGAAGAGTCAGGGCTGCATGGGATTCTGGGTGTTTGTTCTGTTGTGTTTATGTTGTGTTAGGGGGGGTTGATGTGTGAGGGAGCAGGGTTGGGGTGGGGGTGGGGTTTGGTGGTAGCAGGGGTGTATAATGTAGCCCGGAAGAGTCAGGGCTGCATGGGATTCTGGGTGTTTGTTCTGTTGTGTTTATGTTGTGTTAAGGTGTAGATGTTCTCCTGAAATGTGTTTGTCATTCTTGTTTGGTTTTGGTTCAAAGTGTGGCGCATTATTAGTAAGAGTGTTAAAGTTGTTTTACATGGTCACCGTCAGTGTAACCTGTGTGGCTGTTGACCAAGTATGCGTTGCTGTCACGTACGTGTGAATGCAGAAGTTGTATATTGTATAACAAGTGTCGGGCTGGCACACTGTTAATACAGATTGTAGGGGGCGCCAAATGTTGTACAATCATGGCACGCCCTTATTGTAGCTGTAAGGGTGAAAATGGGTGGATATCAAACCCGGGAGTTTTCTGCGAGAGGCACTGAAATCCGGAAGTCTCACGGGAAAATTGGGGGGTTCAGCAAGTAAGCTGCTGAGCCGCATCAGAGTGATCAAAGAGCCGCATGCGGCTCCGGAGCCGCGGGTTGCCGACCCCTGAATTAGACTGTTAAGAATGTTGTCAATTTTGACAAATTAAACCTAATTATTACACATTATTAGTTTAAAACAAAATTGTGCTAAAATAAATAATACATTATTTAACATTACAAAAAAAAAAAACACTTTAAGCAATGGATTATCATTTTTAAATTATTATTTTTATTGAGTTAGATATATATTTTGACAACTAATTTCCCTCAAGGGATTTAAAAAAATGTCCATTGTATTTTTCTAAATAAAGATTTTTTTTTTTTTAATCAATTAAATGAGATTAATCATACATGATTAATCACAGTAAATCACTTGCTTGCAAAATTAAATAACAAAATGAAAAATATACATTTACCACCAATTCAAACAGTTTATTTATGACAGTTTCCATGTTTAATTAATTTCAAAATGAAAAAATATTTGCATTTAACCCACAAAAGTATTCTAAATTATTATTTTTGTTTTGTGTGTTGTCAAACGTTTTATTTTTATTTTTATTTTTTTTAAATCAAATGAATCACACTTTGATTACGGTAATCGCAGTAAGTAACTTAATTCAAATTCACTGTAAAAGGGACCCCAATGTTTTGAATGAAATTATATTGTCAGAGGGTCATACAGCAACATTTTTTTTGAAAATATTTGCACTCGAATACAACTTACTGACAGTTTTATCTAAAATACCATCGGAAATATTTTAATTTTTAAGTGAAAACGACCGGCGAGCACAACAGTCGGAGTCTCCTCATCCATCTTTGCACTGATCTGACCAATTCCGCCTTTCAGGTAACCACTTGCGGTCATGATAAAGTGGCAAATACAGCCCAAATAAATTATGCACCTAATCTGCGTTCAGACATAATAAATGTGATAATGTTTTGTGATTAATCGCATGGGGTAAAACGTTCAATTTTATAGCACTAATTACAATATGAATGAATGTATTTATATCTGAAATGATTCCTTACATGTCTTTTAATCCATGCATTCTTCACTGACAAATTAGACCAAATACAGAAATATCCCTTTTATAACAAAAAAAACATATCCTAGATGTGTACTTTTAGGTGTAATTTTTTCTAGCCTTGGCAGACTCCTGAGTGCCATTCTAGTCACTTGTAGTTTATTTATTTCTTTTTTCCCCAAGGTTGTTTGCAATAGTGCTAACACTTTGAGTACCTTGAAGACAGCGATGGGCTCCTTAAGTGTTGTTGTTGTTTTTAATGTTACGCCATCAGCAGAAAGTTGCCTGGTGGACCACGGCGACCTCAGCGTTATTATCAGGGCGGGGGAGCAAAAGGCAAGTAAAGGAAAGGCGAAACGGACGTGGGGCTAATAGACATATCAGCGGCGAGTTTTGGCGGGCGGGCGACAGCACCCGCTCATCGTTTAGCATACGGAGGAGAGCGGCGGCGGCTCGAGTGACAAGGCGAGATTAAACTTGCTCGCGCTCGCACAATGCTGACTAGATTGCGTCTCTCCCGGCATGTCAAATTGCACGGTGTCACCTGCAGCTTTGCTTTGTGAATGCTAATGCAGCGGCAATTAGACGAGTGGACAGAGAGGAATGTAGCTAATGAGATGAACTGCAAGAGCGCCATACAAACTTAGAGTACCGCATTTTTCGGAGTATAAGTCGCACCTGCCGAAAATGCATAATAAAGAAGGAAAAAAACATATATAAGTCGCACTGGAGCCCGGCCAAACTATGAAAAAAAAATGCGACTTATAGTCCGAAAAATACGGTAGTCAGTAGAGGTGGGGAGAAACGATCAATTCTCCGATGTATCACGATTACAACGGGGGTGATTTATCTTAAAGGCCTACTGAAACCCACTACTACCGACCACGCAGTCTGATAGTTTATATATCAATGATGAAATCTTAACATTGCAACACATGCCAATACGGCCGGGTTAACTTATAAAGTGCAATTTTAAATTTCCTGCGAAACTTCCGGTTGAAAACGTCTAGGTATGATGACGTATGCGCGTGACGTCGATGGTTGAAACTGAAGTAATGGGACGCCATTGTATCCAATACAAAAAGCTCAGTTTTCATCGCAAAATTCCACAGTATTCTGGACATCTGTGTTTGTGAATCTTTTGCAATTTGTTCAATGAACAATGGAGACAGCAAAGAAGAAAGCTGTAGGTGGGAAGCGGTGTATTGCGACAGGTGTTGTGCCGGATAACGCACCCCCGCCATAGAATACACCCCTTGACTGTTGTGCCGGATAACACAGCCGGTGTTTCATTGTTTACATTCCCGAAAGATGACAGTCAAGCTTTACCATTGGCCTGTGGAGAACTGGGACAACAGACACTCTTACCAGGAGGACTTTGAGTTGGATACGCAGACGCGGTACCGTGAGTACGCATGCAGCTGCGGCTTCCAAACATTTGATCGCTTGCCCGTACGTGCGTGCCGCTATGTGCATGTCACGTACGTAACTTTGGGGACTTTGGGGAAATATATGTGCTGTATGAACTTTGGGGAGGTGAACGGTACTTCGGGCTGTGGGATTGAGTGTGTTGTGCAGGTGTTTGAGTTGTATTGGCGGGTTATATGGACGGGAGGGGGGAGGTGTTTGTTATGCGGGATTAATTTGTGGCATATTAAATATAAGCCTGGTTGTGTTGTGGCTAATAGAGTATATATATATATGTCTTGTGTTTATTTACTGTTTTAGTCATTCCCAGCTGAATATCAGGTCCCACCCGCCTCTCACAGCATCTTCCCTATCTGAATCGCTCCCACTGACCTCTAGTCCTTCACTCTCACTTTCCTCATCCACAAATCTTTCATCTTCGCTCAAATTAATGGGGAAATCGTCGCTTTCTCGGTCCGAATTGCTCTCGCTGCTGGTGGCCATGATTGTAAACAATGTGCAGATGTGAGGAACTCCACAACCTGTGACGTCACGCGCATATCGTCTGCTACTTCCGGTACAGGCAAGGCTTTTTTATCAGCGACCAAAAGTTGCAAACTTTATCGTCGATGTTCTCTACTAAATCCTTTCAGCAAAAATATGGCAATATCGCGAAATGATCAAGTATGACACATAGAATGAACCTGCTATCCCCGTTTAAATAAGAAAATCGCATTTCAGTAGGCCTTTAACGCTTAAATCCCTGGAGTCTACATCAACTTCAGATCTATCCCTCATTTCAAAATGTTTTAGTTTTTTTTATGTGTTTTTTTTGTTTGTTTGTTTTCCGCCCCTTTTTGTCAAACAAAACTATGTTTTTAATGGCAAACACACAAAATATGCAAAATCTTTCACCAAAAATATTTTTCAAAGTGGAATATTTGATGTGAAGTAATCGGAACCTTGAAAAGGTCAATAATTCATAATAACATTGATTTTGATTCAATATTATGTTTTGAGCAATGACAGTTTGAAAGAAAAAAAACAGCTTTGTTTTATTAGTCAACATTGCAACTTTTTCTAAATTACATTTAACCTTTAAACATTTTTATTTAACTTTTTGTTCAATTTTATAGTATTTTTAGAATGTGCCGTGGGCCTTTAAAACATTAGCTGTGGGCCGCAAATGGCCTCCAGGGAACACTTTTGACACCCCTGCAATAGATAATAAAAAATTAAATCTGACAAATCTCTGGATAAAAAGCAGAGCCTGGCGACGCATGCGCGTTTATCATAACTCTCCGCTCTCTCTGTCTCTGTCCCTACCTCACGAATGCTGCTCGTGCGCACACTTTCACAATTTGTTTTGTTTTTAACCCCTTCTTAACCCTGAACGTACATTGACAATACACGCAACCCTAACTCAAAATGCCGGACATTTGAGGCATTTAAGAAACTGCGCCCGGACAGCCCCGCAAAAGAGGACATGTCCGGCTAAAAGAGGACGTATGGTCAGTCTATCTTAAAAGCACGCAAAGTAGCAATTAGCACAGTAGCTAACGTAGGGCTGGGCGATAAAACGATATCAATATCGTGATATACACAATCGTTATCAATAAAAAATGTGTTTGTTAAAACGTTCAATATTTTTTTTTCTTCTCCTTCGCTGAAAGAAACCGGAAGCTGCAAAGCAAGGTTGGTTGCATGAACAAAGGCACTCGCTCTCTGGTAACTAAGAACACGGGAATAGAGCAGCAGCGAGAGAATTTAACATTAACCAATCAATGGTGCGGAAGTGGAGGAAGCAACATGATGACCTGCGCCAAGTAAAGAAGACTAAACAGTTTCCGAGGGAACAAAGCGAGATGGCTACAGTTGGAGGACAAACTCGAACAGTGGGTTGTTGAACAGAGAGCAGCAAGTAGAAGTGTCAGTACCATCACTATTTGTTTTGTTGACATTCCCTTTAGCGCAGCTCCATCTAATGGATGCATAACGTAACCCCAGCCTCTACTGTAGCGTCTATTCTATGCGCCTTATAATGGGGTGCGCCTTATATATGAACACAGTTTTAAAATAGGCCATTCATTGATTATAATCCAGTGCGCCTTATAGTGCGGAAAATACGGTACTATGAAGGTGGAGCAGACGGCGTCCACAAAGTAGTGCGCACTAGAGCTTAGCATTAAAAAAGGATCGTCATTCGTCACCCGTGAACAGTGAATAATGTCCCGACAAACCAATGGTGTCGCAAGCTCAACTTAAATAGTGCTAATCACAAAGAGAAAACAGGTGAGGGAACAGTGGTCAAAGAGCAGTTACGAAAAAAAACCAACACAACAGGAAGAGGTACCAAAATAAGACATGACAGGAACTAACACTAAACACAGGTGAACACTAACAAATGCGGGTGAACACTAACAAATGCAACCAGTGTAACCAGCCGTGACATTATCGAAATCGGCCGATATCGCCAAGCCCTAAGCTAACGACAGCATTGTCGTTACAATGGATGTGCTGCCGGCATACTTGCCAACCCTCCCGGATTTTCCGGGACACTCCCGAAATTCAGCGCCTCTCCCGAAAACCTCCCGGGACAAATTTTCTCCCGAAAATCTCCCGAATATCAGGCGGAGCTGGAAGCCACGCCCCCTCCAGCTCCATGCGGACCTGAGTGACGTGTCAACAGCCTGTATTCACGTCCGCTTTCCCACAATATAAACAGCGTGCCTGCCCAAACACGTCATAACTGTAGAATGATGGAGGGCGAGTTCTTGGTTTCTTATGTGGGTTTATTGTTAGGTAGTTTCATTAACGTCCTCCCAGCGCGGTAACAACACACAACAACAGCAGTTATGTTTTATTCTACCGTAAAGCAGTTTGTCTGCCGTAAACAGAAATGTTGTTGTAATATATTGAGTTGGAGGCAATAACCAGGCGAGGTGATGAAGTACGTCTCTTTACTGTAGACTTCAGAAGAGACTCACACACTTGACGTCAGGTGCGCAACACCACGTAAATCGTTGGCCAACCAAAAAGTAACCCCAGTACGCTATAGCCAACATTCACCAGGAGATGGCAACAGACAAACATAGATCACTCTATTACATTCCTCCCCTTTTAGAAATGTAGAAGTTACTCAAAATAAATAAACAACCCAACCAAAAAATGCAGCAGCTCAATTAAAAAACTGTACTTAAGCCACATTCTTTTTTTTCTTTTTTTTTAGTACTGAACTCTTAACCCTCATTTGTAAACAATAACATGCTTATTATACAAACAGTATTTGTACACCTTTAACACAGGTTTTTATACTGTCTTCAGAGATTCAGTTTTTTTGGTGGTACTCGAAACCCTTCTGGGTACCTGCGAAAGGGTGTTCAGCATGGTTAGAAAAATAGTAACAGAGAATAGAACAAGGATGGACAATTCAACCCTTAACTCAACAATGAGTAGATGAGTGTTATGTGTGTGTATATGTGAAAATAAATGAACACTGAAATTCAAGTATTTATTTTATTTATATATATATATATACATATATATATATATATATATATATAATAAAATAAAAAAAAATATATATATATATATATATAGCTAGAATTCACTGAAAGTCAAGTATTTCTTATATATATATATATATGTATATATGAAATACTTGACTTGGTGAATTCTAGCTGTAAATATACTCCTCCCCTCTTAGCCACGCCCCCAACCACGCCCCCTCCCCACCCCGACCACGCCCCCCACCCCCCGAAATCGGAGGTCTCAAGGTTGGCAAGTATGGCTGCCGGGCACAACAAATGGTGGATGAAACGTCCTCACACTCAGACCAAATTTGTACACCAAAAGCACATTTTTATTCGTGCTGAGGTTCGTGAATAGAAGCTCCACCGTCGGGAGAATGTGCACGGTGCACATCCGTGGTGGCCATACTGAAGTCCTGGCAAAGAGACGGTGAGCGTAAGAAGAGGGGGATGAAGGCAGACGAAGGTGACAGCGTGGAGGGTGACATGGCTGCGAGCTCAGTGCTAAAATCATTTCAGCTCTGATAAAGCTCTGACTGCTGCCACAGCGCCCAAGGACGTCTTGCCCCGCTCATCTGCCTCTCCAATGAAACGCCAGCGCACCGCAGCCTCCGGGCAGACACCCCACAACGCCATCCCCCCCCCATCCTTACACATGAATGTGGAAACACACACTAACTTTGCTGGAAACACACACACACACACACATTCGTGCTGGCCTCTCATGCCGAGTACTGCAGCTTGGATAAAGACAGGGAGAATGTCCCTAAGGTCCCATTTCCCTTCTGACATCTGCAAATTAACACTCCGTCACCACTGGCTGCACCCCCTTAATCGTTACTCACCGGCCACAACATTAGGAACACCTGCACAATCTAATGCGTAATACTGCATATACCGTATTTTCCGGACCATAGGGTGCACCGGATTATAAGGCGCACTGCCGGTGAATGGTCTATGTTTGATCCTTTTTCATATTAAGTTCAAGTTACAGTTTAAAGTTAAAGTACCAATGATTGTCACACACACACTCGGTGTGGTGAAATGTGTCCTCTGCATTTGACCCATAAAAGGAGTAGTATTTTTCTAATTTAATTTAAAGTGCATTAAAGATGCAAGTACAATTACAATAAGGTGAATAAAACAATAAATACAAATTAAATTATTATTAAAAAGCAAAACATGTCTCCAGCTATCGTATTTTCTGGACCATAGGGCAGTGGTTCTTAACTTTGTTGCAGGTACCGAACCCCACCAGTTTCATATGCGCATTCACCGAACCCTTCTTTAGTGAAAAATTAATTTATTTTGGGTTTTTTTCGAATTCAAGACAAAGTTATATGTTTTTGGTAACACTTTAGTATGGGGAACATATTCTAAGTAACAAAGACTTAATTTAGAGTTATTTGGACACTAGGGGAACATATTCTAAGTAATAAAGACTTAATTTAGAGTTATTTGGTTAGGGTTAGGGTCAGGGTTAGAGGGTTAGGATTATAATAAGGCAATGCCGAATAAGGCATTAATAAGTACTTAATAATGACTAGTTAAGAGCCAATATGTTACTAATTTGCATGTTTATAAGCAACTAATTAATGGTGAATATGTTCCCCATACTAAAGTGTTACCATGTTTTTTTACTGGTGCACAAAATGAACCGTGCATGAACATCACCTTGTTCAAAGAACAAAACCAACACTGCATAAACTCACAACAAATTACACACCTGCAAATCAGTCAGCTGTTGCCGTATCCGTAATACGCGGATAAGGAGAAGTTTGTATTTACACGATGAGTCGGGTGTGTCGTGACCTCCGCCGAACCCCTGAGACCGACTCACCGAACCCCTGAGGTTCGATCAAACCCAGGTTAAGAACCACTGCCATAGGGTCTATTCAGTAGGGCTGCGAATCTTTGGGTGTCTCAAGATTCAATTCAATATTGATTCTTGGGGTCACGATTCGATTCAAAATCAATTTTTTTTTTTCGATTCAACGCGATTCTCGATTCAAAAACGATATTTTCCCGGTTCAAAACGATTCTCTATTCATTCAATACATAGGATTTCAGCAGGATCTACCCCAGTCTGCTGACATGCAAGCAGAGTAGTAGATTTTTGTAAAAAGCTTTTATAATTGTAAAGGACAATGTTTTATCAACTGATTGCAATAATGTAAATTTGTTTTGACTATTAAATGAACCAAAAATATGACTTATTTTATCTTTTTGAAAATATTGGACACAGTGTGTTGTCAAGCTTATGAGATGCGATGCAAGTGTAAGCCACTGTGACACTATTGTTCTTTTTTTTTATTTTTTTTTTTATAAATGTCTAATGATAATGTCAATGAGGGATTTTTTAATCACTGCTGTGTTGAAATTGTAACTAATATTGATACTGTTGTTGATAATATTCATTTTTGTTTCACTAGTTTTGGATTGTTCTGTGTCGTGTTTGTGTCTCCTCTCAATTGCTCTGTTTATTGCAGTTCTGAGTGTTGCTGGGTCGGGTTTGGTTTTGGAATTGGATGGCATTGTCATGGTATTGCTGTGTATTGTTTTGTTGGATTGATTAATTAAAAAAAAAATAATAATAATAAAAAAAAATATTTATTTAAAAATAAATAAATACAAATTTATTTAAAAAAAATAAGAATCAATTCTGAATCGCACAACGTGAGAATTGCGATTCGAATTCAAATCGATTTTTTCCCACATCCCTACTATTCAGGTCTTTTTTTTCATACAAAAGGCGCAACGGATTATAAGGCGCAATAAAGGAGTCATATTATGATTTTTTTCTAAATGTAAAACACTTCCTTGTGGTCTACATAACATGTAATGGTGGTTCTTTGGTCAAAATGTTGCATAGATTATGTTTTACAGATCATCTTCAAGTCGCTTTCTGACAGTCGCTTCAGAATGCGCCGTTTTGTGGGCGGTCTTATTTACATGGCTCACCTTCGGTAGCGTCTTTTCTTCGTCATCTTTGTTGTAGCGGTGTAGCGTGCAAGGACGGGAGTGGAAGAAGTGTCAAAAGATGGAGCTAACTGTTTTAATGACATTCAGACTTTACTTAAATCAATAACGAAGCAGCATCTCCTCACCCGGAAACGACCGGAACTCTCTAAAAACTAAAGTTCCTTGGGTGAATAATGTAAACTCACTAAACCGGTATGTTTTAGCGCTTTCATGGCCAGTTTATTGACAGATATAAGTAAGACAATTACACTACTTTATATTAGAAATGGCAAGAGCGAAGGATGAATGTCACATAACAAGAAGATAGAGAAAAATAAGAAGTTTATCGACTACGGCCTAGGCATGGACTACAAAGGCGGAGGCGCGCAATTTTTCAGGGTTTATGCAGATCCCAAATACACATCAGCAGGTACCAGAAGGTAAGAAAAGTTGCTTTTGCATAATATTGCGAAACAAAACGGCAGATAATATGTCTTACCTTATACACACACCATAATAATACTCGTATGTTGAAGCACATCAAGCTTATCTCTTATGTTTGACTGACTGCCATCTACTGGTCACACTTATCAATACACCATGTACCAAATAAAATAGCTTTGAGGTGGGTAAGCTCAACCACACTTATTGCTTACATTAGGCGTAACGGGTTATAAAGTGCACTGTTGAGGATTTTAAGTGTGCCTTATAGTCCGGAAAATACGGTAATTTATGAGGGATAATATGCACGGCTTCACGATACATATCAAGACGATATGAGGATTTTTTTTTTGCCTGGGCGTGATATGGCTGAAACTGTATCATGGTGTCAGTGTTTTACATTGGCCGATATCAATAATTATTGATATATTTAGGACCTAAGGAAAATATGGACGAAGAGAAAAATGTTACGAGGTGTTGGCGTGGCGATGCGCGGATTGTTCTCCCAACGATGCAGCAGGAACTCCGGAGACAGCGTGCAGGTAGGAGAGTATGATTTATTCCTCATAAATCATGAAAGAACAACACAAACACAAGAAAACAAACAAAACAAGCGTGCCTCCGGCACTGAAAGCTAACGGAATAGCTACACAGGGAAAGCAAAGGCGGATAGTGCCCGGGAACAGGTGAGCATCCCGAACACTAATCAGAGGCAGGTGAAAACAATCAGCACCCATGACAACCAAGAAACACAAAACAGGGGTGCTGAAACAGAACTTAGACTACAAGTGAATCAAAACATAAATAAACGTAAACAAACTATGATCTGGGCAACGGATCATAACTACAAATATATTGAATGTAAACATTATTTAAAATGTATGCTTCTGATTATAATTCCCTCTGCTATCAAGGCGGAAAGGAAAGGCAATGTCAACACAAGCATGGAAAACAATCAATCTAAACAACATTTTAAAATCACATAGAACACTTAACAATAACCTCCTAAACAAAGGTGCAAACTCAGTGGCCTAGTGGTTAGAGTGTCCGCCCTGAGATCGGTAGGTTGTGAGTTCAAACCCCGGCCGAGTCATACCAAAGACTATAAAAATGGGACCCATTACCTCCACTCTCCACTCCGCCATGTCCCACATGGAGGGGGGGGAACTATGTCCGGCTGCTCTTTGTAGACTTCAGCTCTGCATTTAATACCATTTTGCCTGACAGACTGGTGACCAAGCTAGCAGACCTCGGAATATTCAACCCCACCTGTCTCTGGATTAAAGACTTCCTGACCGACCGCCATCAGAGGGTGAGGATGGGTACCCACACCTCCTCAGCCTCAGCACCGGCTCACCTCAGGGCTGCGTGCTGAGCCCCCTGCTCTACTCACTCTACACCCACGACTTCACAGCCACCCACCCCGGCAATCACATCATAAAGTTTGCCGATGACACAACGGTGGTGGGCTGCATCTCTGGGGTCGACGAGACGGCATACCGGGACGAGGTGGAGCAGCTGGCAGTGTTGAGCAGGGTGAACAACCTGAAGCTGAACCAGCTCAAGACCCAGGAAATGATCTTGGACAGCAGGAGGAGAAAAACTACCATACAGCCCCTGTACATCGATGGGGGCTGTGTGGAAAGAGTCTCATCCCTACACTTCCTGGGAGTTCACCTGGAGGAGGACCAACACCACGGCCATCGTCAAGAGGGCACAGCAGAGGCTCTACTTCTTGAGAGTACTCAGGAATCTCCACCTGAGACAGGATCTACTGGTGTCCTTCTACCGCTGTTCTGTGGAGAGCATCCTCACATACTGCATCTGCGTATGGTTCTGCAGCTGCACAGCAGCAGAGAGGAAAGCTCTCCAGAGGGTCGTCAACTCGGCCCAAAAAATCATCGGGTGCCCCCTCCCCTCCCTGGAAGAATTGTACAACTCCCGCTGCCTGAAGAAGGCAGCCAACATACTCAAGGACCCGTCCCACCCCGGCAACAGCCACTTCGATCGGCTGCCTTCCGGCAGACGTTTCAGAACCATGCGAACCCGCACAAATAGACTCAAGAACAGTTTCTACCCCCGGGCCATAACTGCACTAAACGCAGCTGGAATGTAAAAAAAATAAATTAAAAAAAATAAAAATAAATAAATTAAAAATAAAAACTCCCTCACGTGCAACATGAGGAAGCCACCGGTCAATCACGATCCGAGACTGTGCAATCAGCGATTACATGCCAACTGGACAATATTTACCATATTTATTTACATATTTAATCCACAATAAAAGCCTGCACAGCATAGGAGGTAGGAAATATTGACTCCCACCCCCTCAGCACACTGGGAACCAGCATTACTCCTCTCTAGTCAGTTTACTAGTCACTTTATACTTGTTATTGTCTCGGTTTTTTTACATTGCCTCAAGATTGCATATTGTGTATATCGTGTTGTTTCTGTATATTGTGTGGTTTCTTCTTCTTTTTAAATGCAAAGCACTTCAGGGAAGCAACCTAAATTTCGTTGGACCTGTACCTGTACATGCACAATGACAAATAAAGATCATTCATTCATTCATTCATATATAAGCCGCACTTGACTGTAAGCCACAGATATACAGTACAGGCCAAAAGTTTGGACACACCTTCTCATTTCAATGCATTTTCTTTATTTTCTTGACTATTTACATTGTAGGTTGCCACTGAAGGCATCAAAACTATGACACCTTTTAAGTGAAAGCCATTTCAGGTGACTACCTCTTGAAGCTCATCGAGAGAATGCCAAGAGTGTGCAAAGCAGGAATCAGAGCAAAGGGTGGCTATTTTGAAGAAACTAGAATATAAAACGTGTTTTCAGTTATTTCACCTGTTTTTGTTAAGTGCATAACTCCACATGTGTTCATTCATAGTTTTGATGCCTTCAGTGACAATCTACAATGTAAATCGTCATGGAAATAAAGAAAATGCATTGAATGAGAAGGTGCGTCCAAACTTTTGGCCTGTACTGTATACCGGTACGAAAATATTTTTTAAATTGTAATTGTTTCCAAATGATGCCTGTAACACGGCAGTAAAACAGCCGGTCAAACAAAACAGAAGTCATCGTCATGGACCCACTCGCTGCGGAAGCTAGCTTTCCAATCAACTAAACAGACTCAATAACTCCAATTTACGAAATTGAAACAATACAAAAAGAATGCCATTGTAAGTTTATAATACTTACACAGACACTCGTGTGAGGATGAACGACGCTAGCTTGATTACATTACGATAGTACGTACGAATATGCATGAAAATACTCCTACAGACATCACACATGGGACGGATTAGTAAGTATGAATTATTTTAGTTATATTGTAAAATGTTGTCGATTGAAGTGATGAATGAAAAAAAATAAATAAATAAATAAAAAAAATGAAGTGATGAATGAAGAATCCTTTCGAGCAATAATGCTACGGACGAATACTTCCGGTTCAAGGAAGGAAACAGGAAGTACATGAACTCGTCCGAAAGATGGCGCCATAGCACAAACAATAACGCACCTTTTCAGTGTCTTTGTCTGTTTTCTATGAAAAGTATTTGAAATGCGGACTCGTCAGACCACAAAACACTTTTACACTTTGCATCAGTCCATCTTAGATGAGCTTGGGCCCAGCGAAGCCGGCGGCGTTTCTGGGTGTTGTTGATAAATGGCTTTCGCTTTGCATAGTAGAGTTTAAACTTCCACTTATAGATTTAGCGACAAACTGTAGTTACTGACAGTGGTTTTTTTAAGTGTTCCTGAGCTCATGTGGTGACTGTCGGTTTTTGATGCAGTCACGGGAATTCAATGTTGGTTTTCGGCCTTCCGCTTACATGCATTGATTTCTCCAGATTCTCTGAACCTTTTAATGATATTACGGACCGTAGATTGTGAAATCTCTAAATTCCTTGTAATAGTGAAAAGTATTTGTTGAATACAAAACATGATGGCCGTTGGCAAAGGAAAATCTATAAATAAGCTGCACCATTTTAGAAGCCGCAGGGTTCAAAGCATAGGAAATAAAGAATACATGATACACACAATAGCCACACACTGTCAAAAATACAAGCATTGCTCATTAGCTGTAAAGCAACAGACACTTCCAATATACTATTGTGGCACATCTTATTTAAATTTGGTAAAATAATCAAAATATATGACCTTTGAGTGGCGTTCTCTTGCATGTTCCTCGCAAGAATCTCAAACCAACCTTAGATTGACTTAATTATTTATTTTTACGAGGGTGCGTCCTCTGCAGTTAGAGCCATTATCACACTGGGTGAATGGCGGAAACGCTACACCTTCTTTTACTCTTCCTCTTATTATTACCCACCCTGAGACCCCCCTGGGTGCGCCTTAGCCGGAGGATTTAATCGTTGTTACAAGGAAAGGCTTCTCGCCGAACTTAACTGCATTACAAGAACGAGTCACACCCCCCCGGGACAAAAGAGGAAGAAAAGGAGGGGCTTGGAAGTGAATGGTCCACTGAGGAGGTCCAATACAAGAGAAAGGCCTGGACAAAGAGCACCCACGGATTCCAACGAGGGTCCACCCTGGGCGCGGCCAAAGGCCACACTTGGTGTGACAGTGGGGAAGGCCGGCTAAAAACACCTCTCATCACCTGACAGTCTGTGCTTGGTTTACACTTTAACGGCTAAAAATGTTACCGGTACTTAAAAAAAGACAGTTGACTCTGAAACATAGTAAAAACACTTAGCAATATAGACCATATACCTTATAAATTATAGTATAATTTAGTGCTGCCTTAGTGGCATTTTTAAAAAAGGATTGAACATGTAAAAAGAAGGGAGAAAATAATTTTGTTTTAGTATGTTTTTTTGTTTGATGACAAACATGACACAAATTCCCAATTGTTAGAAAGCCCACTGTTTAATGCTTGTGTGTATGCTTCACTGATGAGAGGATTTGGTGAACATCGTTTTGTCCTACTAATGTTGGCGGTTCTTGAACTCACCATTGTGTGGACTGTGACTCAACGGTTTGTTTACATGTAAAATCTTCCACTCCTTCTTTGTCTCATTTTGTCCACCAAAAGTTTAATACTGTGCGTGAATGCACAAAGGTGCACTTTGTTGACGTTATTGACTTATTGGAGTGCTAATCAGCATACTTGCCAACCCTCCCGGATTTTCCGGGAGACTCCCGAAATTCAGCGCCTCTCCCGAAAACCTCCCGGGACAAATTTTCTCCCGAAAATCTCCCAAAATTCAGGCGGACTCAGGTCCATGAGGACCTGAGTCCGCTAACCCACAATATAAACAGCATACCTGCCCAATCACGTTATAACTGTAGAATGATGGAGAGCGAGTTCTTGGTTTCTTATGTGGGTTTATTGTTAGGCAGTTTCATTAACGTCCTCCCAGCGCGGTAACAACACACAACAACAGCAGTCACGTTTTTGTATACCGTAAAGCAGTTCGTCTGCTTTTTAATGTTGTGACACTCTTAAACAGGACAATACTGCCATCTAGTGCATTTGATGAAAGCACTTTTGTGCGTGCCACACAGCAATGCATCTTCAGAGAGGGTGTTCAGCATGGTTCGAAAAATAGTGACAGAGAATAGAACAAGGATGGACAATTCAACCCTTAACTCAACAATGAGTAGATGAGTGTTATGTGTGTGTATATGTGTGAATAAATGAACACTGAAATTCAAGTATTTATTTTATATATATATATATATATATATATATATATATATATATATATATATATATATATATATATATATATATATATAATAATAATAATAAATAAAATTTAAAAAAAAAAATATATATATATATATATATATATATAGCTAGAATTCACTGAACGTCAAGTATTTCTTATATATATATATATATGAAATACTTGACTTGGTGAATTCTAGCTGTAAATATACTCCTCCCCTTTTAGCCACGCCCCCAACCATGCCCCCAACCACGCCCCACCCCGACCACGCCCACCCCCACCCCCCTCCCCCCACCTCCCGAAATCGGAGGTCTCAAGGTTGGCAAGTATGGCTAATCAGGCATATTTAGTCAGTGCATGACTGCAAGATAATCAATGCTAACATGCTCTGTAGCAACTGACTGTGCAGAAAGTCTTTAACCTATGCGCTTCAGCATCCGTCAGTTTACGTGGCCTACCACTTTTGTGGCTGAGTTGCTGTTGTTCCCAAACTCTTTTTTCATTTTCTTATAATAAAGCCGACAGTTGACTCTGTGATATTTAGGAGCGAGGAAATTTCACCACTGGATTTGTTGCACAGGTGGCATCCTATGACAGTTCCGCGCTGGAAATCACTGAGAGCGGCCCATTATTTCACAAATGTTTGTAGAAACAGCCTCCATGCCTAAGTGCTTGATTTTATATACCTGTGGCCGGGCCAAGTGATTAGGACACCTGATTCTGATCATTTGGATGGGTGGCCAAATACTTTTGGCAATATAGTGTACATAAAATAACACATTGAGGTATATCGTTATGGCAGCATTATATATCGATTTTAGGCCGTATCCTAAATTCAGTACTTCCTACGGGAAAAAGTGATGGACTATGGATTACATTTAGAGATGTCCGATATTATCGGCCGATAAATGGTTTCTTTCTTTCTTTCTTTAGTTTATTTCGAACATGAACACACTTACATCATGATACCTCACACAATTTCATATCATTTCATTTTACATCATGCCCGAAAAGGAGTAGAAAGAAGCAAAGCTTATTTAATCCTACCCCTTTCCCACTTCAGAGCGTTTACAAATATATAGAATCATTTACTGACCTTTTTATATAATAAAATAACATCTATGAATTAGTATACACAACAGTTTTGTAATATTTAATGAATTAATTCAGTCATTATTAACATACTGAGATGAAGAATATCTTATTTTCAATAAGGTTTAAAATATGATATCGGAAATTATCGGTATCGGTTTCAAAAAGTAAAATGCATTACTTTTTAAGACGCCGCTGTACGGAGTGGTACACGGACGTAGGGAGGAGTACAGAGCGCCAAGAAACGATAAAGGCACCACCTAATATCTACGGCTTTTCACACACTCTACTTGGTCAACAGCGATACAGGTCACACTGATGGTGGCCGTATAAACAACTTTAACACTGTTACAAACATGCGCCACACTGTGAACCCACACCAAACAAGAATGACAAACACATTTCGGGAGAACATCCGCACCGTAACACAACATAAACACAACAGAACAAATACCCAGAATCCCTTGCAGCGCTAACTCTTCCGGGACGCTGCAATATACACCCCCAGCTACCCCCTATCCCCGCCCACCTCAACCTCCTCATGCTCTCTCAGGGAGAGCATGTCCCAAATTCCAAGCTGCTGTTTTGTGGCATGTTAAAAAAAAAGTATGCACTTTGTGACTTCAATAATAAATATGGCAGTGCCATGTTGGCATTTTTTTCCATAACTTGAGTTGATTTATTTTGGAAAACCTTGTTGCATTGTTTAATGCATCCAGCGGGGCATCACAACAGAATTAGGCATAATAATGTGTTAATTCCACGACTGTATATATCGATATCGGTTGATATCGGAATCGGTAATTAAGAGTTGGAAAATATCGGAATATCGGATATCGGAAAAAAAGCCATACAGCCATACAGGTCACACTGAGGGTGGCCGTATAAACAACTTTAACACTGTTACAAACATGCGCCACACTGTGAACCCACACCAAACAAGAATGACAAACACATTTCGGGAGAACATCCGCACCGTAACACAACATAAACACAACAGAACAAATACCCAGAATCCCTTGCAGCGCTAACTCTTCCGGGACGCTGCAATATACACCCTCCGCTACCCCCTATCCCCGCCCACCTCAACCTCCTCATGCTCTCTCAGGGAGAGCATGTCCCAAATTCCAAGCTGCTGTTTTGTGGCATGTTAAAAAAAAATTATGCACTTTGTGACTTCAATAATAAATATGGCAGTGCCATGTTGGCATTTTTTTCAATAACTTGAGTTGATTTATTTTGGGAAAACCTTGTTACATTGTTTAATGCATCCAGCAGGGCATCACAACAGAATTAGGCATAATAATGTGGTAATTCCACGACTGTATATATCGGTATCGGTTGATATCGGAATCGGTAATTAAGAGTTGGACAATATCGGATATCGGAAAAAAAGCCATACAGCCATACAGGTCACACTGAGGGTGGCCGTATAAACAACTTTAACACTGTTACAAACATGCGCCACCCTGTGAACCCACACCAAACAAGAATGACAAACACATTTCGGGAGAACATCCGCACCGTAACACAACATAAACACAACAGAACAAATACCCAGAACCCCTTGCAGCACTAACTCTTCCGGGACGCTGCAATATACACCCCCCGGCACCCCCTATCCCCGCCCACCTCAACCTCCTCTTGCTCTCTCAGGGAGAGCATGTCCCAAATTCCAAGCTGCTGTTTTGTGGCATGTTAAAAAAAAATAATGCACTTTGTGACTTCAATAATAAATATGGCAGTGCCATGTTGGCATTTTTTTTCCATAACTTGAGTTGATTTATTTTGGGAAAACCTTGTTACATTGTTTAATGCATCCAGCAGGGCATCACAACAGAATTAGGCATAATAATGTGGTAATTCCACGACTGTGTATATCGGTGTCGGTAATTAAGAGTTGGACAATATCGGATTATCGGATTATCGGATATCGGAAAAAAAGACATTATCGGACATCTCTAATTGCATTCCAATGTAAACGCTGCATTACAGTTGGATGTATGTAGGATTTTAGTTTCTGGATCATAATGTAAATATTCCACGTCGGGGACAAATGCGCACTCTCCTCGGGTGAGCTTGTCATTGACCGGCAAACCATGGCCACGATACAATAGCACATAGGAAGTAAGAAGTGGTGGGCTTGCATAAAGCGCTCACACCCGCTTCCATTCTGGCCCCGGGCAGCTCTGCAGGACCTCCGCTTTCCATAAAGCCCATATAGGCAGATCACTGGCCTCCCAGGGCCTGGCAGCCGTGAGGAGTCCATTCGGCGCTAAGCTGATTGTCTGTGCACAGCGAGCGTGTAGCGTGGCCAAGCACGGCCCATTTCCTCATTTCCCCCATGCTTCTTTTCAAGCGTCCAGGCAGGGAGGACCTTGACCGGGGAGAAGGAGGACAGAGTTTTTTGGGGGGGACAATGTTGCAGGCGAGGTGTTTGTACAAATGTAACATCAGAGTTAGGAGGAACACAACAAGGTGCACAACAAATGCCGCACGCCAGGGAAGAAAAGGGATATTTTCTGTTTTTTTTTTTAATCCCCGTTTAGCACCGCTATGCTACTCCTTGGGTTTAAAGAACATGCTGCACGAATATTTAGGCCAAAATTCTCAGCTGGAGTCCAATTTAATGGGTTGATGTTTCAGCTGGAGATGACACAAGAAAGTAGTGAAATAGTCCCCGCAGGAACAAAGTGGTACTACAAGAGAAAACACTGACTAAAACCTACTCCCCAATATTCTCATTTAAAGACATCATTATTTGACCAAAGCTCATTTATGCACTCATTAAAAATGCTAAGTTTTATTTTGCTGTTATTTACTATAATAAAGCACTCATTGGAAATGATCGGATATAGTATATTACTATTTATTAATGTAAAGGTCTCGTTAAACTTAATTTAGTTCTTATTTATTATAGTACTGCATGCATTAAATTAGGGCTGCAACAACTAATCGATTAAAATCGATTATAAAAATAGTTGCCGATTAATTTAGTCATCGGTTCGTTGGATCTATGCTATGCGCAGATGCTTTTTTTTTTTTTTAATACAATTTTTTTATTTTATCTTATTTTTTATAAGCCATTATTTATAAACTGCAACATTTACAAACAGCTGATAAACAATAATCAAAATAAGTATGGTGCCAGTATGCTGGGTTTTTTTCAATAAAATACTGGAAATGATAGAAATGTAGTTTGTCTCTTTTATCCGATTATTAATCGATTAATCGAAGTAATAATCAACAGATTAATCGATGATCAAATGAATCGTTAGTTGGAGCCCTACATTAAAAATAAAACAACATTTTATTTTAATCAGGGTAATGTACTCATCTTACGTCATTTTATTATTACTTATTATAGTAGTGCATAAATCAAAAATGTAAAATGTATTATTACTTAGTAGTATAATGTACTCATTAAACACTATTTTATTATTATTTATTATAGTACAGCCCGCATTAAATATGATAAAACACAGTTGTATTTTAATTAGGGTAATGTACTCATCAAATGTCAGTACAGTTCTGCACGTATTAAAAGTGTAAAATAATCTATTATTATCATTAGTAAAATGTACACATTAAACACTATTTTATTATTTATCATTATAGTAGTGCACACATTAAAAATGTAAAACAATGTATCATTACTTATTAGTATAATGTACTCTTTAAACGCTATTTTATTAGTATTTATTATGGCACTCCAAGCATTTCTTAATTTCCCCTCGGGGATTAATAAAGTATTTCTGATCTGATCTGATTAAATATGATAAAACATAGTTGTATTTTAATTAGGGTAATGTACTCATCAAACGTCATTATAGTTCTGCACGTATTAAAAGTGTAAAACAATTTATTATTACTCATTAGTACAATGCACACATTAAATACTATTTTATTATTACTCGTTATAGTAGTGCACACATTAAAAATGTAAAGCAATGTATTATTACTTATTAATGTAATGTACTAATTAAACGTTACTTTAGTAGTATTTACTATAGCACTCAAAGCATTTTTTAATTTCCCCTCGGGGATTAATAAAGTATTTCTGGTCTGATCTGATTAAATATGATAAAACACAGTTGTATTTTAATTAGGGTAATGTACTCATCAAACGTCATTATAGTTCTGCACGTATTAAAAGTGTAAAACAATTTATTATTACTCATTAGTACAATGCACACATTAAATACTATTTTATTATTACTCGTTATAGTAGTGCACACATTAAAAATGTAAAGCAATGTATTATTACTTATTAATGTAATGTACTAATTAAACGTTACTTTAGTAGTATTTACTATAGCACTCAAAGCATTTTTTAATTTCCCCTCGGGGATTAATAAAGTATTTCTGGTCTGATCTGATTAAATATGATAAAACACAGTTGTATTTTAATTAGGGTAATGTACTCATCAAACGTCATTATAGTTCTGCACGTGCTAAAAGTGTAAAACAATTTATTATTACTCATTAGTACAATGTACACATTAAACACTATTTTATTATTATTCATTATAGTAGTGCACACATTAAAAATGTAAAAACGTTTATTATTACCTATTAGTATAATGTACTCATTAAACGCTATTTTATTAGTATTTATTACAGCACTGCAAGCATTTCTTAATTTCCCCTCCGGGGTTAATAAAGTATTTCTGACATGATCTGATTAAATATGATGAAACAAAGTGTTATTTTGATTAGGGTAATGTACTCATCAAACGTCATTGTATTACTATTCATGATAGTTCTGCACGCATGAAAAGTACAAAACTATGTATTATTATATATATGTATTATTACTTATTTGGAAAATGTAGTCCTTAAACGCTATTATTATTCTTTCAAGTAATGCCTACATTAAGTGATAAGACATCATTTGTTATAATTTATAAGTGTAAAGTGGTCATTATTTTTTTCTATTATTCATTCATGCACTAAAAGTGATCAAATATATTTGATTATTTATTATGACAATTCAGGCATTAAAAGTGATAAAATATAATTCATTTGTATTTCTTGAAAGTTGTTGTATTATTATTTACTATGCTAACTCGCTCATTAAATATGACAGTATATTTTTTATATTTGTTTTATTATGTACTCATTCAAAGTGATACCATTTATTGTATCGGTATTTATGATGGTAATGTGCTCATTAAAACAGATTAAATATATTTGATTTGTATTTATTATTAATATTTTCTGTGTGTTTTTTGAGGTGTCGCGGTAGATTGGGACGTCAGGCAGAGGCAGACAGACAATAGACAACTGTCAGAGCCTTGGGAGGGAGGGTGGGACACACACACACACACACACACACACACACACACACACACACACACACACACACACACACGCACACACACACACACACACACTGCAGGTCAGTAATTGAGTGGGAGGAATACTCCCCCACCCCATCACTCAATGGCTGGCTTCCCCTCCCACTTCCATGCTGGTCGACCACATCATCCCTCAACAAGACCAATTTGTTGCCACGAGTTACAGCTGGGTCTGTGACAAAGTCAGCCGTCAATCAAAGCAGAAAAGGTCTGGGATTGGTCCATTCGTCTTTAAAAAAAAAAAAAAATGTTTGCACCTAAAAATAGTGCAGATAATTGACCAAAAAAAATGCTCTCATGAAGCGGGATTACACGTACTGCGTTGTAGGCGAGTTAGGTTGGGCAAATCAAGCGCTCCTTTTCTCCTGCAAGTGCATCCCCTGAGCTCATTGCAAACAAACATGGCGTTAATCATGTGGGATTACAGTATATATATATATATATATATATATATATATATATATATATATATATATATATATATATATATATATATATATATATATATATATATATACTAGGGCTGTGAATCTTTGAGTGTCCCACGATTCGATTCAATATCGATTCTTGGGGTCACGATTCGATTCAAAATCGATTTTTTTTTTCAATTCAATGCGATTCTCAATTCAAAAACGATATTTTCCCGATTCAAAACAATTCTCTATTCATTCAATACATAGGATTTCAGCAGGATCTACCCCAGTCTGCTGACATGCAAGCAGAGTAGTAGATTTTTGTAAAAAGCTTTTATAATTGTAAAGGACAATGTTTTATCAACTGATTGCAATAATGTAAATTTGTTTTAACTATTAAATGAACCAAAAATATGACTTATTTTATCTTTGTGAAAATATTGGACACAGTGTGTTGTCAATCTTATGAGATGCGATGCAAGTGTAAGCCACTTTTTTTTTTATAAATGTCTAATGATAATGTCAATGAGGGATTTTTAATCACTGCTATGTTGAAATTGTAACTAATATTGATACTGTTGTTGATAATATTCATTTTTGTTTCACTACTTTTGGTTTGTTCTGTGTCGTGTTTGCTCTGTTTATTGCTGTTCTGCGTGTTGCTGGGTCGCGTTTGGTTTTGGAATTGGATTGCATTGTTATGGTATTGCTGTGTATTGTTTTGTTGGATTGATTCATTTAAAAAAAAAAAATTTAAAAAAAAGAGAATCGATTCTGAATCGCACAACGTGAGAAACGCGATTATTATATATATATATATATATATATATATATATATATATATATATATATATATATATATATACACATATATATATATATGTATATATATATATATATATACATACATACATACATACAGACATACATATATACATATATATACATATATATACACATATATATATATATACACAGTATATATATATATACACAGTATATATATATATATATATATATATATATACACGAGGGATGTATATATATATATATATATATACATATATATATATATATATACATATATATATATACATATATATATACATATATATATATATATATACACATACATACATATATATATGTACATACATACATACATACATACATACATACATATATATATATATATATATATACATACATCCCTCGTATATATATATATATATATATATATATATATATATATATATATATATATATACATTTTGGTACCGGTACCAAAATGTATATCGAAACTTTGATACTTTCCCAAATAAAAGGAACTACGAAAAATGTCAATAATGGCTTTATTTTAACAGAAAATCTTTACAATATATTAAACACTAGCAGGCAATGAACAATTTTACAAGGTTAAAATATAGATTAAAAGGCAATAAACACATTGGGCTTTTCTTGTTGCACTCAAAGAACAATTTACAATTTTCCATATCAAATATAGTCTGCCATAATCAAGGATTAGGTTAGAATAAAGCAGAAAGTTGTATTGACAATATATTAAATTATTCATGATTTATGGTTGCCACTACTGGTCTGTGCTTTAGGAAAAATACAATTATTAATTATTAATTAAGTACTAAGACAAGCAGTAGAAAATGGATGGATGGATAAAAGTATTAAAAACAAAAAAAATTGATAAATGTATCCAGATAAGCCATGTAGCAGGTAAAACACATTTATTAAAAATAAAACACAAATTGGAGGAATTTTTTTACAAAATTCAGTCATTTCACTTGCATTAGTTGACGCTAATTGGGCGGGATTAACTCCCCTAATATTTGGCATCAAGCCAAGCAGCTGTGTGCGCGTCTACGTTTCGACATGTTATGTATCAACATGTGCACGACAGGGGAGCTGGTAAACTCATGAGAGTAACGTACGTGTGTTTGTGAGAATGGCAATGTGTTGGCTGAGTAACGTCAGTGAGTGAGTGGGCGAGTAAATAGAGAGAGAGAGGTAGCGCGTGCACTGCGCAGTAGAGTGATGATTGGGTCCAGTTGTGTCCTGCAAAACTACTAATAAAGCAACCATATTGTCACAAATTGGTTGCTTCGAATTCTGACCGGAAAGCGGAGCTTAGCAGACCCATTGCCGGGTAAAGTGAAGGGTGTTACCCCCAAGGAAAATAGTCTGCCCTGTGCTCCTACATGGGAGTCGAACAGTTGAAAAGGTGTAACAACTACATTATTACCCGTCACTCTTTATAACTCCTTGTGCAGATCTGAATGTTTATTATTTAAATGTTTACTTAAGTTTGAAGTAAAAGTGGTAACACTAATAGCCACGTTTGGTGAGGCGTGTTTTAAAGCAGCTGTTGTGAGAGGTGTGTGCTCCTTTAAGAATGGCAGTATGTGAGTGACGTGAGTAAGTGAGTGGGCAAGTAAGGAGAGGTAGCGGTAGCGTGTGCAGGAGTGTTAATAGCCTGGTGGATGTCCGGTTGTGCCCTGTGGGAATTATATAAATAAAGTGACAAAGTTGTAACTAATCGGCGGCCTTGTCATTCCCCCTACAAAACATCGGCCCTGGAGGGAACGTCTCCCCTGAACTCCTCGACCAAGGTCTGGGAGCCGACAAGCAGGAAAGGTGTAAAACAGCACCTGTTTAAAGCGTCACCTTTACTGTTAGTTTTGAAGCCCAAATACCTCCATATTGCGTTTCACGGGCCCTTTTTATTAACTAGTAGACATTTATTTTTTTGCCTTTCTTCCTCTCCAATATGTTATTGCTTGTATGCACTTTGTGTGTGCGTTTTGACACACTCAACATCGTGCGACTCGGCTCTGTAGTCACCGCCACACAGCGGCATTCAGATGAAAGAACAGAACCGGTACTTTTCAAAGGCAGTATAGTACCGACTTTAATTGATTAGTACCGCAATACGTTATTAGTACCAGTATACCGAACAACCCTAATATATACTAGTGTTGTCCCGATACCAATATTTTGGTACCGGTATCAAAATTATTTCGATACTTTTCGGTACTTTTCTAAATAAAGGGACCCACAAAAAATTACATTATTGGCTTTATTTTAACAAAAAAATCCAACGGTACAATAAACATATGTTTCTTATTGCAAGTTTGTCCTTAAATAAAATAGTGAACAGACAAGACAACTTGTCTTGTATTAGTAAGTAAACAAACAAAGGCTCCTAATTTAGCTGCTGACGTATGCAGTAACATATTGTGTCATTTTCCATAGAGATGCCGATAAATGCTTTAAAATGTAATATCAGAAATTATCGGTATCGGTTTCAAAAAGTAAAATTTATGACTTTTTAAAACGCAGCTGTGTACACGGACGTAGGGAGAAGTACAGAGCGCCAATAAACCTTAAAGGCACTGCCTTTGCGCGCCGGCCCAGTCACATAATATCTACGGCTTTTCACACACACAAGTGAATGCCACGCATACTTGGTCAACAGCCATACAGGTCACACTGGCCGTATAAACAACTTTAACACTGTTACAAATATGCGCCACACTGTGAACCCACACCAAACAAGAATGACAAACACATTTTGGGAGAACATCCGCACCGTAACAAAACATAAACACAACAGAACAAATACCCAGAAACCCTTGCAGCACTAACTCTTCCGGGACGCTACAATATACACCCCCCGCTACCCCCTACAGAACCCCGCCGCCCCAACCCCGCCCACCTCAACCTCCTCATGCTCTCTCAGGGAGAGCATGTCCCAAATTCCAAGCTGCTGTTTTGAGGCATGTTAAAAAAATTATGCATTTTGTGACTTCAGTAATAAATATGGCAGTGCTATGTTGGCATTTTTTTTTCCATAACTTGAGTTGATTTATTTTGGAAAACCTTGTGACATTGTTTAATGCATCCAGCGGGGCATCACAACAAAATTAGGCATAATAATGTGTTAATTCCACGACTGTATATATCGATATCGGTTGATATCGGAATCGGTAATTAAGAGTTGGACAACATCGGAATATCGGCAAAAAAGTCATTATTGGACATCTCTAATTTTCCATTCTATTATTTTGTCAAAATTATGAAGGACAAGTGGTAGAAAATTAATGATTAATCTACTTGTTCATTTACTGTTAATATCTGCTTACGTTCTCTCTGTACTTTTCAGAGGCGGTATAGTACCGAATATGATTTATTAGTATCGCAGCACTATACTAATACCGGTATACTATACAACCCTAGTATATACTGTGTGCTATGTGCAGCAAATGTCCTGCAAACTATCGCGCTTTAACACATCAAACTTAATCAACCACCTGAAACGCCAGCATTACTATGCCGGTGTTTTCAAAGCATATAGTGTACGAAGACGCCAGCTGCTAAAGAAGACTCGTTTGCCGTGTCTTTCTAAAACTACTTCTAGTCTTTGGTCCGTGTAGCCTTCACAACGGGGCTCAAGTCAACCGAACCGAAGCGGAGTTCACTTGAAGCGAACTGCCACCGGCTTGGTGCATCAGGGTTCAGATGACCGTGTTTGCGCTTGACCAAATAAATCCTACTAGCTGAACAAAGGCACGAGAGTTCAGTTTAACAGAACCGAACATGGCAAGTGGGAACGCAAAATAAAATAACGATTGCACACACACACACACACACACACACACACACACACACACGATTTATAAGGCCTTCAGTTTTACAAAAAAAAAAAAAAAAAAAAAGCAATAAAAGTCAGAAAATGAAAATCTCCTATCAGGCAACACTGAGATGAAGCTGCTGAGAAAGAGAATAGAAAGCAAGTGAATAGTGAACAGTTAGATATCATCCCTTCATTTTAAAGAGTGTGTGTCATGATTGAGCGCTGTGAATGAACATGTGTGTGTGTGTGTGTGTGTGTGTGTGAGAGAGAGAGAGTGTATGTGTGTGTGTTTGCGTTCCGGCCCTCGCCAACCATTTGACACAAAATAAACACAGCTCAATCTCCCGGCCTGTGATTGCTGCTCCCGTGTCAAGATAAGTCAGAGCTGGCCAGTGGCGGCGGTGATCCCCCCCCCCCCCTCATCGCTTGACAACAGAAATGTGGGGGGAGACACCGAGCTTCAACGTGCGACATACTTTCAACTAATGTCGCTAATGTCGGATTTGGAGGTCCGAAGAAAATGCTCAGGACATATTTGTCAGATATTGGACAAAACACAGTGTTTACAAAACCCAAAACCAGTGAAGTTGGCACGTTGTGTAAATTGTAAATAAAAACAGAACACAATGATTTGCAAATCCTTTTCAAACTATATTCAACTGAATAGACTGCAAAGACGACATATTTAATGTTCGAACAGAGAAATTTAATTTTTTTGTGTGCAAATAATCATTAACTTAGAATCTAATGGCAGCAACACATTGCAAAAAAGTTGGCACAGGGGCATTTTTACCACTGTGTTACATGGCCTTTCCTTTAAACAAACACTCAGTAAACGTTTGGGAACTGAGATAATTTTTTTAAGCTTTCCAGGTAGAATTATTTCCCATTCTTGCTTGATGTACAGCTTAAGTTGTTCAACAGTCCGGGGTCTCCGTTGTCGAATTTTAGGCTTCATAATGCGCCACGCATTTTCAATGGTGGACAGGTCTGGATTACAGGAAGGCCAGTCTTGTACCCTTTTATTACGAAGACACGCTGTTATAACTTGTGCAGATGTGGCTTGGCATTGTCTTGCTGAAATAAGCAGGGGCGTCCATGATAACGTTGCTTGGATGGCAACATATGCTAATCCAAAACCTGTATGTACCTTTCAGCATTAATGACGCCTTCACAGATGTGTAAGTTACCCATGCCTTGGACACTAATGCACCCCCATACCATCACAGATGCTGGCTTTTCAACTTTGCGCCTATAACAATTCGGATGGTTCTTTTCCTCTTTGGTCCGGAGGACACAACGTCCACAGTTTCCAAAAACAATTTGAAATGTGGACTCGTCAGACCACAGAAGACTTTTACACTTTGCATCAGTCCATCGTGGATGAGCTCGGGCCCAGCGAAGCCGGCGGCGTTTGTGGGTGTTGTTGATAAATGGCTTTTGCTTTGCATAGTAGAGTTTTAACTTGCACTTACAGATATAGCGACAAACTGTAGTTACTGACAGTGGTTGTCTGAAGTGTTCTTGAGCCCATGTGGTGATATCCTTTACACACTGATGTTGCTTTTTGATGCAGTACCGCCTGAGGGATCCAAGGTCACCGGCATTCAATATTACGTGCAGTGATTTCTCGAGATTCTCTGAACCTTTTGATGATATTACGGACCGTAGATAATGAAAACCCTAAATTCCTTGCAATAGCTGGTTGAGAAATGCTGTTCTTAAACTGTTCGACAATTTGCTCACGCATTTGTTCACAAAGTGGTGACCCTCGCCCCATCTTTGTTTGTGAATGACTGAGCATTTCATGGAAGCTGCTTTTATACCCAATCATGGCACCCACCTGTTCCCAATTAGCCTGTTCACCTGTGGGATGTTCCAAATAAGTGTTGGATGAGCATTCCTCAACTTTCTCAGTCTTTTGTGCCACTTGTGCCAGCTTTTTTGAAACATGTTGCAGGCATCAAATTCCAAATAAGCTAATATTTGCAAAAAATAAGTTTACCAGTTCAAACGTTAAGTATCTTGTCTTTGCAGTCTATTCAATTGAATATAAATTGAAAAGTATTTGCAAATCATTGTATTCTGTTTTTATTTAACATTTACACTACGTGCCAACTTCACTGGTTTTGGGTTTTGTACATTATAACTCTTCACATTCATTATATTATGTTAAAATAGGATATGGATTTTTATTTGTAACATTTATTTCCCAAAATATATTAAATAAAAAAATATATACATATACACACACACATATATATATATATATATATATATATATATATATATATATATATATATATATGTACAGTCGTGGTCAACACTGTAACTCAACTCAGCTAAATTTGTTGGTTTTCTGACATGGACTTGTTTCTTCAGCATTGTCCACACGTTTAAGTCAGGACTTGGGGAAGGCCATTCTAAAACCTTAATTCTAGCCTGATTTAGCCATTCCTTTACCTCTTTTGACATGTGTTTGGGGTCATTGTCCTGTTGGAACAACCAACTGCGCCCAAGTCCCAACCTCCGGGCTGATGATTTTAGCTTGTCCTGAAGAATTTGGAGGTAAATTTCCTTTTTCATTGTCCCATTTACTCTCTTTAAAGCACCAGTTCCATTGGCAGCAAAAACAGGCCCAGAGCATAATACTAGCACCACCATGCTTGACGGCAGGTGTGGTGTTCCTGGGATTAAAGGCTTCACCTTTTCTCCTCCAAACATATTGCTGGGTATTGTGGCCAAACAGCTCAATTTTTGTTTCAGACCTCAGAACTTTCCTCCAGAAGGTCTTATCTTTGTCCATGTGATGTCAGATGAAACACAAATCAGGCTAGAATGAAGGTTTTAGAATGGCCTTCCCAAAGTCCTGACTCAAACATGTGGAAAATGCTGAAGAAACAAGTCCATGTCAGAAAACCAACACATTTAGCTGAACTGCACCAATTTTGTCAAGAGGAGTGGTCAAAAATTCAACCAGAAGCTTGCCAGAAGCTTGTGGATGGCTACCAAAAGCGCCTTATTGCAGTGAAACTTGCCAAGGGACATGTAACCAAATATTAACATTGCTGTATGTATACTTTTGACCCAGCACATTTGCTCACATTTTCAGTAGACCCATAATAAATTCATAAAAGAACTAAACTTCATGAATGTTTTTTGTGACCAACGAGTATGTGCTCCAATCTCTCTAACACAAAAAAATAAGAGTTGTAGAAATTATTGGAAACTCAAGACAGCCATGACATTATGTTCTTCACAAGTGTATGTAAACTTTCCACCACGACTATATATATATATATATATATATATATATATATATATATATATATATATGTATATATATATATATATATTACACATACCGTATTTTCCGCACTATAAGGCGCACCTAAAAACCACAAATTTTCTCAAAAGCTAACAGTGCGCCTTATAACCCGGTGCGCTTTATTACGATTAATTTTCATAAAGTTTCGATCTCGCAACTTCGGTAAACAGCCGCCATCTTTTTTCCCGGTAGAACAGGAAGCGCTTCTTCTTCTACGCAAGCAACCGCCAAGGAAAGCATCCGCCCCCATAGAACAGGAAGCGCTTCTTCTTCTACCCGCCCCCGGAAGAAGAAGAAAAAACGCGCGGATATCACCGTACGTTTCATTTCCTGTTTACATCTGTAAAGACCACAAAATGGCTCCTACTAAGCGATCCGGTTCATAAAAAGACGCAATCTCTCCATCCGCACACGGATTACTACCGTATTTCACAGCAACTGAACCGCACTGTGGAACGGGAGCACGTACGGTGAATATTCGCACCACAGGGAATGAGAAGTCATCCTTCACTGTGGTTCTAGCTTGCCATGCTAACTTCCACCCAGGGTGATATTCAAAAGGAAGACCTTGCCAAAAGAGACCTTTCCAGCCGGCGTCATCATAAAAGCTAACTCGAAGGGATGGATGGATGAAGAAAAGATGAGCGAGTGGTTAAGGGAAGTTTACGCGAAGAGGCCGGGTGGCTTTTTTCACACAGCTCCGAAGGCGAACACACCTTCACTAAGACGGGCAGACAGCCTCGGACGACATACGCCAACATTTGCCAGTGGATCGTAAATGCTTGGGCAGATATTTCGGTCACAACTGTGGTCCGAGCTTTCCGGAAGGCAGGATTCACAGAACAACAGCGACACTGACTCCCGATGACTTCTACGAGACGGAACCGGCCATTTTGGATACCACGCTTGCGCAACTTTTCAATTCGGACACCGAAGACGAAGAATTCGAAGGATTTACGAATGAAGAATAACTTCAGAAGGTGAGCGCTATGTTTATTTTGTGTGTTGTGACATTAACGTTCGAGCAACATTATGTTACTATTGCTCTACACCATTTTGAATTTTACTATGTTTGTGATTGCACATTTGCGTACATTTTGGGACAGAGTTGTTAGAACGCTGGTTTTCAATATATTATTAAAGTTTGACTGAACTATCTGACTGTTTTTTTGACATTCACTTTAGCGCAGCGTTTTTTTGACATTCACTTTAGCGCAGCGTAGGCGCGGCTTATAGTCCGGGGCGGCTTATTGGTGGACAAAATTATGAAATATGTAATTCATAGAAGGTGCGGCTAATAATCCGGTGCGCCTTATAGTGCGGAAAATACGGTACATACACATATATTAATAAATATACACATATACACGTTAGGGCTGGGTGGTATGGCAAAAAAATATTTTTGCTGTCATCCAAACCCGAATATCACCACCTTTTTTTTTATATATATGGCGGATTGTCTCGTGCAGCATTATACCGAATACCAAATCCCTCTTGTTTACCACTGCACTATATTGCAACAGACATTTCCGCCATGTTTGATGGAGGTAATATATGACAACAGTCTTTGTGTCCATATCTATATTTGTGTAATAGTACAAGTAACCCACGCTACGGTCCGTACCAGGTTATAGGGCCACGGTTTTGCTTATTTTTCGGTACATTGTGTGGGAGTGAAGAGAACAACTTTTTTCCTCTCAAAGTTATTTAGTTTTTTTGCTTGTCATCACAAACATTTTATAGTAAACAATACTATAATACTTTTATTTCAAGTTGACATTTACTAAACAACACTTTCTAATGATGAATGATTTGTTGTATACTTTAATTACTTGTATACACCAGTGCTTCTCACCAGTGCTTTGGCAAACAACAGGCGGTGACTCACATTGTGGAGCTTTTAAAACTAGAATACTGTATCTTTTTTTTTTTTTTAAGTACATTAAAGTGCAATTTGAATTTGAGGTACTGTAATATAATATGTACCAACACTTAAAACAAGTTTAATGATTATGTCAGGATCTTTTTTTTTCCTTTTCTTTTTTAACCCACAAACAAACAAAAAGAACAGAGTGTCAGCAGTATTTTTTTATTTTTTATTTTATTTTATTTATTTATTTTTTTAGAAAAAGAGGAGTGGTATCTTTGCAGACACATAAACAAAAAGTGTTATTGAAAATATTTAGATATAAAAATGCATTTTCTGATTAAATTAGTGGGTGTGTTGATTCTCCCAGTCGGGACTAATACAGTCACATTGACGTTCCCTGGGTGCCTGCAAGTCCGCATTGATGCTAATATATATTTGCTTTGCTCTTGACATGCTACTGGATTAGCATTAGTGATTTTACACGGCGATTTCCACATCTCCAAATTTGTTCATGAAAACTACAACTATGATGCACATTACAATCAAACATCTGATGCGTAAATAGTACAATACTTACAGTATTAACACTTTTTAGGGCACAACACACCATAAACTACATACTATTGTCATCCAACACAGTGTTTTTCAAACTTTTTTGAGCCAAGGCACATTTTTTGCGTTGAAAAAAATGCGGAGGCACACCACCAACAGAAATCATTAAAAAACGAGACTAAGTTGACAGTAAAAAGTCAATTGTTGGATATCACTTTAAACCATAACGAAGCATGCATCACTATAGCTCTTGTCTCAAAGTAAGTGTACTGTATCCACCTGTCACATCACGCCCTGACTTATTTTGAGTTTTTTGCTGTTTTCCTGTGTGTAGTGTTTTAGTTCTTGTCTTGCGCTCCTATTTTGGAGGTTTTTGCTGGGGTTTTTTGGTATTTTCCTGTAGCAGTTTCATGTCTTCCTTTGAGCGCTATTCCCCGCACCTGCTTTGTTTTAGCAATCAAGACTATTTAAGTTGTTTGTATCCTTCTTTGTGCGGACATTGTTGATTGTCATGTCATGTTCGGATGTACATTGTCTTTGCTCCACAGTAAGTCTTTGCTGTCTTCCAGCATTCTGTTTTTGTTTACTTTGTAGCCAGTTCAGTTTTAGTTTTGTTCTGCATAACCTTCCTTAAGCTTCAATGTCTTTTCTTAGGGGCACTCACTTTTTGTTTATTTTTGGTTTAAGCATTAGACACATTTTTTTTTACCTGTACACTGCCTCCCGCTGTTTCTGACATCTACAAAGCAATTAGCTGCTGACTGCCACCTACTGATATGGAGTATTACACGGTTACTCTGCCTAGCTCTAGACAGCACCGACACTCAACAACGACACATAATTTGCAGACTATAATTACTGGTTTGCAAAAAATATTTTTAACCCAAATAGGTGAAATTAGATAATCTCCCACGGCACACCAGAAGGTATCTCACGGCACACTAGTGTGCCGCGGCACAGTGGTTGAAAAACACTGATCTAACATATTGGACGTGCAACTGCGATTGCAGCTTAAGGTCATACCTGCAAATGATATTGAGGAAAATGGAACAAGATATAACAACTGGACAGCAGTTATAATAATCAGCTTTTTAAATGGTGCAATAAAAATTAGATGTTATTATTAAAATAATTATGATTTATTAACACACTAAAGTACTGAAAATTGGTACCGTTGAATACCAGGTATTTGTACCGTATTGGTACAAATTGAAGGGTACCTATCCCTGGTCCTATGAGGTGTGCATCCGATAATTAGAAAAGAAAACTTGGCTTGATAAATGGAGTGTCGCGTCGCGACAGTGCATTGGCCCCCATGGAGCTGAGCCTCCCCCCCATGACTGCGCTGCCTCGGTGCCCAGCTTCGGGGCTCCGTCTCTGGGGAGAGAAGCAGCTGGCATGGCCCCTCGCTCGCTGGAGGGCTGGTGCCCATGTCCTCCTCCTCCCGCAACACACACGCATGCACGCGCGGAGCTTCGCACGGCTCGTTCTGCACATTAACTTTTAATCAGGCACTTAGCCGGGCATCTGTTACGGCTCTGTCCACGCGGCGCGTTAAGGACCTGTCGCCGCAGGTTACGGGCCTAACAGATCCTCTCTGACTGATAGACCCCTGGCCCACTTAGACAGTGACGTCCCTGTCGTATGCGACTAGTCTGAAGAACTCCATTCTTGACTTAATAAAGATCATAAAGACAGTTTTATTTGGTCATCATATAGATCAGGGGTGTCCAAACTTTTTAACTGGGGGGCCGCATTAGGCTTAAAAGCCGACTGCATGTAAAGTACCGTATTTTACGGACCATAGGGCGCACCGGATTATAAGGCGAATTGTCGATGAGCGGGTCTATTTTCGATCTTTTTTCATACAAAAGGCGCACCGGATTATAGGGCGCATTAAAGGAGTCATAATTTATTTTTTTTCTAAATGTAAAACACTTCCTTGTGGTCTACATAACAAATAACGGTAGTTCTTTGGTCAAAATGTTGCATAGATTATGTTTTACAGATCATCTCCAAGCCACTTTTTGGTAGTCGCTTCAGGATGCACCATTTTGTGGCCGACCTTACCTACGTGGCTCACTTTCGACTGCGTCTTCTCCCCGTCATCTTTGTTGTAGCGGTGTAGCGTGCAAGGACGGGAGTGGAAAAAGTGTCAAAAGATGGAGCTAACTGTTTTAATGACATTCAAACTTTAATTCAATCAAATAACGAAGCAGCAACAAGGCCGGAAATGTGTTCCGTGAAAAAACGTCTGACTGGAACTCTCTAATAACTAAAGTTCCGTGGGTGAATATTGTAAACTCACCACACCGGTATGTTTTAGTGCTTTCATGGCAGATATAAGTTAGAACTTTACACTACTTTACATTAGAAATGGCAACAGCGGAGGATGAATGTCCCATAACAAGAAGATAGTGAAAAAGAAGAAGCTTATTGACTACAAAGGCGGATGTGCGCAGTTTTTCAGGAGTTATGCAGATCCCAAATACAGATCAGCAGGTACCACAAGGTAAAAAAAGTTGCTTTTGCATAATATTGCGAAACAAAACGCCAGATAGTATGTCTTACCTTATACACACACCATAATAATACTCCTATGTTGAAGCACAGTACAATCTATCAAGCGGTGCGGCTTCATAGCTTACCAAAATCGTACTAAAACATTTTGATAGATTTTTGAGCGCTGTGTGTAATGTTCTATATTTTCAATTGAACATCTACAATGTTGGTGTTGTTTACTTGAGTCATATTGCAGTCTACACGTATCTCTCGAGTGTGACTGTCATCATGTTGCAGTCTACACGTATCTCTTATGTTTGACTGCCATCTACTGGTCACACTTATCATTTCACCATGTACCAAATAAAATAGCTTTGAGGTCGGTAAGCAAAACCAGAATTATTCCGTACATTAGGTGCACTGGGTTATAAGGTTCACTGTCGAGTTTTGAGAAAAAAAAAAGATTTTAAGTGCGCCTTATAGTCCAGAAAATATGGTAACTATAAAAATGTATTATATATATACACATATATATATATATATATATATATATATATATATATATATATATATATATATATATATATATACACACAGGTAAAAGCCAGTAAATTAGAATATTTTGAAAAACTTGATTTATTTCAGTAATTGCATTCAAAAGGTGTAACTTGTACATTATATTTATTCATTGCACACAGACTGATGCATTCAAATGTTTATTTCATTTAATTTTGATGATTTGAAGTGGCAACAAATGAAAATCCAAAATTCCGTGTGTCACAAAATTAGAATATTACTTAAGGCTAATACAAAAAAGGGATTTTTAGAAATGTTGGCCAACTGAAAAGTATGAAAATGAAAAATATGAGCATGTACAATACTCAATACTTGGTTGGAGCTCCTTTTGCCTCAATTACTGCGTTAATGCGGCGTGGCATGGAGTCGATGAGTTTCTGGCACTGCTCAGGTGTTATGAGAGCCCAGGTTGCTCTGATAGTGGCCTTCAACTCTTCTGCGTCTGGCATTCTGCATCTTCCTTTTCACAATACCCCACAGATTTTCTATGGGGCTAAGGTCAGGGGAGTTGGCGGGCCAATTTAGAACAGAAATACCATGGTCCGTAAACCAGGCACGGGTAGATTTTGCGCTGTGTGCAGGCGCCAAGTCCTGTTGGAACTTGAAATCTCCATCTCCATAGAGCAGGTCAGCAGCAGGAAGCATGAAGTGCTCTAAAACTTGCTGGTAGACGGCTGCGTTGACCCTGGATCTCAGGAAACAGAGTGGACCGACACCAGCAGATGACATGGCACCCCAAACCATCACCCAACCATGCAAATTTTGCATTTCCTTTGGAAATCGAGGTCCCAGAGTCTGGAGGAAGACAGGAGAGGCACAGGATCCACGTTGCCTGAAGTCTAGTGTAAAGTTTCCACCATCAGTGATGGTTTGGGGTGCCATGTCATCTGCTGGTGTCGGTCCACTCTGTTTCCTGAGATCCAGGGTCAACGCAGCCGTCTACCAGCAAGTTTTAGAGCACTTCATGCTTCCTGCTGCTGACCTGCTCTATGGAGATGGAGATTTCAAGTTCCAACAGGACTTGGCGCCTGCACACAGCGCAAAATCTACCCGTGCCTGGTTTACGGACCATGGTATTTCTGTTCTAAATTGGCCCGCCAACTCCCCTGACCTTAGCCCCATAGAAAATCTGTGGGGTATTGTGAAAAGGAAGATGCAGAATGCCAGACCCAAAAACACAGAAGAGTTGAAGGCCACTATCAGAGCAACCTGGGCTCTCATAACACCTGAGCAGTGCCAGAAACTCATCGACTCCATGCCACGCCGCATTAACGCAGTAATTGAGGCAAAAGGAGCTCCAACCAAGTATTGAGTATTGTACATGCTCATATTTTTCATTTTCATACTTTTCAGTTGGCCAACATTTCTAAAAATCCCTTTTTTGTATTAGCCTTAAGTAATATTCTAATTTTGTGACACACGGAATTTTGGATTTTCATTTGTTGCCACTTCAAATCATCAAAATTAAATGAAATAAACATTTGAATGCATCAGTCTGTGTGCAATGAATAAATATAATGTACAAGTTACACCTTTTGAATGCAATTACTGAAATAAATCAAGTTTTTCAAAATATTCTAATTTACTGGCTTTTACCTGTATATATATATATATATATATATATATAAATATATATATATATATATATATATATATATATATATATATATATATATATATATATATATTCATATACATGTATGTATGTACAAAGCCTATACGTATATATGAGTACATATTATTATAATAACATAATTGATATTTAACCTGCTCAGTGGCCTTGTGGTGAGAGTGTTCGCCCTGAGACTGGAAGGTCGCGGGATCATACCAAAGACTATAAAAATGGGACCCATTTCCTCCCTGCTTGGCACTCCGTATCAAGGGTTGGGAATTGGGGGTTAAATCCACAAATGATTCCTGAGCGCGGCCACCTCTGCTGCTCACTGCTCCCGTCACCTCCCAGAGGGTGAACATGGGGATGGGTCAAATGCAATGGATTATTTTACCACAACTAGTGTGTGTGTATGTGTGTGACTATCGTTGGGACTTTAACTTTTCAACTTTAATTATTAATTGGATATTATGAGTAAGTGAAAGTTAAACTCCTACTTTGTTTACTTAGATAGATAGATAGATAGACAGATGGATAGATAGATGGATAGATAGATAGATAGATAGATAGATAGATAGATAGATAGATAGATAGTACTTTATTGATTCTTTCAGGAGAGTTCCCTTAGGAAAATTTAAATTCCAGCAGCAGTGTACAGAATTGAGATAAAATTTAAAAAGTAAAAAGTAAATAATGGGGGTATTAAAGGAAATAAAATAGAAAATGTAACAATAAGAATATAAATAAAAAGCAACATTAAGAATAAAAATATAACAGTAAAAATAAGAATATAACAAATGGAACTATGGAATAGTGGCCATGTTATGAAAATGTATTGCAAAGTTATTGCACTGTTAATTGCACTTTTTTTTGTTACATTTTATTTCAGTATTGTTATTGTGTTGCATCTTATGTCATCCTATCAATCAATCAATGTTTACTAGGGATGTCCGATAATGGCTTTTTGCCGATATCCGATATTCCGATATTGTCCAACTCTTTAATTACCGATACCGATATCAACCGACACTGATATATAGAGTCGTGGAATTAACACATTATTATGCCTAATTTGGACAACCACGTATGGTGAAGATAAGGTCCTTTTACACAAAAATAATAAAATAAAATAAGATAAATACATTAAAAACATTTTTTTGAATAAAAAATAAAGTAAAACAATATAAAAACAGTTACATAGAAACTAGTAATTAATGAAAATTAGTAAAATTAGCTGTTAAAGGTTAGTACTATTAGTGGACCAGCAGCACGCACAATCATGTGTGCTTACGGACTGTATCCCTTGCAGACTGTATTGATATATATTGATATATAATGTAGGAACCAGAATATTAATAACAGAAAGAAACAAGCCTTTTGTGTGAATGAGTGTGAATGGGAGAGGGAGGTGTTTTGGGTTGGTGCACTAATTGTAAGTGTATCTTGTGTTTTTTATGTTGATTTAATAAAAAATAAAAAAATAAAAATAAGAATATAAAAAACCGATACCAATAATTCCCGATATTACATTTTAAAGCATTTATCGGCCGATAATATCGGACATCTCTAATGTTTACTTATATAGCCCTAAATCACAATTGTCTCAAAGGGCTGCACAAGCCACAACGACATCCTCGGCTCAGATCCCACATCAGAGCAAGAAAAAACTCAACCCAATCGGATGACAATGACAAACCTTGGAGGGGACCGCAGCAGTCATGGGTCAGCGGCGGACTCAGGACTCAGCCCTGGGGGGAGCCAGTGCTCAGGGAGATGGCACGAGAGGTGTTGCCACCCACTCTCACAGTCTGATTGCTTATTAGTGATTCCCAGAGCCCAAAAAAGGTCTACGGGCTATAGAGCGTTTTCTATTCGGGCTCCAGCACTATGGAATGCCCTCCCGGTAACAGTTAGAGATGCTACCTCAGTAGAAGCATTTAAGTCCCATCTTAAAACTCATTTGTATACTCTAACCTTTAAATAGCCCCCCTTTTTTGGACCAGTTGATCTGCCGTTTCTTTTCCTTTCTCCTCTGCTCCCCCCTCTCCCTTGTCGAGGGGGGACACAGGTCCGGTGGCCATGGATGAAGTACTGGCTGTCCAGAGTCGCCTGTGCATAGGTTGGGAACATCTCTCCGCTCGGGATGGTTTCCTGCTGGCCCCACTATGGACTGGACTCTTACTATTATGTTGGATCCACTATGGACTGGACTCTCACAATATTATGTCAGACCCACTCGACATCCATTGCATTCGGTCTCCCCTAGAGAGAGGGGGGGGGGGTCACCCACATATGCGGTCCTCTCCAAGGTTTCTCATAGTCATTCACATCAACGTCCCACTGGGGTGAGTTTTTCCTTGCCCTTATGTGGGCTCTGTACCGAGGATGTCGTTGTGGCTTGAGACACTTGTGATTTAGGGCTATATAAATAAACATTGATTGATTGATTAATTGGCAGATTAGCAGATCTAGCTCATGGATGCTCGGCTCCTGATCAGAACAACCCTAACATTGATACTTGGTTTTATTTTTATTTGTTTCGTGGCTAAATGGAAACATGATCAGCTTTCTTTACGTCCGATTATGTTGACTGTTTTCAAAATAAAAGTCCTCGCTTATTGCACGTATTCTATTGCGATGCCTCCCTCGTGTGCGCCCAGGAGGTAAGAGCAGCTTTGTGGGTCAACAAGCCAACAGCCGATAATTTAGCCACTGACAGAACATTTCATCTGCCTATCATCCCCTGCCTCACTGCACCCCCTGCCCCCCAGCCTCCCACCCCCCAGCCCTCACTTCAACATCTCTAGCAGTGCCCCTCTCTCGCTGATTATGCCGTCAATACGCTGCGGATGAGAAGAGCTGACAATTGACCGGCCCCGGATCAATATCAGCTAATAAGCATGTCAGGAGAAAAGAGCAAGGAATCGACTGAGCGAGAGAGAATGAAAGCGGCGGAGGGAGAGAACGAAGGAACGAAAGAGAAAGAAAAACGAACGCATGTTTGATCCAATTGGGCTTGTGGGTGTGCGGAGGTGTAAGTGGGAAGATTGGCCTGTTTTTGCCGGTTTAATGTTAGGCAATCAGAGGCCTAGTGGTGGAGATATCAACAAACATCCATCAAATTGCCCCAGCTTCTTGGTGATACCACCTCCTCCTGCTGACCCTGACAAACAACACGGCAAGAACAAAGGCAGACGAGGCACGGCGGCGCTTTAAAGGAATAGACAAATAAACGGGGACGCTGGCGAGGCCGTCTTGAATTCGCCAAACAGAAAACGCGCTTGTTTGGGTGTTGTTTGTGTCGCTTATTTCATTTCCCTCAGTGGACTGCTGTTGTTGATGCTGATATAATAACACAGTCAGGTGTCTTCTCTCACAATTCCCCGTCATTTGGAGGTTTGCGTGAATCACAATGTATTTTCCTTTTCTTTCCACTCTCTCCGTTTTCGCTGCTCCATTTTTACCCCCGAGGTGTAATTTCTCTGTGTGCCCCCCCCCCCCAGGGCGTCCACAATTGGCGGTGTTACGCCGACACTGATAAAAGATTTTGGATGTGAATGCGAGCCAGTCAACGCTACTTAGTCTAATGTTGAGCAGCGGGAAGATAAATGAGTGACAAGACGCACCTGGAATGATGCTCCACTACGACACCGATTCCATTTGCTACATTTCAATGCAGTCGTACGGACGGACAATCAAACACCATCCATATGCAGCTGACATACATCACACCAAATCTGGACCATGAATGACATCCCAGCAGGCACAAGACATTAAAACATCGTTGAGAACTTGTTGAAATAGGTCCTGACGTTGGGCAACTCAAACATAACGTTGAAACAACATGCTTAGTGGGCGGCCGAGGGTGGAGTCGGCCCTCTTGGTTGCTTTGTTGGGTCTGCTCCCCCCGCCCCAGCAGACGATGGCGTGGAACACCGCAGAGGCCACCACAGTGTATATACAGGACTGTCTCAGAAAATTTGAATATTGTGATAAAGTCCTTTATTTTCTGTAACGCAACTAAAAACAAAAATGTCATACATTCTGGATTCATTACACATCAACTGAAATATTGCAAGCCTTTTATTATTTTAATATTGCTGATTATGGCATACAGCTTAAGGAAACTCAAAAATCCTATCTCAAAATTTTTTAATATTTCCTCAAACCAAGGAAAAAAAATAGATTTATAACAGCAAAACAAAATCAAACATTTGAAAATGTCAATTAATGCACTCAGTACTTGGTTGGGAATCCTTTTGCACGGATTACTGCATCAATGCGGCGTGGCATGGAGGCAATCAGCCTGTGGCATTGCTGAGGTGTTATGGATGCCCAGGATGCTTCAATAGCGGCCTTTAGCTCATTTGCATTATTGGGTCTGGTGTCTTTCAGCTTCTTCTTCACAATACCCCACAAATTCTCTATGGGGTTCAGGTCAGGGGAGTTGGCAGGCCAATCGAGGACAGTAATGCCATGGTCAGTACACCGGTTACTGGTGGTTTTGGCACTGTGGGCAGGTGCCAGATCATGCTGGAAAATGAAATCATCATCTCCATAGAGCTTTTCAACAGATACAGCTACAATAGCCGTATTCCCATGGTCAAGCCACTCCTGAACTCAAGACAACGGAAGAAGCGTCTGACTTGGGTTATGGAAAAGAAGCACTGGACAGTTGCAGAGTGGTCCAGAGTCCTGTTTTCAGACGAAAGCAAGTTTTGTATTTCATTTGGAAGTCAAGGCGCTAGAGTCTGGAGGAAGGCTGGAGAGGAGCAAAATCCAAGTTGCTTGAAATCCAGTGTGAAGTTCCCACAGTCAGCAATGGTTTGGGGAGCCATGTCAGCTGCTGGTGTTGGTCCACTGTGTTTCATCAAGTCCAGAGTCAATGCAACTGTGTACCAAGAGATTTTAGAGCACAACATGCTTCCATCTGTTGAAAAACTCTATGGAGATGATGATTTCATTTTCCAGCATGATCTGGACCCTGCCCACAGTGCCAAAACCACCAGCAACTGGTGTACTGACCATGGCATTACTGTCCTCGATTGGCCTGTCAACTCCCCTGACCTGAACCCCATAGAGAATTTGTGGGGTATTGTGAAGAAGAAGCTGAAAGACACCAGACCTCAATAATGCAAATGAGCTAAAGGCCGCTATTGAAGCATCCTGGGCATCAATAACACCTCAGCAATGCCACAGGCTGATTGCCTCCATGCCATGCCGCATTGATGCAGTAATCCGTGCAAAAGGATTCCCAACCAAGTACTGAGTGCATTAATTGACATTTTCAAATGTTTGCTTTTGTTTTGCTGTTATAAATCTATTTTTTTCCCCTTGGTTTGAGGAAATATTCAAATGTTTTGAGATAGGATTTTTGAGTTTTCTTAAGCTGTATGCCATAATCAGCAATATTAAAATAATAAAAGGCTTGCAATATTTCAGTTGATGTGTAATGAATCCAGAATGTATGACATTTTCATGTTTTTAGTTGCGTTACAGAAAATAAAGGACTTTATCACAATATTCTAATTTTCTGAGACAGTCCTGTATATTTGTTTTTTTACATTTGAAATGGCTGGTTGCATCAGCTCTGCTCTTTTAATGTCTTTAATGTCCTTTGTGTTCTTTGATGTTTCCCTCTTTACACACATGCTTATGTGTGCTATGGCTATGAGTTTTTTTCCCCTTGGCCTCAGTCTGGACCCCCTCTCCAGTGCCCAGGCTTAAACTGAATTTTTTTTTCTCACCCCCCCAGCGTTTACCTGTTTCACACCTTTTTTGTAAGGGGCGCCAAAAGTTGGCAGACCCGTCAGCGATCCTGTTCTGTCTCCCTGTAATGTTTGTCTGACCTTGAATGGAATCGTGCTGAAAATCTAAATTCCCCCTCAGAGATTAATAAAGTATTTCTGATTCTGATTCAGATTTTTGACAAAGTTTATTCAATGTTGGGTTCAGAGGTGGATTCGACCATTGAATTTTGGTCATTTCCCAACCAATATTCTAAAACAAAAATGCAACGTTGAAACAACATACTTTTTGACGATGTTTATTCAATGTCAGGTTGTGACGTTTTTTTGTGACGAAATTTGGTCATTTCCCAACAAACGTGGATCCAATCATCTCAATTTACAAATACAACTTTTTTGCAACGTGGTTTCAAAGTCAGTTTTAAAGGACATGTATGTATGATCAACGTTGTATCAATGTCTTGTGCCTGCTGGGATCAGACTGGCCAAACAAGTTTAGTTGTAGGTCCTTAGAAACAAAAGCGCACTTCTGTCTTGGCCTGTGCCGATTATCGATATTAAGTCAATTAACTGGACGATAAATGAAGATGAAGTCGGTAATAATAAATTAAAAAAACACTATATGCATGCGTTGTTATGGGTTACAAGAGCGACCACTCCTCTGCATTGGTTTCAACAGCCGCGGGCATTTGTCCTCCATGCATATAAATGGCAATAATGACAACCGCTGTAAAGCTCACACTGCAAAAAGTCAGTGTTCAAAAACAAGAAAAAAAAAATACAAAAATTAGGGGTATTTTATTTGAACTAAGCAAAATTATCTGCCAATAAAACAAGAAGATTTGGCTTGTCAAGACTTTCCAAAACAAGTAAAATTAGCTAACCTCAATGAACCCAAATATACCTTAAAATAAGTATATTCTCACTAATAACAAGTGCACTTTTCTTGGTAGAAAAAAAAAAGACCTTTTTGCTCAATATGTTGAAAAATATTCTTAAATTAAGTAAATGCTAGTGCCATTATCTTGACATAATGATAAGCGCTCGGCATCATGATTTTTTTTTTTCATACTTGAAATAAGAAATTATTACTTTAAAAAAGTAGTTTTATACTTGTGAGTGTTGATGACACAGCTTTGCATCACTTGATATTCTAGTTTCAAGCATGTTTTACTCAATATAGGTCATAACATCTCAGCTACTAGCTGTAATATCTTACTGAGATCATTTAGGACCAAAACCCTTAAAACAAGTAAAACACTCTAACATAAAATCTGCTTAGTGAGAAGAATTATCTTATCAGACAGAAAATAAGCAAATATCACCCTTATTTGAGATATTTAATCTTACTTAGATTTCAGTTTTTGCAGTGCAGACGGTTAGTATTACCGTATTAATTTAAAATGATTTAAAAAACGTGACCGATAACTGCACTTTGATACACTTATTGAAGGACTAGCGTTAGCTTGCTAGCTAGCTTAAATACTACTAATATTAATAATAATGAATTACATTTGTAACGCACTTTACATTTGTTAAAATCTCAATGTGCTACAAAGTATAAAAAAATAAAATAAAAATAAAAATAGAAAGTTAGAATTAGAGATGTCCGATAATGGCTTTTTTGCCGATATCCGATATTCCGGTATTGTCCAACTCTTAATTACCGATTCCGATATCAACCGATACCGATATATAGAGTCGTGGAATTAACACATTATTATGCCTAATTTTGTTGTGATGCATTAAACAATGTAACAAGCTTTTCCAAAATAAATCAACTCAAGTTATGGAAAAAAATGCCAACATGGCACTGCCGTATTTATTATTGAAGTCACAAAGTGCATAATTTTTTTTAACATGCCTCAAAACAGCAGCTTGGAATTTGGGACATGCTCTCCCTGAGAGAGCATGACAAGGTTGAGGTGGGCGAGGTTGGGGGGTGGAGGGGTGTGGGGGGTGAGGTGGGGTGTATATTGTAGCGTCCCGGAAGAGTTAGTGCTGCAAGGGGTTCTGGGTATTTGTTCTGTTGTGTTTATGTTGTGTTACGGTGCGGATGTTCTCCCGAAATGTGTTTGTCATTCTTGTTTGGTGTGGGTTCACAGTGTGGCGCATATTTGTAACAGTGTTAAAGTTCTAATTCATCCCAAAGGTGGTCTATCGGGTTCAGGTCAGGACTCTGTGCAGGCCAGTCAAGTTCATCCACACCAGACTCTGTCATCCATGTCTTTATGGACCTTGCTTTGTGCACTGGTGCACAGTCATGTTGGAAGAAGAAGGGGCCCGCTCCAAACTGGTCCCACAAGGTTGGGAGCATGGAATTGTCCAAAATGTTTTGGTATCCTGGAGCATTCAAAGTTCCTTTCACTGGAACTAAGGGGCCAAGCCCAATTCCTGAAAAACAACCCCACACCATAATTCCTCCTCCACCAAATTTCACACTCGGCACAATGCAGTCCGAAATATACCGTTCTCCAGATGGAAAAGCGTGATTCATCACTCCAGAGAACGCAATGCTCTAAAGTCAAGTGGCAACATGCTATGAACCAGTGGTCCCCAACCACCGGGCCGCGGATCGATTGGTACCGGGCCGCACAAGAAATATAAAAAATAAAAAATAAAAATAAAAATTATTTTTATTTTTATTTTTTATTAAATCAACATAAAAAACACAATTTACACTTACAATTAGTGCACCAACCCAAAAAACCTCCCTCCCCCATTTACACAAAAGGGTTGTTTCTTTCTGTTATTAATATTTCTGGTTCCTACATTATATATCAATATAGATCAATATAGTCTGCAGGAATACCGTCTGTAAGCACACATGATTGTATTTTTTTATGACAAAAAAACAAACAAACAAACAAAAAAAAAATACCATAAACCCCCCCCGGTCCGTGGGACAAATTTTCCAGCGTTGACTGGTCCGCAGTTACAAAAAGGTTGGGGACCACTGCTTTACACCACTGCATCCGACGCTTTGCATTGGACTTGGTGATGTATGGCTTAGATAATGCTGCTCGGCCATGGAAACCCATTCCATGAAGCTCCCTGCGTACTGTACGTGGGCTAATTGTAAGGTCACATGAAGTTTGGAGCTCTGTAGCAACTGACTGTGCAGAAAGTCTTTGCACTATGCGCTTCAGCATCCGCTGACCCCTCTTTGTCAGTTTACGTGGCCTACCACTTGGTGGCTGAGTTGCTGTTCTTCCCAAACTCCTCCATTTTCTTATAATAAAGCCGACAGTTGACTTTGGAATATTTAGGAGCGAGGAAATTTCACGACTGGATTTGTTGCACAGGTGGCATCTTATGACAGTTCCACGCTGGAAATCACTGAGAGCGGCCCATTCTTTCACAAAGCAGTCTCCATGCTTAAGTGCTTGATTTTATACACCTGTGGCCGGGCCAGGTGATTAGGACGGGTGTCCAAATACTTTTGGCAATACAGTGTGTCTGTCAGCTGTGTTCGCTATGAGCATACTTGCCAACCCTCCCGGATTTTCCGGGAGACTCCCGAAATTCAGCGCCTCTACCGAAAACCTCCCTGGACAAATTTTCTCCCAAAAATCTCCCGAAATTCAGGCGGAGCTGGAGGGGGCGTGGCCTCCATGCGACCTGAGTGACGTGTCGACAGCCTGTTTTCACGTCCGCTTTCCCACAAAATAAACAGCGTGCCTGCCTAATCACGTTATAACTGTAGAATGATCGAATGCGAGTTCTTGGTTTCTTATGTGGGTTTATTTTTAGGCAGTTTCATTAACGTCCTCCCAGCGCGGTAACAACACACAACAACAGCAGTCATGTTTTCGTCTACCGTAAAGCAGTTCGTCTGCCGTAAACAGCAATGTTGTGACACTCTTAAACAGGACAATACTGCCATCTACTGTACATACATATGTGACAATAACATCTAGGGCTTTTAGAGAGTGCAGTGCACAACTGCGCACACAACAAGGAGACGAAGCAGAATGCATCATCAGAGAGGGTGTTCAGCATGGTTAGAAAAATAGTGACAGAGAATAGAACAAGAATGGACAATTCAACCCTTAACTCAACAATGAGTAGATGAGTGTTATGTGTGTGTATATGTGTAAATAAATGAACACTTAAATTCAAGTATTTCTCTTATTTATATATATATATATATAATAAAATAAATATACATATATATATAATAAAATAAATAAATATATATATATATAACAAGAATTCACTGAAAGTCAAGTATTTCTTATATATACATATATATATATATATATATATATATATATATATATATATATATATATATATATATATATATATATATGAAATACTTGACTTGGTGAATTCTAGCTGTAAATATACTCCTCCCCTGTTAACCACGCCCCCAACCACACCCCCGCCCCCCACCCCACCTCCCGAAATCGGAGGTCTCAAGGTTGGCAAGTATGGCTATGAGTCACAGCGGTACTCAGCTGTAATACACTTTTCCACCACTTGTGGCAGTAATGACAGTCTCAAACAAACAGAAGACGTCTGGAGCTGAAGCCATAGAGAAGTTTCTTAAAGGGGAACATTATCACCAGACCTATGTAAGCGTCAATATATATCTTGATGTTGCAGAAAAAAGACCATATATTTTTTTAACCGATTTCCGAACTCTAAATGGGTGAATTTTGGCGAATTAAACACCTTTCTATTATTCGCTCTCGGAGCGATGACGTCACAACGTGACGTCACATCGGGAAGCAATCCGCCATTTTCTCAAACACCGAGTCAAATCAGCTCTGTTATTTTCCGTTTTTTCGACTGTTTTCCGTACCTTGGAGACATCATGCCTCGTCGGTGTGATGTCGGAGGGTGTAACAACACGAACAGGGACGGATTCAAGTTGCACCAGTGGCCCAAAGATGTGAAAGTAGCAAGACATTGAACGTTTGTTCCGCACACTTTACCGACGAAAGCTATGCTACGACAGAGATGGCAAGAATGTGTGGATATCCTGCGACACTCAAAGCAGATGCATTTCCAACGATAAAGTCAAAGAAATCTGCCGCCAGACCCCCATTGAATCTGCCGGAGTGTGTGAGCAATTCAGGGACAAAGGACCTCGGTAGCACGGCAAGCAATGTTGGCAGTTTGTTCCCGCAGACGAGCGAGCTAAACCCCCTGGATGTCTTGGCTCACACCGTCCCTTATGCCACCGAAGATGATCAAGAGAAGAATATCGACCCTAGCTTCCCTGGCCTGCTGACATCAACTCCAAAACTGGACGGATCAGCTTTCAGGAAAAGAGAGCAGATGAGGGTATGTCTACAGAATATATTAATTGATGAAAATTGGGCTGTCTGCACTCTCAAAGTGCATGTTGTTGCCAAAATGTATTTCATATGCTGTAAACCTAGTTCATAGTTGTTAGTTTCCTTTAATGCCAAACAAACACATACCAATCGTTGGTTAGAAGGCGATCGCCAAATTCGTCCTCGCTTTCTCCCGTGTCGCTGGCTGTCGTGTCGTTTTCGTCGGTTTCGATTGCATACGTTCAAACCGATATGGCTCAATAGCTTCAGTTTCTTCTTCAATTTCGTTTTCGCTACCTGCCTCCACACTACAACCATCCGTTTCAATACATGCGTAATCTGTTGAATCGCTTAAACCGCTGAAATCCGAGTCTGAATCCGAGCTATTGTCGCTATAGCTTGCTGTTCTATGCGCCGTGTTTGTTTGTGTTGGCATCACTGTGTGACGTCACAGGAAAATGGACAGGTGTATATAACGATGGTTAAAATCAGGCACTTTGAAGCTTTTTTTAGGGATATTGCGTGATGGGTAAAATTTTGAAAAAAACTTCGAAAAATAAAATAAGCCACTGGGAACTTATTTTTAATGGTTTTAACCCTTCTGAAATTGTGATAATGTTCCCCTTTAAGCGCAAAAAAATGATAACTAAAGTGGTGAAGCTGTATTTTTTATTTGCACCCGCCAAATATGTTAAAGAACACACAGCCCACATATTGACTTGCTGGTGTCCCTGCTATAGGACCAGTTAGACATGGGCGTCTGCTCACACACTCACAGATGAAGGTGTGCATGAATGAGTGATGATGAGTGAGGGAATGAAGGGGACAGACCACAGAGCTAAAAAGGAGGAGGAGGAGGAGGGCAACATCATTCTCATTTACATGAGAGGCCGACGGCGCTTGTTCGCATGTCTTCGACGGACATGTCCAATTATCAACCCTGTTGTTTCCTCAGCAATGTGCTCCATGCAAACACACACACACACACACACACACACACATACTGGTTATCATTTGGAATGGGGACCAAGTTTTTGATCATCACTTGTGGGGACCACCCTTTCTACAGGTTGTGGAGGCATACATTTTTTTTGGTAAAAGGGTCACTGCCCAGTTAGCTCATACACGTCTTTAAATCTCTGGATTGATGAAGTAATGTGCTGATCATTCTTACTGGGGAAACCTGGGGAAAAAGAGTTAATATAGTTCACGGGGACCAAATTTAAATAATTTTGCAAAATTCACACAAATTTGTACGTGACTACCGAGGACCATAAAACAAAAAAAAAAGTTCAAATTAAATATGACATGATGCAAATGTGCAAATGTCTCACACTCAAACTAACCAGTAAACATGTTTTATGGGCCAAAGCTTACAAATCACTTAGGCATTTTTCAGAATGGATCTGACTATCATTTAAAAAGGTTTCCCTTTCGGGCACCTGTTTTTTTGTCCCCATACCGTCAGAGGTCCCTTAAAGGTAAACAGAGTGATATCCTATGTTCCCTCTAATTTTTCATGTTTGTGAGCAAACGCACAAACTCCCTGAGCATTCAGTGGAGCACATGTGAGCAACATCAGACGTGCACACTGTGGCCACACCAGCGTCACACCTGTCCCAAACCTGACATCATAACAATTTAAATGTTTTATTAAAATAATTTTCTGATATAAGTGATTATGTCTTACAATGACAATAACAAAAAAACATCTTTTTCATGGCCTATGTGCTAGTATTGTATGTCTGGCTGCGGGTCCTGCCTTTAAAAGAAATGTTACCCCTTTCTGAGATTACATTTAGTTCCTGTAACTTTTTGTCTGTAAAATACTTCTTTTTATTAGCATTTATGAAATCTAGTGACAATATTTCATGAATAATATCCTTAGATTAACATTCTTAATAAATGGCAGTAAAATAAGCACACATCTGATTGAGGAGTCAGAGTGTTACAACCTGGCATTTTACACATTGTGTGGCGTTGGGGTTGTCCGACTTTTCGTGTGGCCATAAACGCAACACTGGCTAAGTGCCATGAGTGCGTGTGTTGGTGCAGGTGAGAGAGAGCGAGCGGCTTCTGTTGAAACGACGGATGACAAAGTTGGTTTAAGCCTGGTTTGTATGGCAGAAAATTACCAGTTTTTATACAAACCCCGTTTCCATATGAGTTGGGAAATTGTGTTAGATGTAAATATAAACGGAATACAATGAGTTGCAAATCCTTTTCAACCCATATTCAGTTGAATGCACTACAAAGACAACATATTTGATGTTCAAACGCATAAACTTAATTTTTTTTTTTTTTGCAAATAATAATTAACTTCATGGCTGCAACACGTGCCAAAGTAGTTGGGAAAGGGCATGTTCACCACTGTGTTACATGGCCTTTCCTTTTAACAACACTCAGTAAACGTTTGGGAACTGAGGAGACACATTTTTAAGCTCCTCAGGTGGAATTCTTTCCCATTCTTGCTTGATGTACAGCTTAAGTTGTTCAACAGTCCGGGGGTCTCCGTTGTGGAATTTTAGGCTACATAATGCGCCACACATTTTCAATGGGAGACAGGTCTGGACTACAGGCAGGCCAGTCTAGTACCCGCACTCTTTTACTATGAAGCCACGTTGATGTAACACGTGGCTTGGCATTCTCTTGCTGAAATAAGCAGGGGCGTCCATGGTAACGTTGCTTGGATGGCAACATATGTTTCTCCAAAACCTGTATGTACCTTTCAGAATTACTGGCCCCTTCACAGATGTGTAAGTTACCCATGTCTTGGGCACTCATACACCCCCATACCATCACAGATGCTGGCTTTTCAACTTTGCGCCTATAACAATCCGGATGGTTCTTTTCCTCTTTGGTCCGGAGGACACGACGTCCACAGTTTCCAAAAACAATTTGAAATGTGGCCTCGTCAGACCACAAAACACTTTTCCACTTTGTATCAGTCCATCTTAGATGTGCTCAGGCCCAGCGAAGCCGACGGCGTTTCTGGGTGTTGTTGATAAACGGTTTTCGCCTTGCATAGGAGAGTTTTAACTTGCACTTACAGATGTAGCGACCAACTGTAGTTACTGACAGTGGGTTTCTGAAGTGTTCCTGAGCCCATGTGGTGATATTCTTTACACACTGATGTCGCTTGTTGATGCAGTACAGCCTGAGGGATCGAAGGTCACGGGCTTAGCTGCTTACGTGCAGTGATTTCTCCAGATTCTCTGAACCCTTTGATGATATTACGGACCGTAGATGGTGAAATCCCTAAATTCCTTGCAATAGCTGGTTGAGAAAGGTTTTTCTTAAACTGTTCAACAATTTGCTCACGCATTTGTTGACAAAGTGGTGACCCTCGCCCCATCCTTGTTTGTGAATGACTGAGCATTTCATGGAATCTACTTTTATACCCAATCATGGCACCCACCTGTTCCCAATTTGCCTGCTCACCTGTGGGATGTTCCAAATAAGTGTTTGATGAACATTCCTCAACTTTATCAGTATTTATTGCCACCTTTCCCAACTTCTTTGTCACGTGTTGCTGGCATCAAATTCTAAAGTTAATGATTATTTGCAAAAAAAAAAAAAAAGTTTATCAGTTTGAACATAAAATATGTTGTCTTTGTAGCATATTCAACTGAATATGGGTTGAAAATGATTTGCAAATCATTGTATTCTGTTTATATTTACATCTAACACAATTTCCCAACTCATATAGAAACAGGGTTTGTAGATAAAAGTTTTTTTTACTCATGTTTTTAGTGTGGTTACAAACAGTTTTGCTCAATAAAGTGATTGATGGAATTCCTGTCCGTAAAGTGTCTCGACAGACGATAATTGAACTGTGTTGACAAAGATTGTTTTATTCATTGGGGCCACTCTTGATATCACCTGTCACTCACAGAGTTGCATTGCAAAATCATACAGAATAAATTGTAATGTGTTTATTTTGTTTAAAGTTCAGATGGGATTTTTTATTTTCGGCGCGGCTTTCATTTGCTGTGCGCAGAGGACGCGTGGTGATGTCCCCATTAAATACGCATTGCCAGAACACACACACACACACAGAGACACACACACTTCGCTGCAAGCCAGCTGTGCTCATAAGGGAGGACGAGCGGGACGGTGTGTAGTCGGCATATGTATGTCATATGGTGGTAATGTGTGTGTGTGTGTGTGTGTGTGTGTGTGTGTGTGTGTGTGTGTGTGTGTGTGTGTGTGTGTGTGTTGGGTCCAGGCCAACCTGCCTACAGACAATAGCACACAGGGTTAATTCATAACACACACACACACACACCAGGCACAGCAGAACGAGACGTAACACCCGCCATATGGCAAACACACAAACTCAAGCATACCTAATGTGTTATTTCCATGTTAATGCGACGCCTCTCCATCTCCGTGGCAACAGGGACGATGGACAAAAATCGGGGGGCGGGAGCGAGAACAAGTGTCGAGATATCCCCGAAAAGCAAATGCATCTTCTTAACCTCTGCACCTCCCGGCAGCAGAAAAGGAAACACACTAAAACAAGCGCGCCTTCCTCCACTTTGCGGCGTTCGCGACCCCCGACCTCCTCGCCGCGCCTTCACGAGAACCTCGGACACGCCCACTTGAAAGTTTGCCGGCGTTTCACGCAGAAGCCAGCAAGGAAAGAAATGACGGGTCTGAAAAGCCACACACGCACATGACTACACAATGACTGTAAACAAAACGTGATGATGGGAGGCAGATAAGGACGCCGCGTCCCCCAGTCGTGTCTGCGCGGCGTCCCGACTTACTTGACAGGAAGTGCTGAGCAGGCCGCGCGCATCTGCATGCCTTCTGTCTCGGGGATTTCTTGTTTGTCTTCGATTACGAGCGCAAATGTGACGACTGATGTGCGTTTCCTTTCTGATAGCGTGAAGGACACTGCAGTGCGTCATACTGAAGGGTTGCAAATATTTATGTATGTAACTAAATAAAGTGACCAAAATGTTGAGGAATTAATTAAAGGCCTACTGAAACCCACTACTACCGACCACGCAGTCTGATAGTTCATATATCAATGATGAAATCTTAACATTGCAACACATGCCAATACGGCCGGGTTAGCTTACTAAAGTGCAATTTTAAATTTCGCGCAAAATATCCTGCTGAAAACGTCTCGGTATGATGACGGCTGCACGTGACGTCACGGATTGTGGAGGACATTTTGGGACAGCATGGTGGCCAGCTATTAAGTCGTCTGTTTTCATCGCAAAATTCCACAGTATTCTGGACATCTGTGTTGGTGAATCTTTTGCAATTTGTTCAATGAACAATGGAGACAGCAAAGAAGAAAGCTGTAGGTGGGAAGCGGTGTATTGCGGCAGGTGTTGTGCCGGATAACGCACCCCCGCCGTAGAATGCACCCCTTAACTGTTGTGCCGGATAACACAGCCGGTGTTTCATTGTTTACATTCCCGGAAGATGACAGTCAAGCTTTACCATTGGCCTGTAGAGAACTGGGACAACAGAGACTCTTACCAGGAGGACTTTGAGTTGGATACGCAGACACGGTACCGTGAGTACGCATGCAGCTGCGGCTTTCAAACATTTGATCGCTTGCCCGTACGTGCGTGCCGCTATGTGCATGTCACGTACGTAACTTTGGGGACTTTGGGGAAATATATGTGCTGTATGAACTTTGGGGAGGTGAACGGTACTTTGGGCTGTGGGATTGAGTGTGTTGTGCAGGTGTTTGAGTTGTATTGGCGGGTTATATGGACGGGAGGGGGGAGGTGTTTGTTATGCGGGATTAATTTGTGGCATATTAAATATAAGCCTGGTTGTGTTGTGGCTAATAGAGTATATATATGTCTTGTGTTTATTTACTGTTTTAGTCATTCCCAGCTGAATATCAGGTCCCACCCGCCTCTCACAGCATCTTCCCTATCTGAATCGCTCCCACTGCCCTCTAGTCCTTCACTCTCACTTTCCTCATCCACGAATCTTTCATCCTCGCTCAAATTAATGGGGAAATCGTCGCTTTCTCGGTTCGAATCGCTCTCGCTGCTGGTGGCCATGATTGTAAACAATGTGCAGATGTGAGGAGCTCCACAACCTGTGACGTCACACTACTCGTCTGCTACTTCCGGTACAGGCAAGGCTTTTTTATCAGCGACCAAAAGTTGTGAACTTTATCGTCGATGTTCTCTACTAAATCCTTTCAGCAAAAATATGGCAATATCGCAAAATGATCAAGTATGACACATAGAATGGACCTGTTATCCCTGTTTAAATAAAAAAATCACATTTCAGTAGGCCTTTAAATAACTCTTCAAACATGAATCATTTAAGCCAGGGGTGTCAAACTCATGTTAGATGGGGGGGCCACATGGAGAAAAATCTACTCCCAAGTGGGCCGGACTGGTAAAATCACGGCACGATAACTTAAAAGTAAAGACGACTTCAGATGGTTTTCTTTGTTTAAAAATAGAACAAGCACATTCTGAAATTGTACAAATCATAATGTTGTTGTTTTTTGTTTTTTTTACAATTACCTGTTGCGGTTAATAGTATATACTTTATTTGTCATTATTTATATTTTCTGAATAAATGATAGGATAATGTTCATCAGTCGACTCATTGGTGTTAATTTTCAATCTATCAAGATAAAAAAAAAAAGTAACACTTTAGTATGGGGAACATATTCACCATTAATTAGTTGCTTATTAACATGCAATTTAGTAACATATTGGCTCTTAATTAGTCATTATTAAGTACTTACTCATGCCTTATTCTGCATGGCCTTATTATACAACCAGTAAGCCATTAACTAAGAGTCTTCCCTCAACAACCTCAGAATTATTGCTTATTAGTAACCCTAACCCAGGCAATTATTTTGACTCAGGGGCCACATTTAGAGAAAAAAATGTGTCTGGGGCCCGGTATATAGGGATCATACTCGAAACCGGTTTTCCCGGTTGTTCGATAAGAAAAGAACCGAGTCCTCCCATTTAATCAATCAATCAATGTTTATTTATATAGCCCTAAATCACGAGTGTCTCAAAGGGCTGCACAAGCCACAACGACATCCTCGGCTCAGATCCCACATCAAGGCAAGGAAAAACTCAACCCAATGGGACAATGAGAAACCTTGGAGGGGACCGCAGATGTGGGATCCATAATATGACCCCTTTAATGCACCTTATAATCCGGTGCGCCCTACGATCCGAAAAATACAGTATTACAACTTTGGTTCTGTTGCTGTATTTTAGATAAATATTAATATTTGTAAATATAAAGTTACCTTATTTTCCGGACCATAGAGCGCACCGAATTATAAGGCGCACTGCCAATGAATGGTCTATCTTTTTCATATATAAAACGCACTGGATTATAGGGCGCATTAAAGGAGTTTCTAAATGGAAAACACTTCCTTGTGGTCTACATAACATGTAATGGTGGTTCTTTGGTCAAAATGTTGCATAGATTATGTTTTACAGATCATCTTTAATCCGCTTTCTGACAGTCGCTTCAGGATGCGCCGTTTTGTGGGCGGTCTTATTTACGTGGCTCACCTTCGACAGCATCTTCTCCCCGTCATCGTTGTTGTAGAGGTGTAGCGTGCAAGGACGGGAGTGGAAGAAGTGTCAAAAGATGGAGCTAACTGTTTTAATGATATTCAGACTTTACTTCAATCAATAACGGAGCAGCATCTCCTCATCCGCCGGAAATTTGTGCCGTGAAAAACCGTCTGACCGGAACTCTCTATAACTAAAGTTCCTTGGGTGAATTATGTAAACTCACTACACCGGTATGTTTTAGTGCTTTCATGGCAGATACAAGTAAGAACTTGACACTACTTTATATTAGAAATGGCAACAGCAGAGGATGACTGTGCCATAACAAGAAGATAGAGAAAAAGAAGAAGCTTATCGAGTACAGCATCGACACAGACTACAAAGGCGGATGTGCGCAATTTTTCAGGACTTATGCAGATCCCAAATACAGATCAGCAGGTACCAGAAGGTAAGAAAAGTTCATTTTGCATAATATTGCGAAACAAAACGCCAGATAATATGTCTTACCTTATACACACACCATAATAATACTCTATGTTGAAGCACAGTACAATCCATCAAGCGGTGCGGCTTCATAGCTTACCAAAGTCGTACTAAAACATTTTGATGGATTTTTAGCGCTGTGTGTAATGTTCTATATTTTCAATGGAACATATAAAATGTTGGTGTTGTTTACTTGAGTCATATTGCAGTCTACACATATATCTTGTGTGTGACTGCCATTATATTGCAGTCTACACATATCTCTTATGTTTGACTGCCATCTACTGGTCACACTTATCATTACACCATGTACCAAATAAAATAGCTTCAAGGTCGGTCAGCAAAACCAGAACTATTCCGTAAATTAGGCGCATTGGGTTATAAGGCGCACTGTCGAGTTTTGAGAGAAAAAAAAGGATTTTAAGTGCGCCTTATAGTCCGGAAAATACGGTAAGTTTCCTTTCCGCTTTTGCATGCACTTTAAACCAGGGGTCACCAACGCGGTGCCCGCGTGCACCAGGTCACCCGTAAGGACCAGATGAGTCGCCCGCTGGCCTGTTCTATAAATAGCTCAAATAGCAGCACTTACCAGTGAGCTGCCTCTATTTTTTTAATGTTATTTATTTACTAGCAAGCTGGTCTCGCTTTTAATTCTAAGAGAGACAAAACTCAAATAGAATTTGAAAATCCAAGAAAATATTTTAAAGACTTGGTCTTTACTTGTTTAAATAAATTCATTTATTTTTTTAATTTGCTTCTTATAACTATCAGAAAGACAATTTTAGAGAAAAAATACAACCTTAAAAATGATTTTAGGATTTTTAAACACATATACCTTTTTACCTTTTAAATTCCTTCCTCTTCTTTCCTGACAATTTAAATCAATGTTCAAGTAAATTTATTTTTTTTATTGTAAAGAATAATAAATACATTTTAATTTAATTCTTCATTTTAGCTTCTGTTTTTTCGACAAAGAATATTTGTGAAATATTTCTTCAAACTTATTATGATTAAAATTCAAAAACATTATTCTGGCAAATCTAGAAAATCTGTACAATCAAATTGAAATCTTATTTCAAAGTCTTTTGAATTTCTTTTAAAATTTTTGTTCTGGAAAATCTAGAAGGAATAATGATTTGTCTTTATAAGAAATATAGCTTGATCCAATTTGTTATATATTTTAACAAAGTGCAGATTGGATTTTAACCTATTTAAAACATGTCATCAAAATTCTAAAATTAATCTTAATCAGGAAAAATTACTAATGATTTTCCATAAATTCTAATTATTTGTACAAACATGGTGCAAAGTAATTCATGATTTGTTAAAAAAAATGTTAGTGGCTAGCTAGTTAAAATGGGATATTGTGATTTCACAAGACTGTCTTAGAAGTGATCATTTGAAAATGTTCAATTTGAAAAATGTGCACTTAGAGAAAATATAAAAATAAAGTGTTGCATATTGATATTTATCTGTTTCTATATATATTTATTGTGAGAAATCATTAAGATGATCAGTGTGGCGTAGTGGGTAGAGCAACCGTGCCAGAAACCTGAGGGTTGCAGGTTCGCTCCCCGCCTCTTGCCATCCAAAAATCGCTGCCGTTGTGTCCTTGGGCGGGACACTTCACCCTTTGCCCCCGGTGCCACTCACACCGGTGAATTGAATGATGAATGATAGGTGGTGGTCGGAGGGGCCGTTGGCGCAAATTGCAGCCACGCTTCCGTCAGTCTACCCCAGGGCAGCTGTGGCTATGAAAGTAGCTTACCACCACCAGGTGTGAACGATTGATGGGTTCTACATGTAAAGCGACTTTGCGTACTTAGAAAAGCGCTATATAAATCCCAGTTATTAGTGTTTCCACAAAGATAAATATCACTAATTATTAATAATAACAGAGTTAAAGGTAAATTGAGCAAATTGGCTATTTCTGGCAATTTATTTAAAGGGGAACATTATCACAATTTCAGAAGGGTTAAAACCACTAAAAATCAGTTCCCAGTGGCTTATTTTATTTTTCAAAGTTTTTTTCAAAATTTTACTCATCATGCAATACCCCTAAAAAAAGCTTCAAAGTGCCTGATTTTAACCATCGTTATATACACCCGTCCATTTTCCTGTGACGTCACACAGTGATGCCAATACAAACAAACATGGCGGATAGAACAGCAAGATATAGCGACATTAGCTCGGATTCAGACTCGGATTTCAGCGGCTTAAGCGATTCAACAGATTAGGCATGTATTGAAACGGATGGTTGTAGTGTGGACGCAGGTAGCGAAAACGAAATTGAAGAAGAAACTGAAGCTATTGAGCCATATCGGTTTGAACCGTATGCAAGCGAAACCGACGAAAACGACACGACAGCCAGCGACACGGGAGAAAGCGAGGACGAATTCGACGATCGCCTTCTAACCAACGATTGGTATGTGTTTGTTTGGCATTAAAGGAAACTAACAACTATGAACTAGGTTTACAGCATATGAAATACATTTGGCAACAACATGCACTTTGAGAGTGCAGACAGCCCAGTTTTCTTCAATTAATATATTCTGTAGACATACCCTCATCCGCTCTCTTTTCCTGAAAGCTGATCTGTCCAGTCCAGTTGGAAATGCATCTGCTTTGAGTGTCGCAGGATATCCACACATTCTTGCCATCTCTGTCGTAGCATAGCTTTCGTCGGTAAAGTGTGCGGAACAAACGTCCAATTTCTTGCCACTTTCGCATCTTTGGGCCACTGGTGCAACTTGAATCCGTCCCTGTTCGTGTTGTTACACCCTCCAACAACACACCGACGAGGCATGATGTCTCCAAGGTACGGAAAACAGTCGAAAAAACGGAAAATAACAGAGCTGATTTGATTCGGTGTTTGTAATGTGTTTGAGAAAATGGCGGATTGCTTCCCGATGTGACGTCACGTTGTGACGTCATCGCTCCGAGAGCGAATAATAGAAAGGCGTTTAATTCGCCAAAATTCACCCATTTAGAGTTCGAAAATCGGTTAAAAAAATATATGGTCTTTTTTCTGCAACATCAAGGCATATATTGACGCTTACATAGGTCTGGTGATAATGTTCCCCTTTAAGTGTGTATCAAACTGGTAGCCCTTTGCATTATTTAGTACCCAAGAAGTAACTCTTGGTTTCAGAAAGGTTGGTGACCCCTGCTCTAAACCCTCATTAAAGTAAAAGAAAAATTAAGTTCACATTTGGAACTAACATCTCCCTTCCAATTATCACCCAGTCAGTTTATTGAAATCAGGGTGTTGCACACACATGACACAATATGCTGCCTAAACGTTGGACTTTTACACTGAAAAAAACCCAGCATTTCCTGTGTGGGATCGGTTGCTCGCTCGCGTGTGTCTCAAGTCTGCTGGGAGCTTCAGTCCAGAAGAGGAAGCGGACCCGACCAAAAAGGTATCACTGCTGCTCACTCATCTGAATCCTGCAGCCCCATCATCCCTGAGCTAACGCCCTAGTCCTCCCTCTATCTGTCTCTCTCTCACTCACTCACTCACTCACTCACTCACTCACTCACTCACACACACACACACACACACACACACACACACACACACACACACACACACACACACACACGCGCACGCACGCACACACACACACACACACACACACACACACACACACACACACACACACACACACCGTCTAATGACAGCAGTGAGGCAGTTAACTGGTACTGGAGTGGGGTTGCAGTGGTATGGCAAAAGGCTGATTTGGCGGCAGTCACAGCTGAAAGGCTTTTATCCCGAATGGTAGAAAGCACTGAGATGGACATGCACAGAGTCCACCGAGACACACACACACACACACATATATACACACACATAGTCACATGACCAGTACTGGACGGGAGAAGGAGTATTTGTTGGGTCTCAAAAAAAAGGACAGAAAAAGAGACCATTTTTAGGGGCTTTTTTGGTGCTCAGACTAAATATTAGCGCAACCCACAACACTACAGCATGTCACACCAGTGCACACTTGTATCCTAAATCATTTAACAAAGGAAGGCACCATTGCACACTATCCCCTTTCAAAGTAACCCTAATATGCAAAAAGTGACTTTTTGATTATTATTACAGGACAGTCGTCCCACGCTGCATCGCACTTCACTCCATTAGGTATTGTTTTTTTAAACGTCTTTGTTAAAAGCATATCCTACATGTTTTTGGCCTAAATCAAGTTAAAATTGGTAATCACTTTGTGGAAATAATATATAAATTACACCTATCCATCCATTACATCCATGTTTGACGCATTTTAGCAGCTTGATACTTTTGATTGATTTGTGTTGCATCTGACCACAGAACTTTGCCCCAGAAGGTCTTATCTTTGTCCATGGGATGTCAGATGAAACAAAAATTGAGCTGTTAGGCCACAATACCCAGCAATATCTTTGGAGGAGAAAACACATTTCCAGGAACACCATCCCTACCGTCAAGCATGGTGGTGGTAGTATTATGCTCTGGGCCTGTTTTTCTGACAATGGAACTGGTGCTTTATAGAGAGTATATGGGACAATGAAAAAGGAGGATTACCTCCAAATTCTTCAGGACAACCTAAAATCATCAGTTCAGAGGTTGGGTCTTGGGCGCAGTTGGGTGTTCCAACAGGACAATGACCCCAAACATACGTCAAAAGTGGTAAAGGAATGGCTAAATCAGGCTAGAATTAAGGCTTTACAATGGTCTTCCCAAAGTCCTGACTTAAACATGTAGACAATGCTGAAGAAACAAGTCCATGTCAGAAAACCAACACATTTAGCTGAGCTGCACCAATTTTGTCAAGAGGAGTGGTCAAAAATTCAAGCAGAAGCTTGCTAGAAGCTTGTAGATGGCTACCAAAAGCGCCTTATTGCAGTAAAACTTGCCAAGGGACATGTAACCAAATATTAATGTATACTTTTGACCCAGCGGATTTGGTCACATTTTCAGTTGACCCATAATAAATTCATAAAAGAACCAAACTTCATGAATGTTTTTTGTGACCAACAAGTATGTGCTCCAATCACTCTATCACAAAAAAATAAGAGTTGTAGAAATGATTGGAAACTCAAGACAGCCATGACACTATGTTCTTTACAAGTGTATGTAAACTTTTGACCAGGACTGTATATATATATATATATATATATATAAAATGCAGAGAATAATTTCGACACACCTAGTGTGTGTGTGTGACAATCATTGGTACTTTAACTTAATATATATACAAAACCCAAAACCAGTGAAGTTGGCACGTTGTGTAAATTGTAAATAAAAACAGAATACAATGATTTGCAAATCTTTTTCAACTTATACTCAATTGAATAGACTGCAAAGACAAGATATTTAATGTTCAAACTGAGAAACTTTTTTTTTTTTTTGCAAATAATCATTGCAAAAAAGTTGGCACAGGGGCATTTTTACCACTGTGTTACATGGCCTTTCCTTTTAACAACACTCAGTAAATGTTTGGAAACTGAGGAGACACATTTTTGAACCTTTTCAGGTGGAATTATTTCCCATTCTTGCTTGATGTACAGCTTAAGTTGTTCAACAGTCCGGGGGTCTCTGTTGTGGTATTTTAGGCTTCATATTGCCCCACACATGTTCAATGGGAGACAGGTCTGGACTACAGGCAAGTCAGTCTAGTATCCGTACTCTTTTACTATGAAGCCACGCTGTTGTAACACATGCAGAATGTGGCTTAACATTGTCTTGCTGAAATAAGCAGGGGCGTCCATGAAAAAGACGTTGCTTGGATGGCATATGTTGCTCCAAAATCTCTATGTACCTTTCAGCATTAATGGTGCCTTCACAGATGTGTAAGTTACCCATGCCTTGGGCACTAATACACCCCCATACCATCACAGATGCTGGCTTTTCAACTTTGCGCCTATAACAATCCGGATGGTTCTTTACCTCTTTGGTCCAGAGGACACAACGTCCACAGTTTCCAAAAACAACTTGAAATGTGCACTCGTCAGACCACAGAACACTTTTCCAATTTGCATCAGTCCATCTTAGATGAGCTCGGGCCCAGCGAAGCCGGTGGCGTTTGTGGGTGTTGTTGATAAATGGCTTTTGCTTTGCATAGTAGAGTTTTAACTTGCACTTACAGATGTAGCAACAAACTGTAGTTACTGACAGTGGTTTTCTGAAGTGTTCCTGAGCCCATGTGGTGATATCCTTTACACACTGATGTTGGTTTTTGATGCAGTACCGCCTGAGGGATCGAAGGTCACGGGCATCCAATGTTGGTTTTCAGCCTTTTTGCTTAAGTGCAGTGATTTCTCCAGATTATCTGAACCTTTTGATGATATTACGGACCGTAGATGGTGAAATCCCTAAATTCCTTGCAATAGCTCGTTGCGAAATGTGGTTCTTAAACTGTTCAACAATTTGCTCACGCATTTGTTCACAAAGTGGTGACCCTCGCCCCATCCTTGTTTGTGAATGACTGAGCATTTCATGGAAGCTGCTTTTATACCTAATCATAGCACCCACCTGTTCCCAATTAGCCTGTTCACCTGTGGGATGTTCCAAATAAGTGTTTGATGAGCATTCCTTTCTCAGACTTTTTTGCTACTTGTGCCAGCTTTTTTTAAACATGTTGCAGGCATCAAATTCCAAATGAGCTAATATTTACAAAAAATAACAAAGTTTACCAGTTCGAACGTTAAGTATCTTGTCTTTGCAGTCTATTCAATTGAATATACCGTATTTTTCGGACTATAAGTCGCAGTTTTTTTCATAGGAGGAGCGACTTATGTGTGAAATTATTAACACATTACCGTAAAATATCAAATAATATTATTTAGCTCATTCACGTAAGAGACTCGACGTATAAGATTTCATGGGATTTAGCGATTAGGAGTGACAGATTGTTTGGTAAACGTATAGCATGTTCTATATGTTATAGTTATTTGAATGACTCTTACCATAATATGTTACGTTAACATACCAGGCCCGTTCTCAGTTGGTTATTTATGCCTCATATAACATACACTTAGTCAGCCTGTTGTTCACTATTCTTTATTTATTTTAAATTGCCTCTCAAATGTCTATTCTTGGTGTTGGGTTTTATCAAATACATTTCCCCCAAAAATGCGACTTATACTCCAGTGCGACCTACATATGCTTTTTTCCTTTTTTATTATGCGACTTATACTCCGAAAAATACGGTAGGTTGAAAAAGATTTGCAAATCATTGTATTCTCTTTTTATTTACTTTTTACACATCATACACATATATAGTTTATTTTTAGATAAGAATACATTTTCGTAAAGACATTTTTTAAGTCATCTCCATGCAACCAGAATAAGCTTTTCTAACCTGCAACCTGTTTTGAAAAAGTTTAATTCAGTTGGTTTGAAAAGAGAATCGTGCTGAATCGAGAATCGACACCCCAGGAATCAGAATCGAAACATATGATTACTTACTTACTTTGCAGAAATGTATTTACCATGGTCAACCCGGAACCAATTGACAGTGTATAAAGTGCACAATAGCGCTTCTCGGAGACACTAGTCACAGCTCATTAGCATTAAAGCTACAGACACACAAAACGGTGTGTTCCCAGTGGGGCTTCCTAGAATCCCTTTTAGACTGTCTAAACTCCAGCAACATGTTGGTCAAAACACTTCCAAAAAACTATTGTGGCACCACTTAGACCTTTTCAAAATTGGTTTAAAAATCCTTTGATGTGGGCCCTTTAAGGCTACTTATGCCACAGTGTGCCACTTTGAGAGGATTTGCAGCAACAAATTAATTCACGGAGAGCCTGAGTTGAACTATTTGAGTGAGTTGACACGGAGATCATGAGCTAAACAAAAACCAGACTATAAAATAAAGACTTTGCTCTCATTATTGGCTGTTAGCAGTCCGCGGTTGACCTTTTAATCCATGTGCAGACAGTAAATACCATTATACAATAATGAGAGGATATTTGGGCAAACAGTGTGCGTTCAAATTATTTGAACACTGAATAGAAGGGCAGATACTTTAGGGCCTTAAAACAAAACAATGGGCGATAAGCTGAAATTGTTCCTGCAGTTGCATAGTACAGTATGGTTTACTGTATTTTTGGGGTCATTTCAGGTAAATACAATTCAACAGCCGTGGTTTTGAAAAACATGCAGACCGCACATGAACATTGTGACCTTGAACGCACACTGTCCCGTCAAGTACTAGACACCAATAGTGTATGTGGACCACTACAGATTGGTGATGCAGAGTCACCATGGCAACAAAGGTACTATTATTACTATTATTTTAAAGGAGAATTGTTAATGGACAACATGTTGCCAGTCACGTTGCGCTCAAATCGCTATATTTTGACACAGAAATGCTATATCTAGATTTTTTTTTTGGCATTATTTAAAGGAAATTATTTTTAATAAATATAACATTTTAAATTAAATTAACAATTAAATGTTTTCCAACCTCTCAATGTTTTTTTTATCCATTGTGTGCGTTCAAAACTGGTATAATATTGTGATTATCGCGTAAATTTTAGTATAGTTACTGGCCCCTTTTACACTGTAAAAACAGTATAAACAAGTAACATAATATATCAGGGGTGCTCAACAGAATTTATTCACATCCGGTTCACAATTTATTTTTATTCCAAAACTAAATTGGTTCCAAATTTCCAAAGATTGAATTTTTTTAAATTTAAGAATACATTTAAAAAAAATACATATAAGGCCACATGTCATACATCAGCAACCAAAAGGAGTTTTTGTAACCTGTTTTGAACAGGTTTTATTACAATTACCATCCTTAAAAGTACACTATAAGAGTCAGTTTCAAATGAGAGTCAAATCGCATCAAGAATCGATTATGAATCGAATAATCAACCCAAGCTTCTTTTTATTTATATTGTTAACTACCTGCGCACGCTGGAAACGAGTAGCGGTGGCAGAGTAAGGAATTTATTGACAGTGCAGTGTGAAAGCCGATGTGTTTACTTGGCAATTAAGTAAACGCTGTCTCCAAAAACTCTAACCTGCGGAGGTTATATTTTGTTGGTTTTGTTGGCTTGAATCGTGAGGTGCCCATATATTCCCATCTCTATGACTACGTTTACTAGGGCTGTGAATCTTTGGGTGTCCCACGATTCGATTCAATATCGATTCTTGGGGTCACGATTCAATTCAAAATCGATTTTTTTTTTCAATTAAACACAATTCTCGATTCAAAGACTAGTTTTTTCCCGATTCAAAACGTTTCTCTATTCATTCAATACATAGGATTTCAGCAGGATCTACCCCAGTCTGCTGACATGCAAGCAGAGTAGTAGATTTTTGTAAAAAGGCTTTTATAATTGTAAAGGACAATGTTTTATCAACTGATTGCAATAATGTAAATTTGTTTTAACTATTAAATGAACCAAAAATATGACTTATTTTATGTTTGTGAAAATATTGGACACAGTGTGTTGTCAGGCTTATGAGATGTGATGCAAGTGTAAGCCACTGTGACACTATTGTTTTTTTTGTTTTTTTATAAATGTCTAATGATAATGTCAATGAGGGATTTTTAATCACTGCTATGTTGAAATTGTAACTAATATTGATACTGTTGTTGATAATATTCATTTTTGTTTCACTACTTTTGGTTTGTTCTGTGTCGTGTTTGTGTCTCCTCTCAATTGCTCTGTTTATTGCAGTTCTGAGTGTTGTTGGGTCGGGTTTGGTTTTGGAATTGGATTGCATTGTAATGGCATTGCTGTGTATTGTTTTGTTGGATTGATTAATTTAAAAAAAAATAAAAAAAATACAAAAATACAAAATAAAAATAAAAATAAAAATAAAAATAAAATATATATATTTTTTAAAAATGAGAATCAATTCTGAATCGCACAACGTGAGAATCGCGATTCGAATTCCAATTCGAATCGATTTTTTCCCACACCCCTAACGTTTACCATGCAGGTGAAAGTGGCCCAAATCGGAGTTTTTCAAAATCCGAATTTTTTTCTGTTTAAACTGCAAGCAAAATGGGATTTTTATCAGACTGCAGTGGAAACGTGCACAGGCCCCAATGTGGCCCAAATGTGAATGTGGGGCCCCAATGTGGCTTCGACGTCACTTGCATGCGAAGTTCGAAAAAGTGAAAACAAAGGAAGTTCATCGGATTCCGTAAATGAACAAGGAAGTCGCTACTACTACAAAATAAAATACAATTTGCCACTATAGATGTGATCGCCACACCTTAAAAATTAGTGTTTTTTACGTGAAAATAGATAAAACTATTATAATGTATGAATGGATGTGTATAGTGTAATATATTTGGGAGGGTTCTAATCTTTTTAAGTAGAGGAGGCATAGACATCACCTTTATTTACATGTATTTACATGTAAATAAATACGCCACAGCGTCAATTCTGATCCTTAAACAATCGCTATTTCTTCGGACTCAAAATATATACTCATATATTACATATATGAGTATATGTAATATACTCAATAATAGGCAATATTGCGCCTATTATTTGCGCAATATTGACTAGTGATGCACCGAAAATTCAGCCGTTGAAAATAGACTCTGCTCACCGAAACCGGATGTTGTGATGACATATCCACTTCCGCTGGCGGGCTGTGTCTTTCCCCGCGCACACGAATGACGTAGCTCGGCCAAAAAGCTGACGAAAAAGTCGCATTCAGGTCACATTGCGTTCAGACCAGGGGTGTCAAACGTATGGCCCGAGGGCCGGATCAGGCCCGTGAACAGGTTTTATCCGGCGGGATGAGTTTGCTAAGTATAAAAATTAACCTGACATTTTTTTATGAAATAAACTGCTGTTCTAAATGTGTCCACTGGGTGTCGCAATAGTAATTATTTGTATCTTTGTAGATGATGTACAAAATAAACCACATGTTGTTAGTACATCAGTCGAGGAAAATGATCAAACTACACTGTAAAAACTGAAATCTAAGTAAGATTAAATATCTCAAATAAGGGTGATATTTGCTTATTTTCTGTCTGATAAGATAATTCTTCTCACTAAGCAGATTTTATGTTAGAGTGTTTTACTTGTTTTAAGGGTTTTGGTCCTAAATGACCTCAGTAAGATATTACAGCTTGTTGCTGAGATTTGATGACCTATATTGAGTAAAACATGCTTGAAACTAGAATATCAACTGATGCAAAGCTGGGTCATCAACACTCACAAGTATAAAACTACTTCTTTAAAGTAATAATTTACATTTACTTAATTTAAGAATATTTTTCAACATATTGAGCAAAAAGGTCTCTTTTTTTTTCTACCAAGAAAAGTGCACTTGTTATTAGTGAGAATATACTTATTTTAAGGTATTTTTGGATTCATTGAGGTTAGCTAATTTTACTTGTTTTGGAAAGTCTTGGCAAGCCAAATTTTCTTGTTCTATTGGCAGATAATTTTGCTTAGTTCAAATAAAATACCCCTCATTTTTGCAGTGTACATAAATAACATACTGTAATTTGATTTTGATATTATTTTTTTAATCTTGATAGATAGAAAATTAACACCAATGAGTTGACTAATGAACATTATCACATCATTTATTCAGAAAATATAAATAGCGACAAATAAAGATGGAATACTATTAACCGCAACATGTAAGTGTAAAAAAAACAAAAAACATTAGGATTTGTACAATTTCGGAATGTGCTTGTTCTATTTTTAAACAATCTGAAGTTGTCTTTATTTTTAAGTTATCGTGCCATGATTTTACCAGTCCGGCCCACTTGGGAGTAGATTTTTCTCCATGTGGCCCCCCATCTAAAATGAGTTTAACACGCCTGGTTTAGACTGAAGTCACATTTGAAAAGATCAAATTCCTCCTGATGCGAAAAAATCAGATTGGGGCACTTTGGAGCGTTTACTGGCAAAAAAAATCAGATCTTGAGGGCACACTGCAAAAAGTCAGTGTTCAAAAACAAGAAAAAAATACAAAAATTAGGGGTATTTTACTTGAACTAAGCAAAATTATCTGCCAATAGAACAAGAAAATGTGGCTTGCCAAGACTTTCCAAAACAAGTAAAATTAGCTAACCTCAATGAACCCAAAAATACCTTAAAATAAGTAAATTCTCACTAATAACAAGTGCACTTTTCTTGGTAGAAAAAAAAGGGACCTTTTTGCTCAATATGTTGAAAAATATTCTTAAATTAAGTAAATGCTAGTGCCATTATCTTGACATAATGATATGCGCACGGCATTACATTTCTTGCATTTTCCCATCGATAACATGACATTATCACGCCAAGTGCGTGCTCTTTCAGTCAATTAGTGCGCAAGGAATATATATATATATATATATATATATATATATATATATATATATATATATATATATATATTTACAGCCCGGCCATGTGCATGAACTATTTCTGTTCAAAATTGTTTGAAATGTCACATGTTAAATGTTTGAATATTAACTGTCAGTTTGCTGTACTGTGCCAACTGTACTACTATATGAGTACCGTATTTTTCGGAGTATAAGTCGCACCGGAGTATAAGTCCCACCTGCCGAAAATGCATAATAAAAAAAGAAAAAAACATATATAAGTCGCACTGGAGCCCGGCCAAACTATGAAAAAAAACTGCGACTTATAGTCCAAAAAATACGGTACTTATGTTCTATTGTTCATACTTGCCAACCTTGAGACCTCCGATTTCGGGAGGTGGGAGGGTGGGGTGTGTGGTCGGGGTGGGGCGGGGGCGTGGTTGGGGGCGTGGCTAAGAGGGGAGGAGTATATTTACAGCTAGAATTCACCAAGTCAAGTATTTCATATATATATATATATATATATATATATATATATATATATATATATATATATATATATATATATATATATATATAAAATAAATACTTGAATTTCAGTGTTCATTTATTTACACATATACACACACATAACACTCATCTACTCATTGTTGATTTAAGGGTTGAATTGTCCATCCTTGTTCTATTCTCTGTCACTATTTTTCTAACCATGCTGAACACCCTTTCGCAGGTACCGAGAAAGGTTTCGAGTAACACCAAAAAAACTGAATCTCTGAACACAGTACAAAAATCTGTGTTAAAGGTGTACAAATACTGTTTGTATAATAAGCATGTTATTGTTTACAAATGAGGGTTAAGAGTTCAGTACTAAAAAAAAAAAAAAAGAATGTGGCTTAAGTACAGTTTTTTAATTGAGCTGCTGCATTTTTTGGTTGAGTTGTTTATTTATTTTGAGTAACTTCTACATTTCTAAAAGGGGAGGAATGTAATAGAGTGATCTATGTTTGTCTGTTGCCATCTTCTGGTGAATGTTGGCTATAGCGTACTGGGGTTACTTTTTGGTTGGCCAACGATTTACGTGGTGTTGCGCACCTGACGTCAAGTGTGTGAGTCTGTTCTGAAGTCTCGCCTGGTTATTGCCTCCAACTCAATATATTGCAACAACATTGCTGTTTACGGCAGACAAACTGCTTTACGGTAGAATAAAACATGACTGCTGTTGTTGTGTGTTGTTACCGCGCTGGGAGGACGTTAATAAAACTGCCTAACAATAAACCCACATAAGAAACCAAGAACTTGCCCTCGAACAGTTATAACGTGTTTGGGCAGGCATGCTGTTTATATTGTGGGAAAGCGGACGTGAATACAGGCTGTTGACACGTCACTCAGGTCCGCATGGAGCTGGAGGGGACGTGCGTGGCTTCCAGCTCCGCCTGAATTTCGGGAGATTTTCGGGAGAAAATTTGTCCCGGGAGGTTTTCGGGAGAGGCGCTGAATTTCGGGAGTCTCCCGGAAAATCCGGGAGGGTTGGCAAGTATGTATTGTTTCATTGAAAATAAAACAGCAAAGTCCATTTGGCTGTCATCTGTTTTAATTATGAGACACAATATAGGTCAATACAGGTCATATAATCCCAGCAACAAGCTATAATATCTTACTGAGATAATTTAGGACCAAAACACTTAAAACAAGTAAAACACTAACATAAAATCTGCTTAGTGAGAAGAAATATCTTATCAGACAGAAAATAAGCAAAAATCACCCTTATTTGAGATATTAATCTTACTTAGATTTCAGTTTTTGCAGTGCAAAAACGTCAGTTTTGGTGTGCAGTGTATGTATGGTAAAAAATAAATATATACACTATATAAAAGGGTAAGATAATGTTAGCATGTGTGTTTATTTTTTGTTATTCCTGGTTTGCGTAGTATATTAATAGAATAAAATAAGACCAAAAATAAAAATCTGGTACCAGCTGTATGCATGCAAACTTTTGTTCTTCAGTTTCTTTTTCATCAACACGTTACGGGGGCCAGATTTTCCAGACATTTCATATTCATGCCCGCCTCTGCGTCCTCCAACACAAACATGCACAGCGCCACCGCAGGGCGCTAGTGCAGTGTTTCTCCCTGGCTGCGTCCACCAGACCACTTTATCTGCCCACTGCAGAGAGAAGAGGGCAGATGAGCCCCACTGCCGGTGTGCATGTGTATATGTATTCATACTGTACCGCGCGCCTCCCCTCTGCCTCTCTTTTTCCACTTATCTTGACATGCAAACCCCCGAGTGAGAAGGTGTGAGATGTGAGGAGTGGCGTCCGACCGCGAGGAGATGTGAGCAGCGGTAATATTCCGGTTCGGGATCGCTCCCGCTCTCCGGGGATTAGCCGGAGATGGGAAAGATCTGGCCCGCAGTACTATTGACAAATCCACAGTTATGTATGATCTGGAAAAGAGAGTGCACCATGTTGAGGGCAGAGCCTTTGTATAGACAGACCACAGGTTGTGTACATGTTACACGTCAAACTTCTGCTCTCTTCTATGTGAATATCATAGATATTTCTGCAGCATCATTGATAAGGTCTGCACTTATTACTATACTGTACATCCTCCTGAGAACCGGAGTCCTCTGCGGTGCAGTCTTTTTGGTAGAGTTATACATTTTGAGGGAAAAAAAAGCCCTATTGTACAAAACCCGATAAATGCGTTAAAATGTAATATCGGAAATTATCGGTATCGTTTTTTTTATTATCGTATCGGGTTTTTTTAATTTTAATTTTAATTTAATTTTTTTATTAAATCAACATAAAAAACACAAGATACACTTACAATTAGTGCAACAACCCAAAAAACCTCCCTCCCCCATTTACACTCATTCACACAAAAGGGTTGTTTCTTTCTGTTAATAATACTCTGGTTCCTACATTATATATCAATATATATCAATACAGTCTGCAAGGGATACAGTCCGTAAGCACACATGATTGTGCGTGCTGCTGGTCCAATAATAGTACTAACCTTTAACAGTTAATTTTACTCATTTTCATTAATTACTAGTTTCTATGTAACTGTTTTTATATTGTTTTACTTTCTTTTTTAAGAAAATGTTTTTAATTTATTTATCTTGTTTTATGAATTTTTTTTAAAAAGTACCTTATCTTCACCATACCTGGTTGTCCAAATTAGGCATAATAATGTGTTAATTCCACGACTGTAATTAAAGAGTTGGACAATATCGGAAAATCGGATATCGGCAAAAAGCCATTATCGGACATCCCTATACAAAACCCAAAACCAGTGAAGTTGGCACATTGTGTAAATGGTAAATAAAAACAGAATACAATGATTTGCAAATCCTTTTCAACTTATATTCAACTGAATAGACTGCACACACAAGTTATTTACTGTTCAAACTGAGACAGTTAATTTTGTTTTGCAAATAATCATTGACTTAGGATTTAATGGCAGCAAAAAAGTTGGCACAGGGGCATTTTTACCACTGTGTTACACGACCTTTCCTTTTAACAACACTCAGTAAACGTTTGGGAACTGAGAAAAATAATTTTTGAAGCTTTTCATGTGGAATTATTTCCCATTCTTGCTTGATGTACAGCTTAAGTTGTTCAACAGTCCAGGGTCTGCACTCTTTTACTATGAAGGCATGCTGTTCTAATACGTGCAGAATGTGGCTTGGCATTGTCTTGCTGAAATAAGCAGGGGCATCCATGAAAAAGACGTTGCTTGGATGGCAACATATGTTGCTCCAAAACCTGTATGTACTTTTCAGCATCAATGGTGCCTTCACAGATGTGTAAGTGAGCCATGCCGTGGGCACTAATACACCCACATACCATCACAGATGCTGGCTTTTGAACTTTGCGCCTATAATAGTCCTGATGGTTCTTTTCCTCTTTGGTCTGGAAGACACGACGTCCACAGTTTCCAAAAGCAATTTGAAATGTGGACTCGTCAGACCACAGAACACTTTTCCACTTTGCATCAGTCCATCTTAGATGAGCTCCGGGCCCAGCGAAGCCGTCGGCTTTCCTGGGTGTTGTCGATTAATGACTTTCGCTTTGCATAATAGATTTTTAAGATTTAGATTTACAGATGTAGCGACAAACTGTAGTTACTGACAGTGGTTTTCTGAAGTGTTCCTGAGCTCATGTGGTGATATCCTTTACAGACTGATGTCGCTTTTTGATGCAGTACCGCCTGAGGGATCGAAGGTCACGAGCATTCAATGTTGGTTTTCGGCCTAGCCACGTGACTAAGAAGTTGGGAAAGGTGGCAATAAATACTGATAAAGTTGAGGAATGCTCATCAAACACTTATTTGGAACATCCCACAGGTGTGCAGGCTAATTGGGAACAGGTGGGTGCCATGATTGGGTATAAAAACAGCTTCCCAAAAAATGCTCAGTCTTTCACAAGAAAGAATGGGGCGAGGTACACCCCTTTGTCCACAACAGCGTGAGCAAATAGTCAAACAGTTTAAGAACAACGTTTCTCAAAGTGCAATTGCAAGAAATTTAGGGATTTCAACATCTACGGTCCATAATATCATCAAAAGGTTCAGAGAATCTGGAGAAATCACTCCACGTAATGCATGGCCGGAAACCAACATTGAATGACCGTGACCTTCGATCCCTCACACGGCACTGTATCAAAAACCGACATCAATCTCTAAAAGATATCACCACATGGGCTCAGGAACACCACTGTCACTAAATACAGTTTGTCGCTACATCTGTAAGTGCAAGTTAAAGCTCTACTATGCAAAGGGAAAGCCATTTATCAACAACATCCAGAAACGCCGCCGGCTTCTCTGGGCCCGAGATCATCTAAGATGGACTGATGCAAAATGGAAAAGTGTTCTGTGGTCTGACGAGTCCACATTTCAAATTGTTTTTGGAAATACTCGACATCGTATCATCCGGACCAAAGGGGAAGCGAACCATCCAGACTGTTATCGACGCAAAGTTCAAAAGCCAGCATCTGTGATGGTATGGGAGTGCATTAGTGCCCAAGGCATGGGTAATTTACACATCTGTGAAGGCACCATTAATGCTGAAAGGTACATACAGGTTTTGGAACAACATATTCTGCCATCTAAGCGCCGTCTTTTTCATGGACACCCCTGCTTATTTCAGCAAGACAATGCCAAGCCACATTCAGCACGTGTTACAACAGCGTGGCTTCGTAAAAAAAAGAGTCCGGGTACTTTCCTGTTCCGCCTGCAGTCCAGACCTGTCTCCCATCAAATATGTGTGGCGCATTATGAAGCGTAAAGTACGACAGCTGAGACCCCGGATTGTTGAACGACTGAAGCTCTACATAAAACAAGAATGGGAAAGAATTCCACTTTCAAAGCTTCAACAATTAGTTTCCTCAGTTCCCAATCGTTTATTGAGTGTTGTTAAAAGAAAAGGTGATGTAACACAGTGGTGAACATGCCCTTTCCCAACTACTTTGGCACGTGTTGCAGCCATGAAATTCTAAGTTAATTATTATTTGCAAAAAAAAAATAAAGTTTATGAGTTTGAACATCAAATATCTTGTCTTTGTAGTGCATTCAATTGAATATGGGTTGAAAAGGATTAGCAAATCATTGTATTCCGTTTATATTTATATCCAACACAATTTCCCAACTCACATGGAAACGGAGTTTGTAAAATGGAAAATGACAATATGTTACTAATTAGTGTCATGACTTGGACTATGGCTTGGTTTGTTCTCCCGAGGTGCAAGTGAATTGGACCAGATGTGGCGTGAAGGTGAATACATGATTTATTTAAACACTATAACTACAAAAAAAGTACAAACGAAAAGCGCGCACAGTGGCGGAGAAACAACTTGGCTATGAAAACAAATACTTGCACAAAGGCAGAAACTATGAACAACAAAAAACACTAACTGTGGCATTAATAAACAAAACTTACTTGGCATGGACAAAAGGAGCAGCGTGAACGATGGACATGAAAAAAGTGCCAGGAATATGCAGAGCATAAATGTGGGATGTCACCAGCAAGAGAAACTGAAAACAATGAACTTAAATATTACAGACATGATTAACGAAAACAGGTGCGTGACTCAAAACGTGAAACAGGTGCGTGACGTGACAGGTGAAAACTAATGGTTGCTATGGTGACAAAACAAAACAAAAGTGCACAAAAAGTCCAAAAACAAAACCGAACATGACTAAAACAAAACATGATCACACAGACATGACAACTAGGAGCCTTTGTTTGTTTACTTACTAATAAAAAACAAGCTGTCTTGTATGTTCACTATTTTATTTAAGGACAAACTTGCAATAAGAAACATATGTTTAATGTACCCTAAGATGTTGTGTTGAAATAAAGTCAATAATGACATTTGTTGTGGTCCCCTTTATTTACAAAAGTACCAAAATACATTTTGGTACTGGTACCGATACCAAAATATTGGTATCGGTACACTAGTAGGTAGACAGCCTATGAAGGGTTTTTTCCGATTAGGGACAGACACACAACTTAAAACACACATTCGCGGATCTTAATACACAAACTCCGATTAATATACAGACACACAAATTGGATGACACACGCACAGACTGATATACACGTTTGCAACAATTTTTGCTACAATATTACTTCCACACAGGAGCTTTGGTCCTTGTCGCATTCACATTTGAGCTCAAGTGAATCGAACTGCACCAGAGTTCAGTTGCAAGACCCATCTCTCAAGCAGTCTCTGTCCACTTCGCAGATGGCTTCAGAATTAATTTAACCGAACCAAACGTGACAAATGCGATTGGCCCTTGGAGGCTAATTCAAATGTCTGGTGGAATGTGAAATGCCGTTTTTTTTTTAAAGATTACTGGCATCTGGCAAAAAGTACCGACACACCGTCTGGCAAAATGGCCTCACAAAGCGCCATTGTGCGAGGATTGCGGGTGCACCGTCCACCTGTCCAGTCAACGGTCAGTCTGGAGCGTCAGAATAGAGCCATTGAGTCCGGTAAATGGCCAGCCGGCACAAAAAGGAACCTGCCTGCATGGCGCGCTCACGTGTGCTTGCCACTTTGAAAGACGGCGGCAGTGGCGGCGAGTCGGACCCAGTCCATCACTGCGGATGAATAGGCACGGGCAGGCATGAATGGTAGAGAGGGAGATGGGGAAAATGGGAGAGGATAGGTGCGGGATAAGGAGCGACAGGTGGAGGTTATCTTGGAGAAAGAAACCATTGTACATTATTATCTGGCATACAGGGGGAGTAGGGAAGAAAAGACCTCATACCTGTACAAACACATTGCTTCACAGCAGATAGCCACTGAAAGTACTTCCAATAGTTTTGTAGCTCTCCAATAAAACCAGACTGTCATTTCCAGAGTGGATTACTTTGCAGTCCCAAGTATGAGTGGAAAATTTGACAAAAATATTCAACGGGAGCACTGTGGGAAAATTGGGACTGTGGAGTGGAGGTGTATTGGAATAGTCTGCTCTTCAATGATTCCAAGCAGAGGAGTCAGATACGACGATCAACCTCGCATTACCCCGCAGGGACACGTAGCCCGCTGTGCGACCGCGTGCCTCGGGAAAGCCAAAGCCCACCCTCGGCCCTGGTGGGAATCGCTGGAAATTGGAGCAGGCGTACGTCGCCGAGATGTAGCTTAGTCAAGTTTGCTCAGACAGGAAACCTTCCTCACTACTCCCCTTATATATCAATCAGAATCAGAATCAGAATCAGAATAGTTTTTATTGCCATTGTTTGAGAACGGGTTCACAAACTAGGAATTTTTTAATTATTATGATTATTTATTTATAATCTTTTATATTATTATTATTTATTTATTTATTATTTTATTCAATGATCCGTCCATCGATTAAAACCTTGTTACAAAGTGTAATTCCAATGGATCAGTGGTTCTCAATTATTTGTGTGTATATATATATATATATATATATATATATATATATATATATATATATGTGTGTGTGTGTATATATATGTATCTGTCTATATTTTTTAATTTTATTTCTTTGTGCTCGACAAAAGAAAAGTATTGAGAATGTCTCCATGTTAAGAAACTCGACTTCTGACTTCACCATGATGTCTTGTTAGTTGTTATAAGAGTAGCGTATGTATGTGTGTGTGTGTGTGTGGCCCTTTAAGATATGACAGCATGTGAGGTGAGTGACGTCAGTGAGTGAGTGGGCGAGAGAGGTGAGGGAACGGCGACAGAGAGTGCATGCAGGTGCTCTAGCTTGGTGGATGTGAACGGGTTCACAAACTAGGAATTTTTTAATTATTATGATTATTTATTTATAATTTTTTATATTATTATTATTATTTATTTATTTATTATTTTATTCAATGATCCGTCCATCGATTAAAACCTTGTTACAAAGTGTAATTCCAATGGATCAGTGGTTTTCAATTATTTATATATATATATATATATATATATATATATATATATATATATATATATATATATATATATATATATATATATATATATACTTTTTTTTTCTTTTTTTTTTTTTCTGATTATTATTATTATTATTAATGTATTATTATTTCTTTTTTGTTTATTTAATTGATGTATTTGTAGATACTACTTTGGGGGGCGGGGGTGGTATGGTTGGGATATAAACAAAAAATATTTTGACATTTAGGGCAGACAACAGATATATGATGTATGTGAATATGATGTAATGGATAGGAATGTCTGATGCTGGATGTCAATAAAAATAAATAAATGATAAATGGGTTATACTTGTATAGCGCTTTTCTACTTTCAAGGTACTCAAAGCGCTTTGACACTATTTCCACATTCACCCATTCACACACACATTCACACACTGATGGCGGGAGCTGCCATGCAAGGCGCTAACCAGCAAAATGGAAAAAAATAAAATAAAATAAAATAAAAAAGATTGGCAATAAAAGCTAAATAGAGCATCAAACTTTGTGCGTCTTCTTGTGGGTGCTACAATACATTATATTACTTTATTTTGTTTTCACGTTTAAAAAAAACACATTTTGAAGGTGTGGCGGCTAATGTGTTGCCACAGTCAAATACATTAAGGGGAAACCCTGAACAGTAAGTTAGCAAGTATGTCGGGTTGTACGGTATACCGGTAATAGTATAGTATTGCGGTACTAATGAATCAAAAACAGTACTATACTCTGTTTGAAAAGTACTGGTTCGCCATATTTTTTTTACAGGCATAACGGTGCATCGTCACGTCATGACATTGCTGGTTTTATGAGCAGAGGAGCATGTTCGGCAGCGCACAATCACGGAGTACTTACAAGCAGACACAGTGTGGAGACAAAAAAGGGAGAACGGACGCATTTTGGCTTAAAAATTAACGATAAAGGTGAAGCTATAACACTGAAACGCCCTCAGGAAGACGTGCTGTAAGACATGGCTAGCTACCTAGCGGTTAGTGTCCATTCACCATTTTTGCTTCTTCTAAATCACTAATCCTCGTCTTCATGGCGACAAACAAAGTACGTTTCTTACAAGTATCATCCCTGCAGGACGAGGAATAGCTAAACATGCTTCACTACATATGGTAGGAGGATACAATAGCTCACCGGCGTCACAATGTAAACAAATGCCATGGGTGGATCTACACCTGACATCCACTGTAATGATACCAAGTACAAGAGCGTATCTAGTCGTTACTACTATGATTACATTAAATACTTTTTATCATCACAAAATATTTTTTCTTTTTTTATTCATATTATGTTTATAAACTCAGGAAATATGATAACACATGATAACTTAAATTATGACCAACTGGCACCTAATTTTATTAAAAAAGGATTGATTTTGAATTGAGAATCGATTCTCAACTGAATCGAATCATGTTCTGCCAAAAGATTCACGGCCCTAATATGTATTGTTAACGCAGGGGGCTGCGATGTAAACCAAGATATAGATTTTAAGTCATATCGCATATCCCTCACTGCAAAAAGTCAGTGTTCAAAAACAAGAAAAAAAAAAAAAAAATTAGGGGTATTTTATTTGAACTAAGCAAAATGATCTGCCAATAGAACAAGAAAATTCGGCTTGTCAAGACTTTCTAAAACAAGTAAAATTAGCTAACCTCAATGAACCCAAAAATACCTTATATTATGTCAGACCCACTCGACATCCATTGCTTTCGGTCTCCCCTAGAGGGTGGGGGGTTACCCACATATGCGGTCCTCTCCAAGGTTTCTCATAGTCATTCACATCGACGTCCCACTGGGGTGAGTTTTTCCTTGCCCTTATGTGGGCTTTGTACCGAGGATGTCGTTGTGGCTTGTGCAGCCCTTTGAGACACTTGTGATTTAGGGCTATATAAATAAACATTGATTGATTGATTGATTAAAAAAAGTATATTCTCACAAATAACAAGTGCACTTTTCTTGGTAGAAAAAAAGAGACCTTTTTGCTCAATATGTTGAAAAATATTCTTAAATAAAGTAAATGCTAGTGCCATTATCTTGACATAATGATATGCGCTCGGCATCATGATTTGAAGTAAGAAATTATTACTTTAAAAAAGTAGTTTTATACTTGTGAGTGTTGATGACACAGCTTTGCAACAGTTGATATTCTACTTTCAAGCATGTTTTACTCAATATAGGTCATCAAATCTTAGCAACAAGCTGTAATATCTTACTGAGATCATTTAGGACCAAAACACTTAAAACAAGTAAAACACTCTAACATAAAATCTGCTTAGTGAGAAGAATGATCTCATCAGACAGAAAATAAGAAAATATCACCCTTATTTGAGATATTTAATCTTACTTAGATTTCAGTTTTTGCAGTGCTGGAGCTAATGTTAGCGCGTGTTTATTTTGTAATTTCTGGTTGCTTAAGCTCAAACAAAACAAAGACGAAGAACGTGTTCGACCACTGAGCAACCAGCAGTGCTGTACAGTAGGGTTGTACGGTATACCGGTATTAGTATAGTACCGCGATACTAACTAATCATTTTCGGTACGATACTGTCTCTGAAACGCGTCGAAGTCACGTCGTGACATTGCTGGTTTTACGAGCAGACGAGCATGTTCGGCGGCACATAATACGGAGTATGTACGGGAGAATGGACGCATTTTGACTTAAAAACTAAAGATAAAGTTGAAGTTATAACACTGAACCGCCCTCAGGAAGAGGTGTTTTAAGACATGGCTAGCTAGCTAGCAGCTAACGTCCATCCGCCGTCGGCAGTGTTTTAGCTACTTCTAAATCACTAATCCTCGCCTCCATGGCGACAAATAAAGTACGTTTCTTACAAGTATCATCCCTGCAGGACGAGGAATAGCTAAACATGCTTCACTACACACCGTAGCTCACCGGCATCAAAATGTAAACAAACGCCATTGGTGGATCTACAGCTAACATCCACTGTAATGATATCAAGTACAGGCACGTATCTGGTCGATACTACTATGATTACGTCGATATTTTTTGTCATCACAACATCTTCTTTCTGTCATAACGTGGACTATGGGGTGTTTGTTTTCCCGAGATGCACGAATAGTTGGATCGGACATGGCTTGGAGGTAAATACATGATTTATTTTAAACACTAACAAAAGGAACAAATAAAAGGCGCGCACAAGGCGGAGGTACAAACTTGACTATGAAACAAAAACTTACACTTAACGTAGACTAAGGACATTAAACAAAAGCACTGCTAAACGTGACATGAATAAACAAAAACGTACTTGGAACAAGCATGGAAACGATCATGGAACAATGGCATGGAATGAACGCATGAGTGACAAGGGTAACAGCAGATAATGTCGCCAGCCCCACCAACAGAAAAAGACAGGCTTAAATAACAGTGACATGATTAGTGACAGGTGCGTGAATCAAAATGTGCAACAGGAGAAACTAATGGGTAACCATGGAAACAAAACAAGGGAGTGAAAAAGCAGGAACTAAGTGACAGGACATAGCTAAAACAAAACATGATCAAAAGACATGACACTTTCGTTTAAAAAAATATATATATATTATGTTTATAAACTCAGGAAATATGTCCCTGGACACATGAGGACTTTGAATATGACCAATGTATGATCCTGTAACTACTTGGTATCGGATTGACACCTAAATGTGTGATATCATCCAAAACAAATGTAAAGTATCAAATAACAGAAGAATAAATGATTATTACATTTTAACAGAAGTGTAGATAGAACATGTTGAAAGAGAAAGTAAGCAGATATTAACAGTAAATGAACACTTAGATTAATAACTCATTTTCTACCACTTGTCCTTAATAATGTTGACAAAATAATAGAATGATAATTTACACAATATGTAACTGCATATGTCAGCAGACTAATTAGGAGCCTTTGTTTGTTTACTTACTACTAAAAGACAAGTTATCTAGTATGTTCACAATTTTTTTTAAGGACTTAACTGCATTAAGAAACATATGTTTAATGTACTGTAAGATTTTTTGTAAAAATAAAGCCAATAATTAGAAATGCCGATAAATGCTTTAAAATGTAATATCGGAAATCATCGGTATCGGTTTCAAAATTATCGGTATTGGTTTCAAAAAGTAAAATTTATGACTTTTTAAAATGCCACTGTGTACACGGACGTAGGGAGCAGTACAGAGCGCCAATAAACCTTAAACGCACTGCCTTTGCGTGCCGGCCCAGTCACATAATATCTACGGCTTTTCACACACACACAAGTGAATGCATGCATACTTGGTCAACAGCCATACAGGTCACACTGAGGGTGGCCGTATAAACAACTTTGACACTGTTACAAATATGCGCCGCACTGTGAACCCACACCAAACAAGAAAGACAAACACATTTCGGGAGAACATCCGCACCGTAACACAACATAAACACAACAGAACAAATACCCAGAACCCCTTGCAGCACTAACTCTTCCGGGACGCTACAATATACACCCTCCCCCCACCTCAACCTCGGAATCGGTAATTAAGAGTTAGACAATATCGGAATATCTGCAAAAAAGCCATTATCGGACATATCTACCAATAAAGCTATTTTTTGTGGTACCCTTTATTTAGAAAAGTACCGAAATAATTTTAGCACCGGTACCGGTACCAAAATATTGGTATCGTTACAACACTACTGTACAGGTTGTCAAAGAAGACAATAGCTAGCGACCAGTAACCGCTTTTGACGATGGAAAAACATCAACAGTGAGTGCAGCAGGGCAGCAAAGCTAAGGAATTGTTCAACTTTTCTTGAGTTTGCTCACAAAAAAAAAAAGATTTCTAACAAGGAAGCATGAATACAAACAGACAGATATTAACAGAAACAGCCCAGGGTTATTAACGACTTAGTTCAATTAGACACACTCACACAAGACACCAAAAATATCTCAGAGTAGTCCCTCCTCCACATCTTCCCCTCATTTGCCTCGCCCCCTGCGGGGCACTAACTGTTCATCTGTGTCATCTTTTTTTTTTTTTTTCATTTCTTTATATGTTTTTGCCTCCCTGGCTCTCCCCCCACCCCCTTCCCCTGCCCACCGCAGGGCCACTCCAGTCTAAATGGAGTGATTAGTCTAAAGTGGGTGCTGTCATTGAGATCATCCCAAGATAGAGTCCTATCTGCAGTGACCTGAGCCGACAGCGGACCAGCTCCGCCGAGAGAGAGAAAGAGGGCGGCGGAAAAGAAGGCACGCTATTAAATGGAATATTTGTGACAGCTGGCTCCGGGGCTGTGTCATGGCCGCTGCCTCCTAACAGCGCCATCCGAGACCTTGGCGGGCAGCGTCCGTGTGGAGACTACAATATGTGCGTGTGTGTGTGAGTTTAAGCACTAACAGCCGGCGCATTAACCAAATAAATCGACACATATGATGGTAAATAAATACAGCGGCTTGGCTAAGAAGGCTTTGGAGTCCACCTGTCACACACACGTGTGCATCGGTAAAGGACAAAGCGTGACAAAAGGCGGCAAAGGGCAGCGGCTGACAAAAGCCATTTCATCACGCGTTAACCTCATTGACACGTTAATCTCGCTTCCTAATCGCGTAATCCGAAGAAATTTCACAGACAACACCTTTCAAAATGATGATTGCACAGCTGGAGCGAGGGAGGGGTGCGCTTTCTGTGGGCCGGCTGTCTCTACGGCACGGTGGCATATCGAGTTCCCACACAGTGCTCGTCAAGTGCGGGACAGGAAGTGTAACTGGTGCGCAATATAGTCACAAACACAGTCCGGCGCAGCCTTTGACAAGGAAAAGCCAGAGCTTGAAAATCCTCTTTGGTCATTAAAGTCACCTGGAACACTTTATATTTGTGCAGGGTAGGATTGTACGGTATACCGGTACTAATGAATCAAAAACGGTACTATACTCTTGTGGATACAGATGTTGTCAGCGCTGCCTGCAGGAGCAAAGGTCACCGCCTCTGTCCATGGTGCTGAGGACAGAGCACCATCAGACGGGGGCGTGGCAGTGCTGACGGCGAGACACAGCTGGCAGGTGATTAAATTTCACAGGTGGTACGTGTTAATCTAATCTGTTGTCTTTAACAGTAAGCGGCCGGGAGCAGAGAGGGAGAGAGGATACGGACGTGACTGAAAGGTCGCGTTCTGATGGAGAAAACTTTTGTGAAATACCTATGTTTATTAAAACCTTGTTAAAACCTGCACGCTTGGCCTGTGTTGTGTCTGACAGTGGAGCTGCTAGGAACCGACTTCCACAACTCTGTTTTCTCACCGTCCACTTTCTGACCATCTCTTCAGGATGCGCTGTTTTGTTTACGGGCCCCACTTTGAAAGCGTCTTGTCCATACTTGCCAACCTTGAGACCTCCGATTTCGGGAGGTGGGGGGTGTGTGTGGGGGGGGGCGTGGTTGGGGGTGTGGTTAAGAGGGGAGGAGTATATTTACAGCTAGAATTCAGTGAATTCTAGCTATATATATATATATATATTTATTTTATTATATATATATATATATATATATATATATATATATATATATATATATATATATATATATATATATATATATATATATTTTCTCGACCCTCAGTAAAAAAAAAAACCAGCATCTATCTATATCTTGACAAAAAAAAACAATGAGTTGTGTTCTTAATGGGAACAGTTGGTAATGGTTACGTGCAGTAAAACGTTTCATGAACTCGACGTCTTAGATGAAGAGAGCAGTTATGATTTTGGTTTACTGAGTAAACAACTAAAAACTAATGTTTTGGACATTGTTTTCTCTAAACGTATACATTTGTCAAAATATGGCAAGGGACATGCATTACTGTGAGTTTCCTGCAATTAATCTTCTTATTAAAAGAAAATTCTAATCTGCGGGAGAGAACCCCTCTGCCCTTTTCAAGTATGTTTCTTTTTTTTTTGAGTGGTCAGCTTGAAGCATCCCTCTGTCTCCGACTCCCTCTTCGTCGTGTGACATGAGTGCGGTACTGTTATGATTTTGTTTATTAGTTTCGATGACCCGCCTTATCTTACCTCCGATTGGCCTGTCCGTAATTTTTCACCCTAACCTTAGCCAATTGTGACTCTTCATGGGAACACCAACCAATCATCATGGATTTTCTCCGTATGCATGAATGTTCTCATTTATCCAAGCCATTGTATTTTATCCATATTCTTTTGGCCTGTATTCACAGTCCTTTTTTTTCTCTTTGTACCTTGTAACCATGATGTAAACTACCTGGCTTGGGTCTAAAAGTAGCTAAGCTACTAGTTAAAAAAGTAGCTAAGCTACCGCCAAGCTACTGGAAAATGTCGCTCAGCTACGTAGCTTAGCTACATGTAGCTTGTTACTGCCCATCACTGCTAACCTGTACTTGCAAGATTAATTTATTGAACAGGCGTCAACTAGTCTATAAAATTCGCTACACCTCCCCGATACCGAAGTACATGTCAAACTACTTCCATAACGTAAATGACCTCCATAACCACAACACCAGGGAGAGCTCCACTAACCACGTTAAACCCAGATTCCGGTCTAACAAAGGTCTTAACTCATTCTCCTTCTATGCCACATCAATATAGAATGCACTCCCAATAGGTGTAAAAGAAAGTGCGTCTCTATCCTCCAAAACCGCACTAAAAGAACACCTCCAGGCAACTACAACCCTAGACTAACACCCTTCCCCCACCACATCCCACCTCCCCGGATTGTAAATAATCAAATGTAAATAATCAAATGTATATACTTGTTCTTATGCTTTCTGAGCTCACTATGTTCACTGCTCGCTGTACATATCCTACTAAGTCAGACCTACACTGTTTCAATGTCCATTTCTCAGATGATATAATTGTTGATGACTGAAGTGCCGATATCAACCAAACCTAACCCCCACCCCCGCACCAACCCCCTCTACATCTCACCCCCGGATTGTAAATAATGTAAATAATTCAATGTATTTACTCTGATGATTAACTTGTGTGATGACTGTATTATGCTGATAGTATATATTTATACCATGAATTGGTTAACGTGGACCCCGACTTAAACAAGTCGAAAAACTTATTCGGGTGTTACCATTTAGTGGTCAATTGTACGGAATATGTACTGTACTGTGCAATCTACAAATAAAAGTTGCAATCAATCAATCAATCAAGGCCACATGCATCTCTCATGTATGGCTGCCATCTACTAACTCACTTATCATTGATTGATTGAGACTTTTATTAGTAGGTTGCACAGTGAAGTACATATTCCGTACTATTGACCACTAAATGGTAACACCCGAATAAGTTTTTCAACTTATTTAAGTCGGGGTCCACTTAAATTGATTCATGATACAGATATATACTATCATCATAATACAGTCATCACACAAGATAATCACTTTGAATTATTTACATTATTTACAATCTGGGGTGTGGAGGGGGGCGGGGTTAGGTTTGGTTGTTATCATCAGTCATCAACAATTGAGAACAGAGAAATGGATATTGGAACAGTGTAGGTCTGACTTGGTAGGATATGGACAGCAAGTAGTGGGCAGAGAGAGAGAGAGAGACAGAGAGAGATCAGAAGGCATAAGAAAAGTATCTGCATTTGATTGTTTACATTTGATTATCAACAATCCGGGGAGGGTGTCAGTTTAGGGTTGTAGCTGCCTGGAGGTGTACTTTTATTGCGGTTTTGAAGGAGGATAGAGATGCACTTGATGTGGCATAGAAAGAGAATGAGTTAAGACCTTTGTTAGTTCGGAATCTGGGTTTAACGTGGTTAGTGGAGCTCCCCCTGGTGTTGTGGTTATGGTCATAAATCATTTACACCATGTTCCAAATAAAATTCATTCGAGGTCGGTAAGCACAACCAGAAACCAGAATTATTAATATGTACATTGGGAAAATATGACAGGGTTTTAAGTACGCATTATAGTCCGAAAAAATATGGTTTATCATTTATAACGCATGTTGTTCACGAAAATGACATTTACTGGCAAATTACCTGTTAGCATATCTTTATTCATTTGACAAAGCGTTAAAGGGGAACATTATCACAATTTCAGAAGGGTTAAAACCATTAAAAATCAGTTCCCAGTGGCTTATTTTATTTTTCGAAGTTTTTTTCAAAAGTTTTACCCATAACGCAATATCCCTAAAAAAAGCTTCAAAGTGCCTGATTTTAACCATCGTTATATACACCCGTCCATTTTCCTGTGACGTCACATAGTGATGCCAACACAAACAAACATGGCGCATAGAACAGCAAGCTATAGCGACATTAGCTCGGATTCAGACTCGGATTTCAGCGGCTTAAGCGATTCAACAGATTACGCATGTATTGAAACGGATGGTTGTATTTTGTGGAGGCAGGTAGCGAAAACGAAATTGAAGAAGAAACTGAAGCTATTGAGCTATCTCGGTTTGAACCGTATGCAAGCGAAACCGACGAAAACGACACGACAGCCAGCGACACGGGAGAAAGCGAGGACGAATTCGGCGATCGCCTTCTAACCAACGATTGGTATGTTTGTTTGGCATTAAAGGAAACTAACAACTATGAACTAGGTTTACAGCTTATGAAATACATTTGGCAACAACATGCACTTTGAGAGTGCAGACAGCCCAATTTTCATCAATTAATATATTCTGTAGACATACCCTCATCCGCTATCTTTTCCTGAAAGCTGATCTGTCCAGTTTTGGAGTTGATGTCAGCAGGCCAGGGAAGCTAGGGTCGATATTCTTCTCTTGATCATCTTCGGTGGCATAAGGGACGGTGTGAGCCAAGACATCCAGGGGGTTTAGCTCGCTCGTCTGCAGGAACAAACTGCCGCCATTGCTTGCCGTGCTACCGAGGTCCTTTGTCCCTGAATTGCTCACACACTCCGGCAGATTCAATGGGGGTCTGGCGGCAGATTTCTTTGACTTTATCGTTGGAAATGCATCTGCTTTGAGTGTCGCAGGATATCCACACATTCTTGCCATCTCTGTCGTAGCATAGCTTTCGTCGGTAAAGTGTGCGGAACAAACGTCCAATTTCTTGCCACTTTCGCATCTTTGGGCCACTGGTGCAACTTGAATCCGTCCCTGTTCGTGTTGTTACACCCTCCGACAACACAGACGAGGCATGATGTCTCCAAGGTACGGAAAACAGTCGAAAAAATGGAAAATAACAGAGCTGATGTGAGCCGGTGTTTGTAATGTGTTTGAGAAAATGGTGGATTATTTCCCGTTGTGACGTCATCGCTCCGAGAGCGAATAATAGAAAGGCGTTTAATTCGCCAAAATTCACCCATTTAGAGTTCGGAAATCAGTTAAAAAAATATCTGGTCTTTTTTCTGCAACATCAAGGTATATATTGACGCTTACATAGGTCTGGTGATAATGTTCCCCTTTAACCACAACCATAAAAGCGAGGCCCGTGCCACACCGCGATTATGGCGTACCGTTCGACCCCGAGGGCCAGTTGTTGTAAAAAGCAAGCCACTCAGACAACACTGCGTTGTTTTGTATTGTTTGAGAAGTGAGTGCAGCACTCGACAAAAAAAAAAAAAACCCCAACGTGGGATGTATTGTGCACGTGCTTAAAAACGATCATGTTTGTGCCTGTTTGGAAATAAAAGTGACTCCTCCCTACTTGACGACAAACCGCTGCTAATGACGCTGTTAAACAGCTACACGCACACACCCGGGCGCACGGGCCTGCTGCATGATCGACAACTGAAGTGTTTTTGTTGTACGGCAAAGCCACCTCGCATTAAGGTCGCCTTACAAACAAGCAATTGACCTCCCGAGTGTTTGCGCGTTGCCGCGTGAGAGTGCTTGTGCGGCGACTCTGCATTAAAGCAAAGGTGTGCGTCGCCTATGCATGTGTGCCTGCAACCAGACACTTCACTTTGGACAAGGTGGGATTAAGAGGGTGACGAGAGAGAGAGAGAGTGAGAGAGAGAGAGACGCTTCAGAGAGCCCATCACGTATGCATTGGAAAAACTGCAATTATTCATGCGCGTTTGTTGGGCAGGAAGAGGAGAGGAATGGTGGAGGATTAGGGCGAGGTTAGTGGGCATGGCTCGCCTGCTCACCGGTGAATGTGAATAAAAACGTGTTTGTACCAAGGACTTGAAGATATGCCACACAGAGATACATGACAGCACACACAAAAGCTATTGTTCGTAGATAACAAGTGTCAGGGAATAAAAACAGGCAAGTATGCCTGAAAGTGTTCAATTCTTTCACTGAACATTGCTTCTCAAGGTTAGATTTCCTGTAAGTGACATTTGAAGTACTTTATATATTTTTTTTATTAATTTCAGTAGAAACTTGTCTCAAGAGACCATTGCACAATAACCACGAGGGATGATGTTTGACAAGAAATTATCGAGTTCGAGCCTATTATCGAAGCCTCTTATCGAACCGATATCGATTCTCTTATCGAGTCCAGATAGGTTGTTGTATATGGGAAAAAAACACACAATATTTGGTTTAACAAAAGCTCACTTGTATTATATAAGAAACAAATAAAATCTAATAAATAAATAAATATTGACTGTTACCCCCCTGAAAAAAATAAAATAAAATAAATAAATGTTGACTGTTGTTACCCAAAGTATATTAAGTGGGATTTTTCAGAAAAACAAATATATACAGTAACACAAAAACAACCTGTCTCTGTGATCACTATAGGTGTATAAATAATAATATAGTGTTAAATAAAATCAGTCCCTTAGGCGCAAAACTGAAAATAATACAGCTCTCCAAAAAGTGCACTTCTGCTACTATTTGACATAACTGTTTGTTATGATGCTTTGGCATTTTTGCACTTTATTTCTTTATTGAAAGAAAATTCTATGAAGAGAAAAGTTGTTTGCAAATGTGGTTACAATGCTAAAAAATGAAAAGTTAAAGCTAAAAAAAAAAAAAACACTTTATTGAGTTAACATTATTTCTTTATAGGGGGAAAGATGTGATGTTATGAGCTAGGCTAGGGAATATAACAACTACACTACCCAGCATGCAACGGGACTGACGAGCATGCGCGGTAGCCCCGAAAAGTGTTGTTGCATGTCGCCACCCGGCAGCTAAGAATGAGGTTATGAGCACGCTGTGAAAGTAAACGTCAAGAACTCAGCCAACACGCCTCGTCCGCATTATTTATAATTAGACAGACAACACACATAGTGTGATTTTGTTTTGTTTACAAGGAAAGAAAAACAAAAGTTAAAAAAGGGAGATCATGTCATATATGTTGTATGTGCTGCGGTCGCTTTAAGAACGTTGCGACAGCTGCCGTAAAGGAGGTGCGCTGCTAGGCTGGTTGCTATGTTTCCGGTTGGTCGTAAAAGTGTTCGTCATGTGTTTGTACCCTACCTTTTGTTTTGAACTTTATTACACCTTGGAGCGCTTTTTCTGGTCCATTGTTTTTCCTGCTTTCCCTATCTGCGCCTAATGACTGAGCTACGTGACGTCATTTCTTGTGATGTCTCAAAGGGCATATCTGGTCGGGACGGGATTCGAATAAAGAACCAACTCTTTTTCTTTACTATAGTGGTCTCGATAACGGGTACCGGTTCTCAAAAAGGGATTCGAGTCTGAGGATTTGGTTCTTTTCTTATCGAACAACCGGGAAAACCGGTTTCGAGTATCATCCCTAATAACCACATAAAAGTGAATAACCTCACATTACAGCAGACATTTTTATTAAATCTTGTGATTGAATATCACTATAGAATACAGTAGTAACAATAAACAGTATTAATGAAATTCAGTAGCTCTAATTCAGCCATTGACTTTAACTGTAAATTCAGCTTGAGATATTTTAGGCATGTGTCGACTAATAACAAAGATGACTAAGTAGGGCTGGGCGATATGACCTTTTATTAATATCTCGATATTTTTAGGCCATGTCACGATACACGATATATATCTCGATAATTTTGCCTTAGCCTTGAATGAACACTTGATGCATATAATCACACCAGTATGATGATTCTATGTGTCTACATTAAAACATTCTTGTTCATACTGCTTTAATAAATGCTCATTTTAAACTTTCATGCAGGGAGGGAAATCACAACTAAGTCAATTTACCAAAACTGTATTAATTAAACAGTTATTAAGCAGTGGCACAAACATTCATGTCATTTCCAAAACAGAAAGTGCCAGATCGTCAGAGACATTTTAAAGGCCTACTGAAACCCACTACTACCGACCACGCAGTCTGATAGTTTATATATCAATGATGAAATCTTAACATTGCAACACATGCCAATGCGGCCGGGTTAGCTTACTAAAGTGCAATTTTAAATTTTGCGCCAAAATATCCTGCTGAAAACGTCTCGGTATGATGACGTCAGCGCGTGACGTCACGGATTGTAGAGGAGATTTTGGGACAGCATTGTGGCCAGCTATTAAGTCGTCTGTTTTCATCACAAAATTCCACAGTATTCTGGACATCTGTGTTGGTGAATCTTTTGCAATTTGTTCAATGAACAATGGAGACAGCAAAGAAGAAAACTGTAGGTGGGAAGCGGTGTATTGCGGCCGACTGCAGCAACACAAACACAGCCGGTGTTTCATTGTTTACATTCCCGAAAGATGACAGTCAAGCTTTACCATTGGCCTGTGGAGAACTGAGACAACAGAGACTCTTACCAGGAGGACTTTGAGTTGGATACGCAGACGCGGTACCGTGAGTACGCAGCTGCGGCTTCCAAACATTTGATCACTTGCCCGTACGTTCGTGCCGCTATGTGCATGTCACGTACGTAACTTTGGGGACTTTGGGGAAATATATGTGCTGTATGAACTTTGGGGAGGTGAACGGTACTTTGGGCTGTGGGATTGAGTGTGTTGTGCAGGTGTTTGAGTTGTATTGGCGGGTTATATGGACGGGAGGGGGCAGGTGTTTGTTATGCGGGATTCATTTGTGGCATATTAAATACAAGCCTGGTTGTGTTGTGGCTAATAGAGTATATATATGTCTTGTGTTTATTTACTGTTTTAGTCATTCCCAGCTGAATATCAGGTCCCACCCGCCTCTCACAGCATCTTCCCTATCTGAATCGCTACCACTGCCCTCTAGTCCTTCACTCTCACTTTCCTCATCCACAAATCTTTCATCCTCGCTCAAATTAATGGGGAAATCGTCGCTTTCTCAGCCCGAATCGCTCTCGCTGCTGGTGGCCATGATTGTAAACAATGTGCGGATGTGAGGAGCTCCACAACCTGTGACGTCACACGCATATCGTCTGCTACTTCCGGTACAGGCAAGGCTTTTTTTTATTAGCGACCAAAAGTTGCGAACTTTATCGTCGATGTTCTCTACTAAATCGTTTCAGCAAAAATATGGCAATATCGCGAAATGATCAAGTATGACACATAGAATGGACCTGCTATCCCCCGTTTAAATAAGAAAATCGCATTTCAGTAGGCCTTTAAAACAAACTATGAGTGCACTTTTGTGCATGATGTCACTAAGAGGACCTATCAAAACAACACTAAATTAAAGTGCACTTTTTGTATAGAACGCCACTACAATAGTTTAAAACAAATAAAGTGCACTTCTGTGCATGATGTCACACAAGATATTTCAAAAACTGTAAACCAGAGTATATAAAGTCACCAAAAACAAATGGACAATGAAGGTGAAGGCAAAAGAGTGAGGAGTGTCCTGACCAGAGATGTAGATCCCTAGATTGATTGATGTAAAATGTTCTTCATCACATTATTTACGTGTCTAATAAAGATTTGATTCATTTATGATGGCTCAGGTGTGATTCACTACAACAGCACACTGGATTCCAGTTAATTGAAATATCACAATACTGGATATTGTTCAGATAAGTTACATTTAAAAACGTGCACACAAAGCAACACTGGAGATGACTATGACGTGCGCATTGTCCGCGCATGCGTACTAGGTCGCGTTGCGCTGGCGGACAGAGGGGGGCGGGGGTCTTAAACAGTGGCATTGTTGTGTGTGGACACAGATAAGGTTAGGTGTGATTTACCCTGGATAACCTTAGCCAGCTTAGTGTAAACAGGGCCTTAGTGTAGAAGGGGCCTAAAACATTCATAAATTGGACTCCTACCTTGTTTACATCTGTGACGACCTCCTCAAAGTTTTGTAATCATTCAGAAGTATCAAGCAGCTACAATGCGGCAAAAATGGATAAGTGTGGAGAGTGTTTTGCTTTTTGCCCATCATGCTTTGTAATAGATTTAAATGGGTGTTAGTCAGAATTTTTTTTTTAGTGCATACATTTTTTATAATATCCACAATATGTGGTATATTGTGTTATGTGTGAACATATCTGTTGGCATTTTATTTTATTTTTATTTTTTTGCACCATGACTAGGGAACGTTGTTCGCATTGGGTCATATAAGTTTATGCTAAGAACATGGAATTGATCAGAGCTGCGCATAATACTGGAATCCTCTTCGGCTCTTCAATGATGACATTACTGGTGGATGTTATACACCTTTTGCTCCCTCACCTACTCACTTGTATTGCCAACCATTTAGACAATCATGTATGTGTGTTGACTCATTTTCAGTGGATAGTACATCTATACTGCTTTACAAACTATACACTGATTACTGACACCCAAATGAGCAAAAGCAAAAAGATTGCGTGTTTAAAAAGACTAAATCCACAGCTGATGATCATAGCAAACCTAATGTATACCCTTCAGTTTGCCTGATCCACAATTTTCGAGCCATACACAAAGACAGCCACGCTTTTATCAACGCAAAGAGTGCATCAACTAAAGTACCGTATTTTTCGGAGTATAAGTCGCACCGGAGTATAAGTCGCACCTGCCAAAAATGCATAGTAAAGAAGGAAAAAAACACATATAAGTCGCACTGGAGCCCGGCCAAACTATGAAAAAAAACTGCGACTTATAGTCCGAAAAATACGGTAGTACTTTTGATAAAGTACAAGCAGATGATTGCAATTATTTACTCATTTAAGGAAACGTGTGAGCCAAGACGTGGTTTAAATTACTTGCATCTCAAGTCATGGCTATTTACCAGTCCTGTACTTCCATTTAGATTATTTTAGAATGAACAGATTGTGCAAAAGGCCCAAAGAGGGAGATTACATTTTGGTTACTGTTTCAAATCAAATCAAACTATATTTATATAGCACTTTTCATACACTGGCAAGTGGTAAACACAAAGTGCTGTACAAAACAAAAACCCCAAAAATAATAATAACAGAAGAAGAGAAGAAAACATGCACCTGGGGATAGGTTGATTGGCAACACTAAATTGGCCCTAGTGTGTGAATGTGAGTGTGAATGTTGTCTGTCTATCTGTGTTGGCCCTGCGATGAGGTGGCGACTTGTCCAGGGTGTACCCCGCCTTCCGCCCGATTGTAGCTGAGATAAGCTCCAGCGCCCCCCGCGACCCCAAAAGGGATAAGCGGTAGAAAATGGATGGATGGAGAAGAAAACATACACACACACATTCATACACGCATACATGCAAACAGCAGTATTGACAATAACAAAGCAACAACATAATATGGCATTAAATTAACACCATTTAAAAAATATAATATAAAACATGATTAAATATATGTAAACATTTTAATACAAATAATATAAATATTACATTAATAAGTTAAAAAAAACATCACATTGACAGAAAAATAGAATAAATATCAATGATTAAGATAGAAAATAACATAATAAAATAATTTTTAAAGAGATCATCAGCCTGATTAAAAAGGTGTGTCTTTAGCCTTTTATTAAAAAAAATTAACGCTCTCTGCAGTCCTGAGGCTCTCAGGATCCGAGAGGGTTGAGACGGTAAAAGCAGGTCAGATAGATAAGAAGGCACAAGGCCATTTCGACAATTAAAAAATAATAATAGAACTTTAAAATCGACCCTGAAACGGAAGGGGAGCCAATGCAGCGATTTTAAAACTGGTGTAATGTGCTCCGGCCCTCTAGCTAACAGGATTACAAAAAAAAAACTTTTTTCATCAAATGTAGATTCTTAGTCATCCAGGTCATGGTCATCAGCAACACTTAGGTGCATTGAAACAAAGCTGGCTGGCTGGCTGGCAACCCAGAGAGATGTTCTCCAAACACTGATGCATTTCAAACTCACTAACACCCTAAAACAAAAGCTGTTCCACCCAAAGGACAACATCCCAAGAAGTAAATTCAGTATTGTTGTGTGCAATGCAGGACTGCAATGACCTTTACATTGAAAAGACCAAACAACTCTTACAATCCAAACCATTTGCATCTCAATAAAGGAATATTCCTCTAAGGACCACGATAGCTGGTTTGAAAGGTGTGAACGAGGCCAGCTATGTAAAACTAGAGAGGCCCGAGCTAAACACAGAAGGAGGTGCCATGACCTTTCGCCTCCCTATAGGTGGGTTGCAATCACGTGACCTTGAGGCACATCCGAGCACTTTTGGGTTCCAGGCGATGATCTAAGCCCCATTAGACTACTGTTTATTTACCCGACTCTGTGCAGAATTAGGCTTATTTTGAAAGGTTTAGAGATAAATATAGAAGCAATCCCGGAATAAATATTTTAAATGGGATGGAGTGGATTTTTACATCATCTGAGGGGTCCACAAATTAAACATTAATCGGTGAAAGACAAAGTTGGACTTATTCATGCATCAAAAGTAACGTATTTGATTGACGTAACAAGTGTCGTGCTGCTGTGATCGTGACGCTAATGAGAAAAAGAACACGTTTGTTTGCAGTTGATTTTTGCTACAAATATTAGCCCCATCTACAATTCATGTCTGCAGTTGTTTTTATGCTGTGAAGTTCATATTTTGTCTCATTATTTAGCTGTACATGTCCCTGTTGTTCAGCAATGTTTGCGAGTGATATCAAGATTCAGTATATGCTATTGAGCCTACAAAGATTTATTCATCTAGTTTATTAATACTATTAAGGATATTTTCTTGATGCTAACAAATAGCAACAAATATGCTATAATGTAGTCATCCGTGTCGAATAAAGCACTTGGCGTTCCTGCACAACAACAACTAAGCTTTTAGTTTCTGTTATGAAAATCGAGAAAGAAATACGGTGGATTAGACCAACAATCACAATATTTATTACTAGGACTTAACATTATATTAGTTTATTTGCACAAGCAGGTCTTCTTAGTGATATTTAGGCATAGCAACCACAAAATAACACAAACTAATGGGATCTCTTGTCCTTTCTTCCTGTTTAGTTCTGCTCTCAAACACTACTAATGTAGTAGAGAATAAAGTCGATTGCATCACAGAAAGGTTGTCAAACAAATCAAATGTTTAATCAAACATTTTACAAAGTGATCGCTGCAGACACGAACAAGCATGGTCCGATTGTATTGCACAAGATGAGGAAATTGATATTTTTAAGAGAGATTTCCTTCGAGGCACTTTGTTTTTTCCAGAATGTATTACCTTTATGAACCACTTCTTTCAGGACTCTATGAAAGCTCCTTCCTATCTCTATATTTGAACAACTGGAACACCCAAGAACAGAACAGCAACACAGCATTTTCTGCTCAAACTCTACTCTCACTCTCACTTATTTTAATGCTACGCTCAAGCTGCTTGACCATCGTGTGGATTAAGCCGCAAAGAAAAAAAACGGATATGACGTCATATGCAACCCTCCTGTAACAACCTCGTCCCACAGGAAGAGTCGACACTAGTGCTGTCTTTTAACTGCTATAAGCTAACCTGCAAAGCTGCAACATGCTCGCATAACACACTGTTAATGACACTGATTGGCTGCGTGTGGACCGCATCACAATGTGACGACCTGATAGTTACAGTTGATGTGTGGTGTTGAAGTTGTCCGACTGTTTTGCATCGCTGGCTGAGAGGGGAGGAGTATATTTACAGCTAGAATTCACCAAGTCAGTAGCTTTTCCAACCATGCTGAACACCCTTTCGCAGGTACCCAGAAAGGTTTCGAGTACCACCAAAAAAACGGAATCTCTGAAGACAGTATAAATCTGTGTTTAAGGTGTACAAATACTGTTTGTATAATAAGCATGTTATTGTTTACAAATGAGGGTTAATAGTTCAGTACTAAAAAAAAAAAAAAGAATGTGGCTTAAGTACAGTTTTTTAATTGAGCTACTGCATTTTTTGGTTGGGTTGTTTATTTATTTTGAGTAACTTCTACATTTCTAAAAGGGGAGGAATGTAATAGAGTGGTCTATGTTTGTCTGTTGCCATCTCCTGGTGAATGTTGGCTATAGCGTACTGGGGTTACTTTTTGGTTGGCCAACGATTTACGTGGTGTTGCGCACCTGACGTCAAGAGTGTGAGTCTGTTCTGAAGTCTACAGTAAAGAGACGTACTTCATCACCTCGCCTGGTTATTGCCTCCAACTCAATATATTACAACAACATTTCTGTTTACGGCAGACGAACTGCTTTACGGTAGAATAAAACATGACTGCTCTTGTTGTGTGTTGTTACCGCGCTGGGAGGACGTTAATGAAACTGCCTAACAATAAACCCACATAAGAAACCAAGAACTCGCCCTCGATCATTCTACAGTTATAACGTGTTTGGGCAGGCAAGCTGTTTATATTGTGGGAAAGCGGACGTGAATACAGGCTGTTGACACGTCACTTAGGTCGGCATGGAGCTGGAGGGGGCGTGGCTTCCAGCTCCGCCTGAATTTCGGGAGATTTTCGGGAGAAAATTTGTCCCGGGAGGTTTTCGGGAGAGGTGCTGAATTTCGGGAGTCTCCCGGAAAATCCGGGAAGGTTGGCAAGTATGACCTACACTCAAAGTTCAATATAGATATGACATAACATTCTATAAAACGCGATCCTGCTGTTGACTCATAATTTCCGCCCCTTTTTTTTCCACAGGTCAATCGCGATGTTTTTCACCAAATGATATTGTGACCTATGAGGGTAGCTGATCAACAGATTCCTACAGAGCTGACACATTGATCACTTACCAAGCGCCTGCCTTTGTCTACAGCAGAAGTGCTCATTACGTCGATTGCGAGCTACCGGTCGATCTCGGAGGGTGTGTCAGTCGATCACCAGCCAGGCATTAAAAAAATAGTCCTAAAAATGAGCGATCATAAATCTTCACTATGACGTCACTTTCGTCACTTGATTGACATTCACAGCACCCGAGGGTCTTCTGAGATGACGCTGGCTGCTGCCAGCTCATTAAAATTACCGACTGGAAGGCGAGAAACACTTTATTTCAATAGACTGTGGCGCCGTACCTGTCGTCAAAACTCCAAAGACCGACTGCACAGTTGCACAGTTGCGCTAACAAAATAAGAGTCTCAGAAAGCTGGCGTGCACAAGCTAGCAAGCTACGGAGTTTGCCGACAATGTATTTCTTGTAAAGTGTATACAAAAGAGTACGGAAGCTGGACAAATAAGATGCCAAAAACCAACCACTTTCATGTGGTATTGGACAGAAAGGAGGACTTTTTTTTCTCCTCCATTCGAAAATGCGGACGTTATCAGCACCACTGTCCAATCAATGCAAGTCATCAGAATCAGGTAATACACCAACTTATATTCTTGTCTTCATGAAAGAAAGGAATCTATATGTGTTAAACATGCTTGTATTATCTTTCAACACCTTTAACTTATTAACAATATGAACTATATGTGTTAAACATGCTTGTATTATCTTTAAACACCTTTAACTTGTTAACAATATTAACTATATGTGTTAAACATGCTTGTATTATCTTTAAACACCTTTAAGTTGTTAACAATATTAACTATATGTATTAAACATTCTTGTATTATCATTAAACACCTTTAATTTTTTAACAAAAACATATATTTCATAAATAAGTAAATATAAATTATATATATGAATGAGGTAGATCCCCACGACTTGATCAATTGAAAAGTAGCTCGCCTGCAGAAAAAGTGTGAGCACCCCTGGTCTACAGATTCTTCCTTCTTTACGGTTAAGATGGTTTGGTTATGTGGCTCGACGTCCGGAGTGTGAGCTGGTTCGCGATGTCCTCTTCCCAATTCCCCTGCCTCACTGGCGTAAGCGTGTTGGCGTACAGCTAAAGATCTGGGCAACATTGATCAAGGAAGATCTCTCCGAACTCTGGGATCCGCAGGTGGTTGGCCTTGCGCCAATGGTTCCCCATCTCCTGCGACCTCGCACAGGACACGTGGGCTGCCACGGTTCGGGATGTTGTCAGGGCCACCTAGTGGTGGATAGTGCCCTCTCCATTCAGTGACGTCGGAGCAAAATCCACCATTTACGTCACGTGGGGGCACTATCCACCCAGCAGGTTTAGGCAGCCGCCCATAACTTTATCGAAAAGGGTAAAAAAATAAGAATTTTAATATAACGCAATCTCTGGAATAACAGGATCGATATTTAATGGACCCCAATGACCGCATTATATCAAAATATGAGTGTATGTCCAAAAAACAAATGTCATTGTCCCTATAGAGAGCCTACTGACCAACAGCATCTCTGTCTGGACTGGAGCCTGCAGTGCCTCAGACTGGAAGTCTCTGCAGAGAGTGGTGAGGACGGCGGAAAAGATCATCAGGACTCCTCTTCCTTCTACCCAGGAAATCGCAAAGAAAAGCTGCCTGACCAGGGCTCAGAAAATCTTTAGAGACTTCTCCCACCCCCACCAAGGACTGTTTTCACTGCTGGACTCTAGAAAGAGGTTCCGCAGACTCCGTAGCAGAACCTCCAGGTTCTGTAACAGCTTCTTCCCTCAGGCCATAAGACTATTGAACGCATCATAATAATCCCCTCAATTCCCCCCAAAAACGGATTAACTCGCTGGAATATGAAGACAATACAACATATATCCATAAACGTGGAAGCATATGCAAAAGTGCAATATATTTACTGTATCTGTACAGTACTCTATTCATTTATATCTGCACCTTATTGCTTTTTTATCCTGCACTACAACGAGCTAATAAATGATAAATGATAAATGGGTTGTACTTGTATAGCGCTTTTCTACCTTCAAGGTACTCAAAGCGCTTTGACACTACTTCCACATTTACCCATTCACACACACATTCACACACTGATGGAGGGAGCTGCCATGCAAGGCGCTAACCAGCACCCATCAGGAGCAAGGGTGAAGTGTCTTGCTCAGGACACAACGGACATGACGAGGTTGGTACTAGGTGGGGATTGAACCAGGGACCCTCGGGTCGCGCACGGCCACTCTTCCACTGCGCCACGCCGTCCCCTAATGCAACAAAATGTCGTTCTTATCTAAACTGTAAAGTTCAAATGACAATAAAAGGAAGTCTAAGTCTAAGTTTGAAGGTGTCAACAACAGGAATGTTTTAGTCACATATCCTCATTTCCAAAACACATCTTAAAAATCACCAAGCAACTAGGTCTCTGCATCATCCCAGCCTCAGAATTGGCCTCCTAAAGAGGATGAAGACATGCCTATCAAGGCTCGTTCTGGTCGAGGCCCGTTAGTGCTTTTGCGATATTGAAACCAACGCTTTAATAATAAACTGTGACCAGTTTGAAATAAATCTTTTTAAATCTTCCAGTTGACCCAATTCCTGACTGTTCAACAAAATATCACGATAGACGAGAGCCCAACACACCTACAGGCCTGGATAAGAATAGTATCGCCATACGCATTGAGTGTTCTCAGACAAATAAGTCCAGACGTATTAAGGTTTGCTCAGCCTTGGCAACGGTTCTTTGACGGGCAGTTTTAGAGTGCTATTCTCAAAACGATTATTGTGATGTAAAAAAAAGTAAAAAGAGACTTAATCAAAGTTGCCGTGTGTCCACAATGAATGAAGGTAAGACCTTGAACGCACAGGATATCTGAATATAGAAGAATTCCACTGACTGCAACAAGAAGGAGAAATAAAGGACATAAAGGTTTAATATCAGGACTCTGATCAGTCTAAACGTGTCACCTTTCACAATAAACTGTTTTCTGCCAAAACAAGAGCAGAAGGCTTTAATTTTTTACTTCTATGGAACAGCCCTTCAATGAGCTCGCTATTATCAAGTGCCGGGCGCTGCATTTGAGTCGGGCTTCTGTGGGTTTTGTGGAGCTTCATTGTCGAAGGCGGCATATTGTCATGAGGCGGGGGAAGGAATTATTGTGTGCGAGAGTCAGGGGTCGCGGGCACAAAAGCCCGTGCAAGAATGCACATCTCAAAAAATACGTCCTCCACTTCCCCAAGCATCTTCACTTTCTTGGCAGAATGTGTGCCAGGTCACAGTTTATTCTTCGCAAAAGCAGCATTTATTCCGACGTGCCTTGCACAATGTTACAGCCACATACACAGGCGCGCAATTCATACATACAATAACGATTCATCTCCGCTTGTTTCTTAATCGTTCCCATTATCCATTGAATCTCTTCACTTGACCATCGAGCTTTATCAACTTCAAAAAGTGTTCTTTACCCAACCATCGGGCCAATAAAGAATGACCTTACATTAAATGTGCGTGTGTGTGTGTGTCTGTATATCAACAGTATATAAATGTATATATATATAAATAGCCTTCGTGGTTGTTTCCCTGACCTAAGGAATATTGCGCTCTACTCCGGTATGGAGCACTGTTTAACGAATAAACTACAGTAATCTTGGATATATATATATATATATATATATATATATATATATATATATATATATATATATATATATATATATATATATATATATATATAAACACACGCACAGAACAGCAATATATATGTATATATATATATATATATGTATACACATACATATATATATATATATATATACATATATATATATATATATATATATATATATATATATATACACACACATATATATATACACACATATATGTGTATATATACACATATATATACACACACATATATATATACTGTATATATATACAAACCCCGTTTCCATATGAGTTGGGAAATTGTGTTAGATGTCAATATAAACGGAATACAATGATTTGCAAATCCTTTTCAACCACATTCAATTGAATGCACTACAAAGACAAGATATTTGATGTTCAAACTCATAAACTTTTGCAAATAATAATTAACTTAGAATTTCATGGCTGCAACACGTGCCAAAGTAGTTGGGAAAGGGCATGTTCACCACTGCAGAGATTGAGAGCCAGGCCTTCTCGACCAACATCAGTGTGTGACCTCACCAATGCGCTTTTGGTAGAATGGTTGAAAATTCCTATAAACACACTCCGCAACCTTGTGGATAGCTTTCCCACAAGAATTGAAGCTGTAATAGCTGCAAAAGGTGGACCGAGATCATATTGAACCCTATGGGTTAGGAATGGGATGGCACTTCAGGTTCATATGTGAGTCAAGGCAGGTGGCCAAATACTTTTGGCAATATAGTATATATATATATATATATATATATATATATATATATATATATATATATATATATATATATATATATATATATATATATATATATATATAAGGGCTGTCAAGTGATTCATTTTTTGAAATCAGATTAATCACACTTTTGAGCTGTGATTAATCATGGTTAATCACAGGTTATTACTCACTTTACTATCACTCAATTTACTGCAGAAGATGCCCCAGTATTTGGACACAAATGCAATCTTGCTGTGAGAATGTAATCCAAGCACATTTTTAAACGCTTTACTTAACTGCAAGTCATTCATTTGCCTAAAACTTGTTGACAGTAAGTATAGTAAGAATTAAGTGCACCTTTCCAAAGTATTTACAATAATATAGTACACAAGTTACAGATAGTAAACACATCTATAAACAACTATACATAGTGGACCTTTTACATCTACATGTATTCTTTTGCATGCATGAAAAATAAGCTCAGTCAAATAAACAACCTGAATAGATTGTATTTTACACCCTCTGATCTGTTTAAAATGGGTACAGTGGATAGCCAGTTATGTATAAAGTTATGCTTTAAAATGCTATTTTAAACGTGTTGAGCGATGATGAGAAAATTTGTCGCTGCAATGCAAACAAATGATCTCAGTTTTTATCCAGAGTTCCATCAGAGTGTGTTTTGAAGTGAAATTGGCCGCCTGTCATCACTCATCTTAGCAATGTGTAACAACAGGCGCCGACTTCCGAGTTTACGTACGGTCATAACAAATGGTGTGATTAATAATACTTCATTTATGATAACGCGATATATATATATATATATATATATATAAATATATAAATATATATATATATATATATATATATATATATATATATATATATATATATATATATATATATATATATGCCTTTCTGTCTTGCCTCTGGTGAGGGCGGTCGCATTTTTCCCAGCTTGCTCTCTTCGTTTTTGTCTTGTCTGAACTTTTTTGAAGCCTCTTTCTTTGCACTGTCCTCAAATCTAAACATCAGACATGGATATGATCAGCTGGACTCTCGACGCAATTGACAAAGTCTTTTCGACGAGGAAAAGAGGTTCGGGGGAGCCTGGCTGCCCTGATGGAACAATTGCTGCGGGGTACGTGAGAGATTCCTGGGATAAATGGAGAATCATGTGCCTCTCAGTCCTTTCCATCGAGGACGTGGAAGACATCTACCTATTTGGAACCGTGATCGCGGGGCACCTGCTGATTGGGCTGGGCATTGCTCTCGTGCATCGTCAAATTCGTAAGACGATGGCAGCCACTCAAGGAGCCCAAAGGCTGTTCATCGCAATGGAAGGTTTGGGCAGGGCTGTGGGAACACAGACTGCGGTGATTTCTAAACTGAATCGCAAGATGGATCACATCATGGAGAAGCTTGCTGAAAAGGAAAATTTAACTGAAGTTGAGAGAAGCCAGCATGGACAAATAGAACAGACAAGTCATTGTTTTTTGTCTGCTTGCGGAAAACAAACATCCTAATATACGATTTGACTCCCTCGAATGGCCTTGACGCTGTGAACAACAGGAACAGGCTGTTCTGAAAAACACCCCCGAGGACAACCCCCCTCCCTCACTCCACGCCTTCACCACCGCTTCTTTCTCGGGGTGATGGTCAGATGGCAGCGCTTCATGGCAGCGGTCGCCTTCCAGGGCCCCAACTCCCGGCCCCTCTGTTGCGAGTTTGTCGTGATTAAATGTAACATGTCTATGTGTGCATTGCATGGAGGTTTTTTCCCACTCCAGACTAGGCCCCCTTAGGAGCCCAGTCAGTCTTGATTGTATTTTTTTACTCATCTTTTTCCCCAGCGTTTTACCTTTTTCCCATCTTTTACGGGGCGCCTTAAAATGGCGACCCATCAGCGTTCCTGTTCTGTAACCCTGTACACTGTTTGTTTTGTCTAATCTTGAACGGGTTTGTGCTGAAAACAAAGTTTCGTTGTACTTGTGCAATGACAATAAAGACCTATCTGAATCTGAATCTGAATCTGAATATAGGCTCCAGCACCCCCCGCGACCCCAAAAGGGACAAGCGGTAGAAAATGGATGGATGGATGGATGTTTTTTTTAATCACTTGCGTTAACGCGGTAACGTTGATTGTTTCAAATGTACTACATTTGTCACGAATATGTCTATCTGTGTTGGCCCTGCGATGAGGTGGCAACTTGTCCATGGTGTAGCCCGCTTTCCGCCCGATTGTAGCTGAGATAGGCTCCAGCACCCCCCGCGACCCCGAAATGGATAAGCGGTAGAAAATGGATGGATGGATGTTTGCGCTCTCTGAACAACATATTATAATGGGACTGTCTGTGAATGTAGTTTGTTGTTACAGATCTGTTCAGTAGGTGGCGGTATAGATGGTAATCCCGCTTCTCAACACATCTCATATGCTCCTGGTCTCCCAGAGAAGAAGAAGTAGCAGGAGGGATCAGTGTTGCCAATTTAGCACCTTTGCTGCTTTACCGACTATTTAAAGCATAATCTAGACCAGGGGTGTCAAACCTACGGCCCCTGGGCCGGATCAGGCCCATGAACAGGTTTTATGCGGCCCGCGAGGTAAATTTGCTAAGTATCAAATTGAGCTGAAATTGTTTACTGGAGGAGGGGTTAGTGCGTCTGCCTCACAATACAAAGGTCCTGAGTAGTCCTGAGTTCAATCCCGGGCTCGGGATCTTTCTGTGTGGAGTTTGCATGTTCTCCCCGTGACTGCGTGGGTTCCCTTCGGGTACTCCGGCTTCCTCCCACCTCCAAAGACATGCACCTGGGGATAGGTTGATTGGCAACACTAAATTGGCCCTAGTGTGTGAATGTGAATGTCTCTCTATCTGTGTTGGCCCTGTGATGAGGTGGCAACTTGTCCAGGGTGTACCCCGCCTTCCGCCCGAATGCAGCTGAGATAGGCTCCAGCACCCCTCGACCCCGAACGGGACAAGCGGTAGAAATGGATGGATGGATGGATTGTTTACTGAAAGAAACTCCTGATCTAAATGTGTCCACTGGGTGTCGCAATAACAACTCTGTTCGGCAAGCAAATGCTTGCTTTCTTGCTTGCTTGACGCCAAGCAAGAGGTATGCAGTAAAGCGTATATAGCTATGGTAACGCGTGGCTGTGGCTCCTCACCCTCGAACAAATTAAACGCAAAACCTGCAGTTTTAGGTCTTCTGCTTCAAACACGTTGTTCTTTGGCACCCTCATTGCCCCTAGATGTCTCTGTCAACAATGACAAAAGTGAGTGTAACTCAACCATCTTCAACAGTTTCTACCTCTCTGTGTGTAGTTTGTTGAGTTAGCACAGGATTAATATCTGGACATGACAAATGAGGTATTTGATATCTAGAAGTTTGTTATTTATTTTGTTCAATCCCAGATAGGCTGTGACTTCATGTTTATTGGCTTTGTAGAGTTCGTAACAAAAATTTTCCTCAGAATTTGAAGTATTTTGTCAAAAGGATTATTTGTAGGGGTGTAACGGTACGTGTATTTGTATTGAACCGTTTCGGTACGGGGGTTTCGGTTCGGTTCGGAGGTGTACCGAACGAGTTTCCACACGTACATATTAAGTAGCGTACTGCACGTTCTGTAAACAATGCACACCTAGGCACAACACACAGCATGCTAGCAACGACCGGGCTACGACAACATGTAAAAGCCAGAGCTGGAAGACCCTCCTGCCTCGTTAAGATCTCCCGTTTGGCAACACTTCGGTGCGATACAACAATGGAGGACGGAGGTTTGTCGACATTGTTCAATAGCAGCAGGTATGCTTCTGCCAACACGTCAAACATGCTAACCCATTTGAAGCGTCACCACCGCATTTAAGCAGCCTCTCCTCGGCGAGTCAGGCAGGGCTAAAGCAATAACGAATGTTTTTATAGCAGCAGATTTAAGACCATATTGCATTAAGAACTAGATTTTGATCCACTTCTATGGTGGAAGAACAATGAGCCCATATATCCTCTTACTGCCAGCCAGACTGGGTTGGGGGGGGCGGGGGAAGAAAAGTTAATCTGAGGCTGAGTTGACTTGAAACTGTTTAATGTTGCACTTTTTATATGTAGAACAGTTTTGTCATTTTATTTAAACTAAGCAACAACCTGAGTTTAATGTTGATTAACGTGGACCCCGACTTAAACAAGTTGAAAAACTTATTCAGGTGTTACCATTTAGTGGTCAATTGTACGGAATATGTACTGTACTGTGCAATCTACTAATAAAAGTTTCAATCAATCAATCAATCAAAAAAAGCACTTTATATGTAGAAAGGTTTTGTTAAGAAACCATTCTGAGCCTTATCTTATTTAGTTTTTATTTTATATATGTTGACCACATTAACCCTGGCAATGGACCCTGTGTGTATATGTATGTTATGCCATTGTTTACAAATGTGGTAAATAAATAACCAAAAAATGTATATTTTGTTGTTTTCTTACTGTACCGAAAATGAACCGAACCGTGACCTCTAAACCGAGGTACGTGCCGAACCGAAATTTTTGTGTACCGTTACACCCCTAATTATTTGTGATTTGTACATTTTCAGAATGTGCGTGTTCTATTTTTGGCCAAAGTCAAACAAAGAAAACAATCTGAATGTGTCTTTATTTTTTGATTATCATGCCATGATTTTACCAGTTCGGCCCACCTGGGAATATATTTTCCTCCATGTGGCGCCTGAGCTAAAATGAGTTTGACACCTCTGATCTAGACCCATCCATTCCGTCCAATATCACATGTGCCTTTTCTGTACAAGATCATGGGAAAAATGTGTTCTTGCACAACTTCATCCATATCTGTCCCTCAATGATATTGCTGACAAGTTTCAATCAGGATTCAAGAGTCCCCACAGCACAGAATCGGCATTACTTAACGTCCAAAAGGGCTGTTGTGCTTGTCCTTTTGGATCTTACAGCTGCAGTCCTCATGTCCCGCCTGGAGCACTGTGTTGGCCTACGTCATAGGTGTCAAACTCTGGCCCGCGGGCCAAAATTGGCCCGCCGTGTAATTTCACTTGGCCCTTGAGGCGATATCAAATTAACACTAGTGCTGGCCCGCCGATTATATACAGCGGCAGTGCCGCGGTAACACCGCATTCACCGCTAATTCTCATACTTGCCAACCCTCCCGGGAGACTCCCAAATTTCAGTGCCCCTCTCGAAAATCGTCACGTCCGCTTTTCATCCAGTCCAACGAGTGCTGGCTCAGTCACATAATATGTGTGGCTTCTGCATGCACACACAAGTGAATGCAAGACATACTTGATCAACAGCCATACAGGTTACACCAAGGGTGGCCGTATAAACAACTTTAACACTGTTAGATATATACGCCACACTGTGAACCCACACCAAACAAGAATGACAAACACATTTCGGGAGAACATCCGCAACGTAACACAACATAAACACAACAGAACAAATACCCAGAACCCCTTGGAGCACTAACTCTTCCGGGACGCTACAAGGTGTGTGTGTGTGTGTGTGTGTGTGCGCTTTAGCCAAATGCCAAAGCATTGCAGCACTCGGGAGTCGAGAAGTCGGCATCAGAGCCGGTGAGCCGCCATAATCTTTAAAAAAGTTTGTTGTGTTGCGTCATTGCACGAATGCCCTGTGCTTCGCCTGTCAGGCGCAGAGAACAGCAAACGTTTGTAACAAATGGCGGTATTGTCTCAAATACATACAGTACAGGCCAAAAGTTTGGACACACCTTCTCCTCATTCAATGGATTTTCTTTATTTTCATGACTATTTACATTGGAGATTGTCACTGAAGGCATCACAACTATGAATGAACACATGTGGAGTTATGTACTTAACAAAAAAAGGTGAAATATATGAAAACATGTTTTATTTTCTAATTTCTTCAAAATAGCCACCCTTTGCTCTGATTAGTGCTTTGCACACCCTTGGCATTCTCTCCATGAGCTTCGAGCACACCTGTGAAGTGAAAAACATTTCAGGTGACTACTTCTTGAAGCTCATTGAGAGAATGCCAAGAGTGTGCAAAAAAGTAATCAGAGCAGTGAAGTGAAGTGAATTATATTTATATAGCACTTTTCTCTAGTGACTCAAAGCGCTTTAACATAGTGAAACCCAATATCTAAGTTACATTTAAACCAGTGTGGGTGGCACTGGGAGCAGGTGGGTAAAGTGTCTTGCCCAAGGACACAACGGCAGTGAGTAGGATGGCGGAAGCCGGGATCGAACCTGGAACCCTCAAGTTGCTGGCACTGCCACTCTACCAACCGAGCGACACCTTCAAAATAGCCGCAAAGGGCGGCTATTTTGAAGAAACTAGAATATAAAACATGTTAAGTACATAACTCCACATGTGTTCATTCATAGTTTTGATGCCTTCAGTGACAATCTACAATGTAAATAGTAATGAAAATAAAGAAAACGCATTGAATGAGAAGGTGTGTCCAAACTAGAGATGCGCGGTTTGCGGGCACAACCGCGGAGTCCGCGGATTAACCGCGGAGTCTGCGGAGTCCGCGGATTATCCGCGGATCGGGCGGATGAAATTTAAAAAAATTAGATTTTATCCGCGGGTCGAGTCGGGTCGGGTGGTTAAAAAAAAATTAGATTTTAAATAGATTCAGGCGGGTGGCAGTTAAACCAATTCGGAAATATATATACATAGTTAAATGTTGTTACCCACATACGAAAAACGAGCAGGCACCTGCAGCATATGCCACAACAGAAGAAAAAAAAAGAAAAGAGATGGACACTTTTACGGAGCGGAGAAGGGACGCCTCGCCGGGGTCCGGGACCGAGGCCCCTTTCCCCGAGAGGGCCCCACCGGGAGCCGTAGCTGAGGCGATCCGCGAGAAGGGCCCGACGCACGTCCAGGGTCACCACCGCGCCCACCGCACCGACACCCCGCCTCGTCCGCCTTCGCCGCGGCCGGCGTCACGCGCAGCAGGTAAGCAGCTTACCTGCCCGCCACCCCCGTGGCCGGGGGCTCGTAACAGGGGTCACTCCGCGCGCTCCGCCCGCGCAGCTTACCTGCCCGCCACCCCTGTTGCCGGGGGCGCGTAACAGGGGTCACTCCGCGCGCAGTGCGCTCACAAAAGGGGTGGGGCTCACCCTGGTTGATATAGACAGCAGCTAGGACGGTGGCCATGGAAGTTGAAACTCGCTAAGGAGTGTGTAACAACCCACCTGCCGAATCAACTAGCCCTGAAAATGGATGGCGCTGGAGCGTCGGGCCCATATACCCGGCCGTCGCCTGCAGCGAGATGCGCTTGGAGGTGCGCTCAGCGCGGCTCCCATATGATTGCGCACTGGTGTGCGTCTGGGTCGTGACAGCGTGGCACGCGAATGTCTGTGCTGCATTGGATCAGTCTCCTTTCTTTAACAGGCAAAAGCTTTATAACCTCACTAATGCCTTGCATCGTCTATATTAGATATATAACAACGGGCGGATGCGGGCGGATGCGGTTCTGATCAAATGTTAGATCGGGTGGATTGCGGATGGTTGACGACTTTCTGATGCGGTTGCGGATGAAATAATTGCCTATCCGCGCATCTCTAGTCCAAACTTTTGGCCTGTACTGTATATCTCTTACTAAAATATACCGGTATCAAGTATAATACTGGTATACAGCCCAGCCCTACCGCTGTGGCAAGACACTTCACCCACTTGCTCTGAGTGCTACCCACATTGGTTTAAAAATGTAACTTAGATAATGGGTTTCACTAAGTAAAGCGCTTTGAGTCACTAGAGAAAAGCGCTATATAAATATAATTCACTTCACTTGCTAAGTAACACACTGTACTTCTTTCCAACCACAGCCACCATTATATTGCAGTCTCTAACGCTGAAAATAATAAGCATTCACAATGAGTTTTTTTCACTGTGACATAACCCGAGGAGTCAAAGCTGGCTAGTTCATACACACTACACGAACAATCTTTCTCATCGACCTACTAAAAAAAGTAGAGATGTTTATCGGCCGATAAATGCTTTAAAATGTAATATTGGAAATTATCGGTATCAGTTTCAACCTCCCGATTTTCCCGGGAGACTCCCGAATTTCAGTGCCCCTCCCGAAAATCTCCCGATTTCCACCCGGACAACGTTATTGGGGGCGTGCCTTAAAGGCACTGCCTTTGGCGTCCTCTACAACCTGTCGTCGCGTCCGCTTTTCCTCCATACAAACACATGATATATGCGGATTTTGGACACACTTAAGTGAATGCAAGGCATACTTGATCAACAGCCATACAGGTCACACTGAGGGTGGCCGTATAAACAACTTTAACACTGTTACAACTATGCGCCACACTGTGAACCCACACCAAACAAGAATGACAAACACATTTCGGGAGAACATCCGCACCGTAACACAACATAAACACAACAGAACAAATACCCAGAAACCCTTGCAGCACTAACTCTTCCGGGACACTACAATATACACACCCCGCTACCACCAAACCCCCCTCAAGGTTGGCAAGTATGCTCTAGTATACTCTGGACTGAAGCTGTGTGCCTTCATTGTTTTTGTAGCTGTTGTTTTGAGGCATGTTTAAAAAAAATAAAAAAAATAATGCACTCTGTGAAAGTGAAAGTATAGTATTTCCCATAGTTGTAGTGGGTATCAGGATTATCTCAGGGAGAGCATGTCCCAAATTCCAAGCTGCTGTTTTGAGGCATGTTAAAAAAAAAAATGCACTTTGTGACTTCAATAATAAATATGGCAGTGCCATGTTGGTACTTTTTTCCATAACTGGAGTTGAATTTGTTCTCTTATTTTGGAAAACCTTGGTTTTTGATTGATTGATTGAAACTTGTATTAGTAGATTTCACAGTACAGTACATATTCCGTACAATCGACCACTAAATGGTAACACCCGAATACGTTTTTCAACTTATCAATTCATGGTAAAGTTACATTGTTTAATGCATCCAGCGGGGCATCACAACAAAATTAGGCATAATAATGTGTTAATTCCACGACTGTATATATCGGTATCGGTTGATATCGGAATTGGTAATTAAGAGTTGGACAATATCAGAATATCGGATATCGGCAAAAAAGCCATTATCGGACATCTCTAAAAAAAAAAAGGAAGAAAGAACTATCCAGAACTTTCCAAACTGGCACTGAAAACTATATTGTTGCCATTCTCGTCCAATTACTTGTCGATTTTGGGCGCTGACCACTACCAAAATAAGACGGTAAAACCACACTGTGCCTGTCAACCATACACACCAAAGTTAACATCATCTTGTCTCTGGAAACAAACCCCAGCTGAGTCAGTATTGAATGTGTGTGTTTTGTGAAGTATTTTCCATTGATTTTGTTTGTTTTATTCATCTGTTTATGAGAATTGCAGTTAATTACTAAGAGGTTTTGACAGGTTGAGGAGCACTGGTCTAAAGCATCTTCAAGACAGGTGCCATCATAACACGCTAATCAATGTTACTCCCCTCAGCTGTCTTTGGCTTAAATCCTGCGCCTGCTTTGTAACTTCCGCCCCCGTTTCACCCGATGAGCTGAAGACGGCGTCCTTTAAAGGGAGATGCTCGCTCTCTCTTCCAAGCCCAGAAAAGCTTGGAGTGTTCCATCCGAGTGCGGCGTTGAAAGCCCTCGCTTGTTAATCAGATTGTTTTTGCTGCAGGCTTGGCCTCTAAACATATGGGGCCTACACCCGGCGCCACGCTAAAAGCCTGACTTAGTCCTTGTGAATATTGCATGGCGCTAATGTTTGACAGCCTGGCACAGATTGGCAACATATAGTCTCCTGGGTGAGGTGTGGGGGTGGGAACAGGAGAGTGGAAGAAGAAAAAAGGGATAAGATGGAGTTACCTGGCTGTTGACATTCCGCAGCCATTAAAGGGGAACATTACCACCAGACCTATGTAAGCGTCAATATATACCTTGATGTTGCAGAAAAAAGACCATATATTTTTTTAACCGATTTCCGAACTCTAAATGGGTGAATTTTGGCGAATTAAACGCCTTTCTATTATTCGCTCTCGGAGCGATGACGCGTCACATCGGGAAGCAATCCGCCATTTTCTCACTTTCGTCGGTGTGTTGTCGGAGGGTGTAACAACAAGAACAGGGACGGATTCAAGTTGCACCAGTGGCCCAAAGATGCGAAAGTGGCAAGAAATTGGACGAAATTTGTTCAAAATACGAGGGTGTGCCGACGAAATGGTCAGTCGTTTGTTCCGCACACTTTACCGACGAAAGCTATTCTACGACAGAGATGGCAACCGTCCCTTATGCCACCGAAGATGATCAAGAGAAGAATATCGACCCTAGCTTCCCTGGCCTGCTGACATCAACTCCAAAACTGGACAGATCAGCTTTCAGGAAAAGAGAGCGGATGAGGGTATGTCTACAGAATATATTAATTGATGAAAACTTTATTCATTACTCGCGGTTTTACGTAAATTATTAAACATAAACTGTGTTTACCAATAATTTAGCTTAAAAACATTTATTTGTTTCAATCATTCAAGTACATTCGGGTAGTCTTGTGTATTGCAGTATTTTGTGTCTATTTAGGTATGGTTAACCTGAGTGCTAAAATCGTGGAAAAATATATGTTCTTAGCGCGCCTGAAATGGGCTGTCTGCACTCTCAAAGTGCATGTTGTTGCCAAATGTATTTCATATGCTGTAAACCTAGTTCATAGTTGTTAGTTTCCTTTAATGCCAAACAAACACATACCAATCGTTGGTTAGAAGGCGATCGCCGAATTCGTCCTCGCTTTCTCCCGTGTCGCTGGCTGTCGTGTCGTTTTCGTCGGTTTCGCTTGCATACGGTTCAAACCGATATGGCTCAATAGCTTCAGTTTCTTCTTCAATTTCGTTTTCGCTACCTGCCTCCACACTACAACCATCCGTTTCAATACATGCGTAATCTGTTGAATCGCTTAAGCCGCTGAAATCCGAGTCTGAATCCGAGCTAATGTCGCTATATCTTGCTGTTCTATCCGCCATGTTTGTTTGTATTGGCATTACTGTGTGACGTCACAGGAAAATGGACGGGTGTATATAACGATGGTTAAAATCAGGCACTTTGAAGCTTTTTTTAGGGATATTGCGTGATGGGTAAAAAAATTTTAAAAACTTCAAAAAATAGAATAAGCCACTGGGAACTGATTTTTAATGGTTTTAACCCTTCTGAAATTGTGATAATGTTCCCCTTTAAAAGAAGACGTAATGGGAATCAGCATCTCTACTGAAGGCGTTGTGAAAACTCTGCGTACACACTGCTAGCTAGCTGGTAAACGAACTTGTTGCTGAGACGAACGTCTAACAAATTTGATGTAGATCGTATTTTTTTGATATTTCATTAAAGAAACACGGAACTGATGTTTTGACGCGAAAATAAATCTTTAAAAACGCGGATTATGTGGACATTTCAAATGCCTGACTATAAATATTAGAGATGTCCGATAATATCGGGCTGCCGATATTATCGGCTGATAAATGCTTTAAAATGTAATAATGGAAATTATCGGTATCCGCTTCAAAATTATCGGTGTCAAAAAGTAAAATGTATGACTTTTTAAAACGCGCCGCTGTGTACACGGACGTAGGGAGAAGTACATAGCGCCAATAAACCTTAAAGGCACTGCCTTTGCGTGCCGGCTCAGTCTCATAATATCTACGGCTTTTCACACACACAAATGAATGCCATGCATACTTGGTCAACAGCCATACAGGTCACACTGAGGGTGACCGTATAAACAACTTTAACACTGTTACAAATATGCGCCACACTGTGAACCCACACCAAACAAGAATGACAAACACATTTCGGGAGAACATCCGCACCGTAACACAACATAAACACAACAGAACAAATACTCAGAACCCCTTGCAGCCCTAACTCTTCCGAGACACCCCCGCCAACCCACCGCCCCCCACCTTAACCCCGCCCACCTCAACCTCCTCATGCTCTCTCAGGGAGAGCATGTCCCAGATTCCAAGCTGCTGTTTTGAGGCATGTTAAAAAAAATAATGCACTTTGTGACTTCAATAATAAATATGGCAGTGCCATGTTGGCATTTTTTTCCATAACTTGAGTTTTGATTTATTTTGGAAAACCTTGTTACATTGTTTAATGCATCCAGCGGGGCATCACAACAAAATTAGGCATAATAATGTGTTAATTTCACGACTGTATATATCGGTATCGGTTGATATCGGAATCGGTAATTAAGAGTTGGACAATATCGGAATATCGGATATCGACAAAAAAGCCATTATCGGACATCTCTAATAAATATATATCCATTCACACAAGTAAAACAACTAAAAAATAAGGTGTGGCGGCTTCTATTTTGCCGTGGTGGGCCTCCACAATCTTTTACATGTCGGGGAACCCTGCAGGGAGCTTAAACACTTGACACTTTTTAATAAAGTAAGGAACTTTAAAGCACATGGGTTGAGTTTTTTTTTTTGTTCCTTTTCGTGGCGTCGAATAGGTAGCGTGGATCGTGGAAAACCCACAGGTACAGCGCATCCGGAAAGTATTTACAGCGCTTCACTTTTTCCACATGTTGTTATGTTACAGCCTTATTCCAAATGGAATACATGTATCTGTTGTCCTCAATAATTGTACAGAAAATACCCCATAATGGCAATGTGAAAGTATTTTTTTTCTTTGCAAATGTATTGAAAATAAACAACAACAAAAATCACATGTGCATAAGTATTCACAGCCTTTTTGGTGCACTTTTGGCGGCAACTACAGCCTCGAGTACACTATATTGCCAAAAGTATTTGGCCACCCATCTAAATGATCAGAATCAGGTGTCTTAATCACTTGGCCCGGCCACAGGTGTATAAAATCAAGCACTTAGGCATGGAGACTGTTTCTACAAACATTTGTGAAAGAATGGACCGCTCTCAGGAACTCAGTGATTTCCAGTGTGGAACTGTCATAGGATGCCACCTGTGCAACAATTCCAGTCGTGAAATTTCCTCGCTCCTAAATATTCCAAAGTCAACTGTCGGCTTTTGGGAACAACAGCAACTCAGCCACCAAGTGGTAGGCCACATAAACTGACAGAGAGGGGTCAGCGCATGCTGAAGCAAATAGTGCAAAGACTTTCTGCGCAGTCAGTTACTACAGAGCTCCAAACTTCATGTGACCTTCCAATTAGCCCACGTACAGTACACAGACATCTTCATGGAATGGGTTTCCATGGCTGAGCAGCTGCATCTAAGCCATACATCACCAAGTCCAATGCAAAGCGTCGGGTGCAGTTGTATAAAGCACGTCTCCACTGGACTCTAGAGCAGTGGGGATGCGTTCTCTGGAGTGATGAATCACGCTTTTCCATCTGGCAATCTGATGGACGAGTCTGGGTTTGGAGGTTGCCAGGAGAACGCTACATTTCAGACTGCCTTGTGCCAAGTGCAAAATTCGATGGATGAGGGATTATGGTATGGGGTTGTTTTTCAGGAGTTGGGTTTGACCCCTTAGTTCCAGTGAAAGAAACTTTGAATGCTCCAGGATACCAAAACATTTTGGACAATTCCATGCTCCCAACCTTGTGGGAACAGTTTGGATCGGGCCCCTTCCTCTTCACCAGTGCACAAAGCAAGGTCCATAACGACATGGATGACAGAGTCTGGTGTGGATGAACTTGACTGGCCTGCACAGAGTCCTGACCTGAACCCGATAGAACACCTTTGGGATGAATTACAACGGAGACTGAGAGCCAGGCGTTCTCGGCCGACATCGGTGTGTGACCTCACCAATGCGCTTTTGGAAGAATGGTGGAAAATTCCTATAAACACACTCCGCAACCTTGTGGACAGCCTTCCCAGAAGAGTTGAAGCTGTAATAGCTGCAAAAGGTGGACCGACATCATATTGAACCCTATGGGTTAGGAATGGGATGGCACTTTTAGTTCATATGTGAGTCAAGGCAGGTGGCCAAATACTTTTGGCAATGTAGTGTATTTGTATGTTTGAATGCAATGCCACAAGCTTGGTACACCTATCTTTGGGTAGTGTTGCCCATTCCTCTTTGCAGCACCTCACAAGCTGTGAACAACAAAATGTGAATACTTTCCGGATGCACTGTATGGATATCGACGACCGGTACTTAAATTATGGTATCATGGCAACCCTATTGGTACTGTATGTTTGTCATAAGTAATGTCAGCTGTCTGGTATTTGGTGACAGGCTGAAACAATGGATGAACAATGCAGGATTTGTAGTGTACTTAACAAATAGGAGAGAGCTAAGAGTCAGCCAGCGTCCTCTGCAGTGAACAATTGTGTTTTGCATAACAAGGCTATTTCTGACAAAGGGAATGGACCAAAAAGAAATGTCCACTTCATGCCTCAGTTTCTTCAATATGTGTCACACAAAATGGTTTGTCTTTGTATAATGGGCCAGCAGGATCTTGACAATGTTGATTTGGAGGCCCTGAAGGGGGCCGGAATCAAACATCTACCCCAGCATCTCACACAACAGGGGGTACAGGTCCTCATCAGTGCAAGGTGCGTTTGTTTTACCAACACAAATCACATCAAGTGATTAGGCGGCAGCCAAGTCAACGCTTTTGACACCTTTGGGGAGATGGAAACAGGATAAAAGGGGAAGCCCATCAGGAAATCACACAGAAAATAAAACACACCAGCGCAATTCGCATATGCACAAATGCAAGCGTGCGGGGTCTCAATCATAAACACACACAGACACACACGGAGACACAGAGGGAAACCATCAGAAAATCAGCAGCCAATCAGAATAATTTGACCGGGATGATGACAGGTCTGTCCACAGTACAATCTGAGGACGCTGTCACCCAGGGAGTATTGTTACATACACACACACACACACACACACACACACACACACACACACACACCCACGCTTGTATTTGTTGCCTTCTTGAGACCTCCGAATAATAGCTATTTCTTTAGCACCACCCTTTCTAGATATATAAAGATTTGTATTTACAACATTAATATTATATACATACTATGCAAAGATTAAAAAAATTGTTGTGAAAAATGAGTTGGAATTGGAATTTCACAAGAAAAAGGTCACAGTTTCACAAGAAAATTTAGAATTTTGGCATAATTTTACTCAACGCAAGTCAAACTTTTACAAGAAAAACTAAACATTTAAATGATAAATGATAAATGGGTTGTACTTGTATAGCGCTTTTCTACCTTCAAGGTACTCAAAGCGCTTTGACACTACTTCCACATTTACCCATTCACACACACATTCACACACTGATGGAGGGAGCTGCCATGCAAGGCGCTAACCAGCACCCATCAGGAGCAAGGGTGAAGTGTCTTGCTCAGGACACAACGGACATGACGAGGTTGGTACTAGGTGGGGATTGAACCAGGGACCCTCGGGTTGCGCACGGCCACTCTTCCACTGCGCCACGCCGTCCTGCGTAATATTATGATACAAGTTGGAATTTTACTCAATAACAGTCGCAATTTCACATGAAAAGCTTAAAAAGAGTCGTAATGTTACCCGACAAAAGTCACAATTTTATAAGAAAACTTAAAAATGTTGCCCATGTTATAATAATAATCGGAATTTTACTTGGCAAAATTATGACAAAAGTCATCATTTTACTTTAAAAAAATGTCACTATTTTACAAGAACAACAAAAAAATTGGCAATATTGTGAAAAAAGTCCGAATTTTATATGACAAATGTCACCATTTTGCATTAAAAAGTAATAATTTTAAATTTAAAAAAAAGTAATTATTTTACGAGAAAATATTGCAATATTACAGAAACAGAAAGAATGAGAAATGGTTCCCAATTTTATAAGAAAACAGTCGACACATTTTGAGAAAAAGACTGCTTTTAGATTTTCGTTTTTTTTGTAACTGGTTTTTAATCATCATTATTTACTTCAAGTTATTACAGTATGTCTCTCTATATATATTTTTTAAATTAATTTTGGCCAAAGGGGTCGCATTTCAATTTTTCACACACACTTGTTATTACATATGTTGACCAGAGGGGGAGCACTTCAAATTTTTACACACACTTGTTATTTCATATGTTGACCGGAAGGAGAGTACTTTTAAAACAGACACACAGTCAATTTGAAAAATCCCTCCTTTTTGGGACCACCCTAATTTTGATAGATTTCACCACCAGGGGTGCTAATGAGACATTCTCTATTAGATGCAATGGTTTTCCCTATTGGGATCATGATTTATGTCCTAACTTGTTCACCGGTCCTCATATGGAAGGTACTTTTCCTTGTTGATGTCTCAAGAGGGGTAGAAATACAAGAACACACACACACACACACACACACACACACACACACACACACACACACGCGCGCGCGCGCGCACACACACACACACACACACACACACACACACACACACACACACACACACACACACACACACCCGCGCTTGTATTTGTTACCTTCTTGAGACCTCCGAATAATGGCTATTTCTTTAGCACCACCCTTTCTAGATATATAAAGATTTGTATTTACAACATTAATATTATATACGTACTATGCAAAGATAAAAAAAATTGTTGTGAAAAATGAGTTGGAATTGGAATTTCACAAGAAAAAGGTCACAGTTTCACAAGAAAAACTTAGAATTTTGGCATAATTTTACTTGTAAAAGTCAAACTTTTACAAGAAAAACTGAACATTTGCGTAATATTATGATACAAGTCGGAATTTTACTCAATATCAGTCGCAATTTCACATGAAAAGCTTAAAAAGAGTCGTAATGTTACCCGACAAAAGTCACAATTTTATAAGAAAACCTAAAAATGTTGCCCATGTTATAATAATAATTGGAATTTTACTTGGCAAAATTATGACAAAAGTCATCATTTTACTTTAAAAAAATTCACTATTTTACAAGAACAACAAAAAAAATTGGCAATGTTGTGAAAAAAGTCCGAATTTTATATGACAAATGTCACCATTTTGCATTAAAAAGTAATAATTTTAAATTATAAAACAGTAATAATTTTACGAGAAAATATTGCAATATTACAGAAACAGAAAGAATATGAGAAATGGTTCCCAATTTTATAAGAAAACAGTCGACACATTTTGAGAAAAAGACTGCTTTTAGTTTTTTGTTTTTTTGTAACTGGTTTTTAATCGTCATTATTTACTTCAAGTTATTACAGTATGTCTCTATATACATATTTTTTAAATTCATTTTGGCCAAAGGGGGCGCATTTCAATTTCTCACACACACTTGTTATTGCATATGTTGACCAGAGGGGGAGCACTTCAAATTTTCACACACACTTGTTATTTCATATGTTGACCAGAGGGGGAGCACTTTTAAAACCGACACACAGTCCATTTGAAAAATACCTCCTTTTTGGGACCACCCTCATTTTGATAGATTTCACCACCAGGGGTGCTAATGAGACATTCTCTATTAGATGCAATGGTTTTCCCTATTGGGATCATGATTTATGTCCTAACTTGTTCACCGGTCCTCATATGGAAGGTACTTTTCCTTGTTGATGTCTCAAGAGGGGTAGAAATACAAGAACACACACAGACACACACACACACACACGTTGACAGTAAAGTAAGCGTGCGGCAGTGAGGAAGTGTCACATATATACGCCAAAACGGGCGTTTGTGCATCCAAACTGCTCACTTTCACAAGCCGCAACGTGGCGAGTATGAATGTGACAGCTAGAGTGAGTTCCCGCGTCCTCGCCATCGCTCTGCCCGTGTTTGGAGTACAAATCCGGCAAG
>NC_084549.2:57367500-57372500 GCF_033978685.3 Nerophis lumbriciformis | reverse complement strand
TTGACTCACATATGAACTTGAAGTGCCATCCCATTCCTAACCCATAGGGTTCAATATGATGTTGGTCCACCTTTTGCAGCTATTACAGCTTCAACTCTTCTGGGAAGGCTGTCCACAAGGTTGCGGAGTGTGTTTAGAGGAATTTTCGACCATTCTTCCAAAAGCGCATTGGTGAGGTCACACACTGATGTTGGTCGAAAAGGCCTGGCTCTCAGTCTGCCGTTCTAATTCATCCCAAAGGTGTTCTATCGGGTTCAGGTCAGGACTCTGTGCAGGCCAGTCAAGTTTATCCATACCAGACTCTGTCGTCCATGTCTTTATGGACCTTGCTTTGTGCACTGGGATGAATTAGAACTGGAAATGACTGTCTTAGATGTGTGTGTCCAAGTTGAAGGAAACGGCAAGCTGTCTTCTTTTAATGGATTCATTACAATCTTTGCTGGGAAACGTTTGCTGTGGTCTGGAACAACATGGCACACAAACTATGAAAAATGCAGCCAATATTACATACAGATAATATCAAGAGACATGTAATTATAAATTATATACACAGAGGACATAAGTGAAGGAAATTAAATGAGCTCAAATACACCTACAAACGATGATGCAAAATGTACATGCAGTTAGCCTAAATAGCAAGTTAGCATCGATTTGCTTGCAGTCATGGATTGACCAAATATGCCTGATTAGCACTCTAGCAAATCAATAAAATCAACATAGCTCACTTTTGTGCATTCACGCACAGCATAAAACGTTTGGTGGACAAAATGAGACAAAGAAGAAGTGGCATAAAACACCTCTTTCTGTGGCAGCATTGGAGAAAGTTGTACGTGTAAACAAACTACGATAAATTCAAGGATCGCTGAAATTAGTAAGACAAAACGGTGCTTGCCAAATACTCTCATTTGTGAAGCATGTTTAACATAAACAGTGTGATTTCTAACAATTAGGAAGGTTTGTGTCATGTTTGTCCTCCTACAGAAAATATATTAAAACTAAAAAAAAATCGTTTTCTTCACCTTTTTTTATTTTCACACATCTCTGAAAGAGGGCCAGGGAGCCACTAGGGCGGCGCTAAAGAGCCACATGCGGCTCTAGAGCCGCGGGTTGCCGACACCTGGACTATATACCGTATTTTTCGGAGTATAAGTCGCACCGGAGTATAAGTCGCACTTGCCGAAAATGCATAATAAAGAAGGAAAAAAACATATATAAATCACACTGGAGCCCAACCAAACTATGAAAAAAACTGCGCCTTATAGTCCGAAAAATACGGTAATCGTTTATCAATTGTAACTAATAACAGTGCATTTGTAATAAGAAACAGTTAAATTAACTCACATCACATTTATTAAATTACATAAGAACATAAGTGCCCTAAAATAAAGGAGCTGCTCGGATCTCTCAGTGAGGTGGCTCGCTGCAGTCAGCCTAATTTTAGAACTGTCTGCATTACTTTATTTACAGAAAATATATGGATTATTGACGTTTACTAATCGATTTTATAATTTATAGCTACATTTAGCGAGCACTCAGAAAAAAGAAAAATAATGGCTGGATTCAATTCGCGACAAATCAAGCAACTTTTTCTGGTCCTATTTGATACTTTTGGGGACTTTAACGCAGGGGTTCTTAACTTTTTTGACCTCGAGGCCCAACATCTCCACTACCGAGGACCCGGGGCTCCCACAAAAAAATAACACTGAACTCGTAATCTTGCTCTTAAATTTAGTAGTTTTCAATAGTTATATCCAACCTGCGTACTGTTTACAACCTTGTCAAATGATATGAAACCATGTGTTGATCACAAAGATTATGACTTATTTAGCACATACACCTTAGGCTGAGGTCAGGCTGATTAGAAAACATAAGTCTTAACCAAATATAGTTCATAAGAAGTGACTCAAATAACTAATGAAATATAAATGCACATATTGCTAAAATAAATAAACTAAATTAATAATGAATATGTTTCGCTCCAACACCCCCTGCGACCCCAAAACGGACAAGCGGTAGAAAATGGATGGATGGATGGATGTTTCTTAACGAAACTGTCAATCAAATTTAACGTGTAAGTGAAAACACAGATTCACCACTTTAGTCATAATTTTTGCGCTTAAGAAACTTCTCTTTGACTTTAGTTCGAAACTTCTTCTGTTTGTTTGATATTGTCATTACTGCCACAAGTGGTGAAAAAGTGTATTACAACTGGTTGAAAAACACTGTTCTAAGGTGAACGTACAGATTTACCTCCTCACATCGACAGAAGTAAGTTAAATTGTTTATTTAAACAAACAGTGGTACCGCGACTTACACGTGTTTTGATATACAAGCGGTCTCTCAGCGAATTATGTTTTAGGTTGCATGCAAAAATTTAAAGATACGAGCTTCCACACTGCTAATCAGCGTAGTGATTGTCAGAATGAACCCCATAAGATTTGCCCCAAAACACTTGCTAGTATTAGTTTATAGCTAAAGATGGACAACATGTTGTTTTCGAACCGTAGGCATGGAGAAAGTGAGTGTGAGAAGAACAGGTGGATGATGTTATTTGAATTAAATGAATGCTTATTTAAAAACATGACAGTGTGGAGCCGACTCGCCGAAACAGTTGGAAGGTATCAACGCTAAACTGCTCCATAATGAATCAGAATTAGTTGACAACGCCAACCAAGGATTTTAAAATAATATCAAAGCGGCAGACATGTATCCATAAAAATATGGAGAAGCTATTGATGGTGTGTTTGTGGGAGAAGCCGCTGGAAGAAGATAACGTAAGAAGTCTACTCGAAGGAATTACTTCATAAAACTACTGTAGTTGTTTGTACTACATTCCATTGTATTGTTTTTAATACGATATTTCTATCTAAAAGCTTGTTTTTCCTTTTAAAAGGCATGTTATATGTTAAATTGTTTTTTTTTTGTGGGGGCAGGGCACCGATTAATTTGATTTTAATTAATACCACTGTAATTGTTTTGTTTTTCATGTTTCTTGCTCACTTTTCGTCTCCCACGGCGTCCATAAACGACAAGCACATGTGTCATGGCCAGTTATGCAGATTGCTGTTTGAAACACTGCAAATCATCAAAATGAAAACTTACATCAAGCATCGGCTTTTAAAATGTTTTTTTTTTTTTTTAAATATGATACTGTCTTTGTCCTGTAAATGCACTACATGGCAGGTGTTCTTAACCTTTTTGACCCCGGGGCCCAACTTTTCTACTACAGAGGGGCCTGGGACCCACTCAAATATTAACACTGAATTCGTAATCTTACTCTTGATTTTAATCATATTCAACAAATATATCTAATTTACTTACAGTTTAACAGGATAAGCATTGTCTAATTATACGAAACCATGTGTTAATCAAACAAATAAATAAATAAATATAAACCTATATATATATATACACACACACACACACACACACACACACACACACATATATATATATATATATATATATATATATATATAAATATATATATATATATATATATATATATATATATACATACATACATACATACATACATACACAAGTACAGTAGGCCAAAGGTTTGGACACACCTTCTCCTCAATGAATGTGTTTTCTTTATTTTCATGACTATTTACATTGTAGATTGTCACTGAAGGCCTCAAAACTATGAATGAACCACATGTGGAGTTATGTACTTAACAAAACAAGGTGAAATAACTGAAAACATGTTTTTGTACCTCTTGAAGCTCATTGAGAGAATGCCAAGAGTGTGCAAATAAGTAATCAGGGAAAAGGGTGGCTATTTTGAAGAAACTAGACTAAAAAACATGTTTTCAGTTATTTCACCTTTTTTGTAAAGTACATACAGTAACTCCACATGTGTTCATTCATAGTTTTGATGCCTTCAGTGACAATCTACAATGTAAATAGTCATGAAAATAAAGAAAACACATTGAATGAGAAGGTGTGTGCAAACTTTTGGCCTGTATATATATATATATATATATATATATATATATATATATATATACACATACATACATACATACATATATATATATATATATATATATATATATACATATATATACATATACATTCACACACACACACACATTTATATATATGCATATATATATACATATATATATATACACATTAATACAAACATACATACATACATACATACATACATACATACATACATACATATACATATATATATATATATACATACACATATATATACATACATACACATACATACATACATATATATGCATGTATGTATGTGTATGTATATATATATACACACATACATAGACACACACACACACATACATACATACATACATACATACATATATATATATATATATATATATATATATATATATATATATATATATATATATATATATATATATATATATATATATATATATATATATATATATATACACGCACACACATACACATATACAGTCAAGAAAATAAGTATTTGAACACCCTGCTATTTTGCAAGTTCTCCCACCTAGAAATCATGGAGGGGTCTGAAATTTTCATGGTAGGTGCATGTCCACTGTATGAGAGATAACCTAAAAAGAAAAATCCAGAAATCTCAATCTATGATTTTTTAACAATTTATTTGTGTGATACAGCTGAAAATAAGTATTTGAACACCAACATTAATATTTGGTAGAGTAGCCTTTGTTTGCAATTACAGAGTTCAAACGTTTCCTGTAGTTCTTCACCAGGTTTGCACAGACTGCAGGAGGGATTTTGGCCCACTCCTCCACACAGATCTTCTCTAGATCAGTCAGGTTTCTAGGCTGTCGCTGAGTAACACAGACTTTCAGCTCCCTCCAAAGATTTTCAATTGGATTTAGGTCTGGAGACTGGCTAGGCCACTCCAGAACCTTGATATGGTTCTTACAAAGCCACTTCTTGGTTTTCCTGGCTGTGTGCTTTGGGTCATTGTCATGTTGGAAGATCCAGCCATGACTCATCTTCAATGA
>NC_084549.2:57235000-57362500 GCF_033978685.3 Nerophis lumbriciformis | reverse complement strand
ACACCTGATTCTCATCTCATCTCATCTTGCCTTGGTGCCCTAAAATATGAGCCCTCCTTTACGGTAACACTTGCCTTAACTTAAAAAGTTCATGTTTGAGACCTGTTTTACTGTATCATGCCCAAAACAAACAAAACAATACCCACCGTGATTCTTTCCTATTATTGGGAGACTACTTAACACACGGGCTGACTGCAAACAGCAACACGGGTAAGATCTCATTTTGCAGCAAGTACATGAAGTCTGTAGCCTGGCAGGAAAACCCTGCATCTGGATTTGGTGCTCATGTAAATACCAATTGGGGGTTTTTGTGGGGGGGAGGTTCCAACGGCGAGCTATTCTTTGAAAAGTGTGCACAATGTTGTCCTTAGCTCTCTCAGAACCATGCGGCGCTCCCAATTTCATCAGCACAGCTTGAGTCTTTTCAACAGGACTACATGAGAATGTTAATAACGCGTGGAGCACCGTAGATAACCGAGCAAAAAAAGAAAAAAAAAATCACTTTTTACAACTGCGATAGCCACTCGCCTCTTCTAATAAATGCATACATGTACGCGTTTGTGAGTTTGGGCGGCACTGGTTCACCTTCTCCTCTTTGCAAATGGCGTCGCTGGTGGCTGACGAGCACTTGTGCGTGTTTGGGCCAGCTGACAAGGGCTTAATGACGAGTTGGACAACAATGGCGAGGAGAGTACAGTAGAGGCAAACTACCCGTGTGACAAACAATGGCTTGAGCTTCTCTTCTCTGGTTTTGTGGTGCTGATCAACAAATCAAACACACACAATGATGGTCAACAGGGACAAACAAAATCTATTTGACACATTTTGTCAATTAGAAAGAAGTTATGCTGTTGCTGGTCAGCATTATGGTGCAAACAGTAGAAGCCAGACTGGTTTGCTGCCTCAACGGGTTGCGGTCAGAATTAAAACAGACTAGAAGAAAACTGAAAACAAATGTGGTACGGGACCATAATTAATAATAAAAAAAATAGTACATACCAGTTAGTAAGGCTGGATAATTAATTACATTTTTAATTTCGATTTTGGCTTCTGAAGATCATAAACATATTATAATATTAAAAAATTATTATTGGGCATGAAAATTCCTGAGCTTGTAACGAGTAAGGATGTGTTAACGTATAAGTGAAATCAAGACCACGTCTACTGGAAGTTTGTAATCTCATCACGCCAGCAGTTTTTATTTTTATTTGGCACAGTGCTAGTTTGCCTAATCAATCATCAATAATCACTAAAGTCAACCAAAAAAAGGAAAGCATTTCCGTCTTGAGTTGAGTTGGAGTTTATTTTGAACATGCAAGCATACACCGTTTCCAGTTTCTCTTTTCAACATGTTCGAAAAGGAGTAGGAAGAAGCAGAGCTTATTTATTCCTACCCCTTTTCTTTTACATAACAGTTGCCAAAACTTTTGTTCACTTCCTGTTCTCAATTTATTCACAATATACTCCATTAGTAATCACAATAAAAAAATAAAAAATAAATAATAATTGGTGAAGTAATTTTATTTATTTATTTTTGTATTTTATTTTTTTTTGCTGTAAAGCACTTTGGTTCAATTTAAAAGTTGTTGAAAACGTGCTATATAAATAAAGTTGACTTGACTTGACTAAGTTATATTTCATATGATGAGATGAGTAAGATTATTTTGAGAATGAATGAATGGATGGATTAAATAAATCCAGAATGTTTACCATGGTTCTTCTTCTTTGTACTTTGTAAACACTTTAAGTTTGACGAGTTTCTTGAAGTGGATCATATTAGTAAATTGTTTGATTGCTTTGCTTAATCCATTCCATAATTTAATTCCACATACAGATATACTGAAGGTCTTAAGTGTTGTACGTGCATACAAATGCTTTAAATTATATTTTTCTCTGAGATTATATTTCTCCTGTCTTAACCTAAAAGCGGACAATGTTGGCCAATAAAACAGAATCCGCTGTGAAACGCAGAATATCAGGGAAATGTGAGTGAAATGTTTGTCATTGTGAGGAAAAGGAACATTTGTTTTAATTGTTTGCTCGTTCATCCCTGAAACACTCAATGAACAGTTAAAACACGGACTTAACTACGAAGCTAAAGCTAGCGGGAACCATCCATACACCCACAACCCATCTCATCTGCTTGTGTTGTTGTGAACGACATCATGGATGTAAGATCAACGTACAAACAGGACAGCAGTCACAATTTGAGAGGGTCCCTCTTCTTTTTTTTTCCACAGCCTCAAGTCCTCTCCTTACTCGTCAAGCTCAGAACAACAGCTCACTTCTCTCTATCAAAATAACGGCGCTGTGTGCAACATCCGGTCTGACTGCGCCAACAAAATAAAGGTTTCAAAAAAGTACCTTACACAAGCATAATGTACTTAAAACCCTTATTGATACATTTACACAATTATTATGCTTTGACTTCAAATTAGAGATGTCCGATAATATTGGACTGACGATATTATCGGCCGATAAATGCTTTAAAATGTAATATCGGAAATTATCGGTATCGGTTTCAAAAAGTAAAATGTATTACTTTTTAAAACGCCGTTGTACGGAGTGGTATACGGACGTAGTACGGAGCGCCAATAAACCTTAAAGGCACTGCCTTTGCGTGCCGGCCCAGTCACATAATATCTACGGCTTTTCACACACACAAGTGAATGCAATCATACTTGGTCAACAGCCATACAGGTCACACTGAGGGTGGCCGTATAAACAACTTTAACACTGTTACAAATATGCGCCACACTGTGAACCCACACCAAACAAGAATGACCAACACATTTCGGGAGAACATCCGCACCGTAACACAACATAAACACAACAGAACAAATACCCAGAACCCCTTGCAGCACTAACTCTTCCGGGACGCTACAATATACACCCCCCGTCCCCTACAACCCCGCCCACCTCAACCTCCTCATGCTCTCTCAGGGAGAGCATGTCCCAAATTCCAAGCTGCTGTTTTAAGGCATGTTAACTAAAATAATGCACTTTGTGACTTCAATAATAAATATGGCAGTGCCATGTTGGCATTTTTTTCCATAACTTGAGTTGATTTATTTTGGAAAACCTTGTTACATTGTTTAATGCATTCAGCGAGGCATCACAACAAAATTAGGCATGATAATGTGTTAATTCCACGACTGTATTTATCGGTATCGGTTGATATCGGAATCGGTAATTAAGAGTTGGACAATATCGGAATATCGGATATCGGCAAAAAAGCCATTATCGGACATCTCTACTTAAAATATTACTCAACATTGTCCAGAAAAATCCTCAATAGTGAAGTGAATTATATTTATATAGCGCTTTTCTCTAGTGACTCAAAGCGTTTTACATAGTGAAACCCAATATCTAAGTTACATTTAAACCAGTGTGGGTGGCACTGGGAGCAGGTGGGTAAAGCGTCTTGCCCAAGGACACAAAGGCAGTGACTAGGATGGCTAAAGCGGGGATCGAACCTGGAACCCTCAAGTTGCTGGCACGGCCGCTCAACTAACCGAGCTATACCGCCCCAATAAATGTGAGAATTTTTGCATTTCATCAAATGTTTTATGACACAAAAATCACACACTCTATGGTGGTAAAATAAGTGTAACAGGTAAAAAGAAATTGAAAAACAAATTATAATGGAAAAACAGAATTGTATTGTTTATTATCATTTTACGTGTTGTTGTTTATTCTTTTGTATCTGTTGTTCTTTTAAATTATATTTAAAGTTGAGTTTTGGTGGTACAATAACTACAAATGTTTTTTAAACCAATTAATCAATTCTGAATCGAATCGTTACCCCCAAGAAGAAAGTCGAATCGAATCGTGTGGTACCCAAAGATTCACAGCCAACATCAGTGGTCCCCAAACTACGGCCCGCGGGCCGGATACGGCCCCCCAGCGTCCAAAATCCAGCCCGCGGGAAGTACCAAGTTAAAAAAATATATATATATTTTTTTTTTAACTTGGTACTTTTTTTTATTATAATTTTTTTTTTTTTTTGTCCTTACGAGTCCATTTTCTACCCTCTCCTAGCCACTCAGGCAAATCATATTGTCTAAAAATGCATCTTACCATCGATAACGTGACATGCAGTAAGTGTGCTCTTTAAGTCAATTTGTGCGCGAAGAATATACTGTATATGTATGAATGCACATATATATATATATATATATATATATATATATATATATATATATATATATATATATATATATATATATATATATATACACACACACATAGACCCATATATACACATATATATATACATATATACACATATACATATATATATATATATATATATATATATATATATATATATATATATATATATATATATATATATATATATATATATATATATATATATACACATGGACATATACATAGACATATACATACGTATATACACACACATCTATACACATTTACATATACACACACACACCTTTATATATAATATATATATATACACACACACACATATACTGTATATATATATATATATATATATATATATATACACACACACACATATACTGTATATATATATACACACATATATATATGTATATGTATATATATATATATATATATAAATATATATGTGTATATATATATATATATATATATATATATATATATATATATACATATATATACTGTATATATATATATATATATATATATATATATATATATATATATATATATATATATATATATACATATACAGCGCGGCCCCCAGCCAAATTGTTTTACCCCAATGCGGCCCCGGAGTCAAAAACTTTGGGGACCCCTGGCCAACATCAACAATATGATTTGTCTAAGTGGCTGGACAGGGCAGATTTAAAAAATTATATATATTTTTTTTTTTTATTGAGGCAAGGATTATTTATGTATTTGTTATGTGTTTACTTACTATGGCATATTATTTGTTTATTATTTATTTGTTCACTGTTATGTTACAGAGAACAAGGAAATAGACTAAAATTGATATGGTATGAAAAGGGGTAGGATTAAATAAAATCAGTATCTTCCTACTCCTTTTTGGACGTGCTGTAATGGAACAACAAAAAATATGTGATGAATTACATTGTATCGTATGAATGTTCGAAATAAACTCAAACTGAACTCAACTGAACAGAATCGATGCTTGATGTTTTTTAATCGATTAAGAATCGTTACAAATAAGGATCGCGATTCAATCAAAAATCGATTTTTTTACACCCCTAATAATTCATAATGTAAAAAGTGTCCCTACTTTGTGGAACCCTACCATGGGGTGGTCCAGAACGTAACCCTTTAAGATTATTGAGGGAACACCGCAGACTTGTTTTGATACCTGGATGTAAAGACCATTAGATCGGAGCCACAGGCTACGCTGCCTTTTAGTTATGTTCTTGTATTCAAACAAGTTAATCAATGCTTAATCGTCAAGATGATAGCGGTTGCTTTGATTAAAATGTTTCCCGGTTGAAATCACACTATTGTTTTGCAGTTTCTGAATTTTAAAATGAAAATAAACAAGAGGACGTCCTTAAAGTCTCACCCTTGGGGTTTATTAAATACACGCCGAGGGATGATACAGATTAGCAGACATGAAAGTGCAGACGAGCAAGTGTAAACACACGCACGTATATATACGGTATAAATGGCTGCACAAGCCGGGTTTGATGACAAGCCTCCTAACAATAGGCAGCAGAGCAGCCCAGCTATCTGCCTGTCACACGGTCGCTCAGGAGGCTGTCGCCACCAACACACTAGAGAAACATGATGACAAAAAACAGTAGAGTGCACACACATACACACAAGCACGCTGGCACGGAGTAATTCACATTACTGCCATTTATGTGAAGAGTGCTCCGTTTTCCAGACTGTGAGTGGAAGTGAATTTGCTTTTTCTGTCGAGTGCAAGTCAGGTTGGATTAAACAACACTTGGCCACTGCTGATGGGTTATCGTGCGTCTGTTAGTGTGTGTGGAGTTGTGTGTCGGTGTGTGTGTTGTTGGTATGATGCCCACAGGCGTCTGCGTGTGATGCGGGGAAATCTGTAGACGGAGCCCTTCTCCTGCTCCTGTCAGGGTCCATCTCTCTCTCATCTATTTGGTGAAGGTGTCCTCTTCTGTTCTCTCTGCTTGTCGTCCTTCACTTTGTTATCCCTCTCTCTTCACTTTATGGCTTTATACTCCCGCCTCACATCATGTCGTTTTGGTAATTTGTTTTTTAAAAGACCCGGTATGCTGGCTCTAAGAAAGATGTATCATCAATAAAATAATAATTCACACTGTTTGAACTGTTAAAGGAGAACGGCCCTTCTTTTGGAACTCTGCTCATCATTCACAATCTCTGTTGTGAGACAAGAACACGCGTTCTTCTCTTTTCCCTGTATTCTAAATGATCAAATACGGCTCGTACAAGACAGCTCCCAATGCAGATAAATGCATTGGGAGCCCTTAAAAAAACTTTTAAAAAGCGCTGACAATACCCCATTTGCATGCCGGGACCTGCATATTAACCAAGTATTAGCATACTTGCCAACTTTGAGACCTTCCGAATTCGTAGGTTGGGGGGTGTATATTGTAGCGTCCCGGAAGAGTTAGTGCTGCAAGGGATTCTGGGTATTTGTTCTGTTGTGTTTATGTTGTCTTACGGTGCGGATGTTCTCCTGAAATGTGTTTGTCAGTCTTGCTTGGTGTGGGTTCACAGTGTGGCGCATATTTGTAACAGTGTTAAAGTTGTTTACACGACCACCCTCAGTGTGACCTGTATGGCTGTTGAAATTAACATTATCGTTAAAGCAGTTAAAAGATCATACAACGGGTCAGCATTTCTTGACTTCTTCGAGTAAAGACCATTGTTAAACCCGTCCAACGCTACATTACTATGTGACTGGGCCGGCACGCTGTTTATATGGAGTTAAAGGCCTACTGAAACCCACTACTACCGACCGCGCAGTCTGATAGTTTATACATCAATGATGAAATCTTAACATTGCAACACATGCCAATACGGCCGGGTTAGCTTACTAAAGTGCAATTTTAAATTTTGCGCCGAAATATCCTGCTGAAAACGGTTCGGTATGATGACGCCTGTGCATGACGTCACAGATTGTAGAGGACATTTTGGGACAGCAAAGTGGCTAGCTATTAAGTCGTCTTTTTTCATCGCAAATTCCACAGTATTCTGGACATCTGTGTTGGTGAATCTTTTGCAATTTGTTCAATGAACAATGGAGACCGCAAAGAAGAAAGCTGTAGGTGGGAAGCGGTGTATTGCGGCCGGCAACACCGGCTGCAGCAACACAAACACAGCCGGTGTTTCATTGTTTACATTCCCGAAAGATGACAGTCAAGCTTTACCATTGGCCTGTGGAGAACTGGGACAACAGAGACTCTTACCAGGAGGACTTTGAGTTGGATGAGCAGACGCGGTACTGTGAGTACACAAGCAGCTGCGGCTTCCAAACATTGGAGCGCTTGCCCGTACGTGCGTGCCGCTATGTGCATGTCACGTACGCAACTTTGGGGACTTTGGGGAAATATACAGGTAAAAGCCAGTAAATTAGAATATTTTGAAAAACTTGATTTATTTCAGTAATTGCATTCAAAAGGTGTAACTTGTACATTATATTTATTCATTGCACACAGACTGATGCATTCAAATGTTTATTTCATTTAATTTTGATGATTTGAAGTGGCAACAAATGAAAATCCAAAATTCCGTGTGTCACAAAATTTGAATATTGTGTAAGGCTAATACAAAAAAGGGATTTTTAGAAATGTGGGCCAACTGAAAAGTATGAAAAAGAAAAATATGAGCATGTACAATACTCAATACTTGGTTGGAGCTCCTTTTGCCTCAATTACTGCGTTAATGCGGCGTGGCATGGAGTCGATGAGTTTCTGGCACTGCTCAGGTGTTATGAGAGCCCAGGTTGCTCTGATAGTGGCCTTCAACTCTTCTGCGTTTTTGGGTCTGGCATTCTGCATCTTCCTTTTCACAATACCCCACAGATTTTCTATGGGGCTAAGGTCAGGGGAGTTGGCGGGCCAATTTAGAACAGAAATACCATGGTCCGTAAACCAGGCACGGGTAGATTTTGCGCTGTGTGCAGGCGCCAAGTCCTGTTGGAACTTGAAATCTCCATCTCCATAGAGCAGGTCAGCAGCAGGAAGCATGAAGTGCTCTAAAACTTGCTGGTAGACGGCTGCGTTGACCCTGGATCTCAGGAAACAGAGTGGACCGACACCAGCTGGACTGCTGCTGAGTGGTCCAAAGTCATGTTTTCTGACGAAAGCAAATTTTGCATTTCCTTTGGAAATCGAGGTCCCAGAGTCTGAAGGAAGACAGGAGAGGCACAGGATCCACGTTGCCTGAAGTCTAGTGTAAAGTTTCCACCATCAGTGATGGTTTGGGGTGCCATGTCATCTGCTGGTGTCGGTCCACTCTGTTTCCTGAGATCCAGGGTCAACGCAGCAGTCTACCAGCAAGTTTTAGAGCACTTCATGCTTCCTGCTGCTGACCTGCTCTATGGAGATGGAGATTTCAAGTTCCAACAGGACTTGGCGCCTGCACACAGCGCAAAATCTACCCGTGCCTGGTTTACGGACCATGGTATTTCTGTTCTAAATTGGCCTGCCAACTCCCCTGACCTTAGCCCCATAGAAAATCTGTGGGGTATTGTGAAAAGGAAGATGCAGAATGCCAGACCCAAAAACGCAGAAGAGTTGAAGGCCACTATCAGAGCAACCTGGGCTCTCATAACACCTGAGCAGTGCCAGAAACTCATCGACTCCATGCCACGCCGCATTAACGCAGTAATTGAGGCAAAAGGAGCTCCAACCAAGTATTGAGTATTGCACATGCTCATATTTTTCATTTTCATACTTTTCAGTTGGCCAACATTTCTAAAAATCCCTTTTTTGTATTAGCCTTACACAATATTCTAATTTTGTGACACACGGAATTTTGGATTTTCATTTGTTGCCACTTCAAATCATCAAAATTAAATGAAATAAACATTTGAATGCATCAGTCTGTGTGCAATGAATAAATATAATGTACAAGTTACACCTTTTGAATGCAATTACTGAAATAAATCAAGTTTTTCAAAATATTCTAATTTACTGGCTTTTACCTGTATGTGCTGTATGAACTTTGGGGAGGTGAACGGTACTTTGGGCTGTGGGATTGAGTGTGTTGTGCAGGTGTTTGAGTTGTATTGGCGGGTAATATGGACGGGAGGGGGGAGGTGTTTGTTATGCGGGATTAATTTGTGGCATATTAAATATAAGCCTGGTTGTGTTGTGGCTAATAGAGTACAGTATATATATGTCTTGTGTTTATTTACTGTTTTAGTCATTCCCAGCTGAATATCAGGTCCCACCCGCCTCCCACAACATCTTCCCTATCTGAATCGCTCCCACTGCCCTCTAGTCCTTCACTCTCACTTTCCTCATCCACGAATCTTTCATCCTCGCTCAAATTAATGGGGAAATCGTCGCTTTCTCGGTCTGAATCGCTCTCGCTGCTGGTGGCCATGATTGTAAACAATGTGTGGATGTGAGGAGCTCCACAACCGGTGACGTCACGCGCATATCGTCTGCTACTTCCGGTACAGGCAAGGCTTTTTTATCAGCGACCAAAATGATCAAGTATGACACATAGAATGAACCTGCTATCCCCGTTTAAATAAGAAAATCGCATTTCAGTAGGCCCTTTAAAGCGGACGCCTCGACAGCAAGCGGCTATTAAGTGGTGAAAGTTTCAGATGAGAGAGAACGCTAAAGGCAGTGCCTTTAAGGCACGCCCCCAATCTTGTTGTCCGGGTGGAATTGGGAGAAATTCGGGAGAATAGCTGCCCCGGGAGATTTTCGGTAGGGGCACTGAAATTCGGGAGTCTCCCGGGAAAATCGGGAGGGTTGGCAAATATGAGTATTAGTGATATTGTTATTATAAGAGCTAACGTCGAGGAACTACTTTTAGCGCCACAGTGATCACAGAGAGGTAACAAGCTCCTGCTGCATCGATTCTGAGTTGTGCAGTAAAAGGTTGTGGCTATAAACCGAGAAATTGGTCAACTTTGACATTCCGCTTGGACCTGGAGAGATTGCGAGAACGACACAAAAAGACGCTCGTCTGCGCCCAACTTCATCTAATCAGGGTACACAAGTCTTGTGCTGAAAGATATAAACATCCCATCAGTGGGCATTTCAGTGAGAGCAGACATTGTACAGTAAGCGATTGTTTTGTATTTCTTGTTTAGCACTTAGCAATTCTGCTTCTAAAACTTGTAGCTCATTATCCTTATATTCCATCCATCCATCTATTGTCTACCTTTTGGGGTCGCGGGGGGTGCTGGAGCTTATCTCCAGCTGCATTCGGGCGGAAGGCGGGGTACAACCTGGACAAGTCGCCACCTCATCGCAGGGCCAACACAGATAGACTGACAACATTCACACTCACATTCACAAACTAGGGCCAATTTAGTGTTGCCAATCAACCTATCCCCAGGTGCATGTCACAGTGTTACTGTTTGAACAGTAACACTGTGTTTGAATATTTAATTAGGTGATTTTTTAAGGGGGGTACCATTAGATGTGGTACACATACCACAGTTTGAGAATCAATGCGCTACACAGAAGCGTCATGGAGGGAAACTGAGTACAGGATTCTGTGTTTGTTGTTTGGACACACTTTGGCTACAAAAAGGAAGACGTCGACCAAAAAATAGAGCAGTACTTGAGAGTGGAATAATCGTCCATTAACCTAAATTGAGGTAAAACTTTCAACTAATCGTGATTTAGGTTTTGTTAAAAATGCCCAGTTCTGACCTTGTGGTTAGAGTGTTCGCCCTGAGACTGGAAGGTCGTGAGTTCAAACCCCGGCCGAGTCATACCAAAGACTATAAAAATGGGACCCGTTGCCTCCCTGCTTGGCGCTCAGCATCAAGGGTTGGAATTGGGGTTTGAATCACCAAATGATTACAGAGCGCGGTGCATGCTGCTCACTGCTCCCCTCACCTCCCAGGGGGTGAACATGGAGATGGGTCCAATTCAGAGGACAAATTTCACCACACCTAGTGTGTGTGTGTGTTTTTGATTGATTGAAACTTTTATTAGTAGATTGCACAGTACGGTACATATTCCGTACAATTGACCACTAAATGGTAACACCTGAATACGTTTTTCAACTTGTTTAAGTCGGGGTCCACGTAAATCAAATCATGGTAAGATCGTTGAAGATCGTTGGGACTTTAACTTATTGTTTAGCTTTTGTCTAAACATATTTATTAATTAAAAAAATAGTTAACTGCTAGCAGGTATTTCTCTAATTAATGAAATTGCCAAATCACAAAATAAAACTCATAAAAAATGTATTTTAATAAAAGTACAGAAAAGTTGGAACATTGTGAATGATGTAACCACAGTGCAGGTCTTAATGCCAAAGTCCGATTTCCATCCATCCATTTTCTACCGCTTGTCCCGTTTGGGGTCGCGGGGGGTGCTGGAGCCTATCTCAGCTGCATTCGGGCAGAAGGCGGGGTACACCCTGGACAAGTCGCCACCTCATTGCATGGCCAACACAGATAGACAACATTCACACTCACATTCACACACTATAGGGCCAATTTAGTGTTGCCAATTTCATCAGTTTTATTCCAAGTGAACACTCCAAAACAACTTCCTGTTCCTTTCATCTCGTTGTACCAGTTGCTTTGTTCACGACACACATTCCCCTTCCTCTTTCATATTCTTATTACATTAAGTCTTGTTTTCTCTGCTCTCATTAGACTTTTCTTTTATTTCTTTATTGAGCCAATAAAACAAAGATGGCATTGTGTCAGTAATTAGCCGTCGGATGAGGAAATCACAGAAACGAGATAGCGGCTTTGTTTCAAATGCTGACGCCCGTGTTCGGATATTTTCCCAGCTGTAATTAGTCCATGGGTTTAATTAAATTGGTTTAAAAAGGTAACGTTTCTTTAAAAAAAAATCTAATCCTAGCGATACAATGGAAATCAAAAGGAGGGAATTGTATACACAGTAGCTCACAAAAATGAGTAGAGTGTTCCCTCGACATCACGCAGCACGGTCTAACTGCATTGCACATTCTTTATTTGTTTTTAGGATTTTGTTTTATATGCAGTAGTACCTGAGGTTTTACAGGATACGAGCAGTCTCCCGTCTAAGTGTTATGTTTTAGGTTACGAGCAAAAATGTGGGTTACAAGCCTCCCCACCGCTTGTTAGGGTTATGGCTCCTCTGACCCGAAGGCTTAGACCTCCCGTAGGGCAGCTGTGGCTACAAATGTAGCTTACCACCAACTAGGGCTGAGCGATATATCGAATATACTCCAAATTTTGGTTATCGGCCTCCTTGACTACTAATAAATGGTATTGGCCGTGAAAAAACCATATCGGTTGATGTATCAGGTTTGCACCATCTTGTTGTCTCGCATTTTATTTTTTTATTTTTTATTAATCAGTCCAACAAAATAATACACAACAATACAATAATAATACAATCCTAATTCCAAAACCAAACCCGGCCCAGCAACATTCAAGAATAGCAATCAACAGAGCAATTGAGGACACACAAACATGACACAAAACAATCCAAAATGTCAGGCTTGTCCCTGACAGTTTGACTATGTTTTAGTTTTTTCTCTGTTTGTCTTAGTTTCCTGTCAGCGCTTTTATTTTGTCTTCTTTTCCTGAGTGTCTCCCTGAGTGCTGCTTCCCCTCAGCTGTGGCTGATTGGCACCTGGCCACACCTGGTGTCAATCAGCCAGCTACTATTTAAACCTGCCTTCTCCTCCAGTCATGGCTGGATCATTGTCGTTACTATCTGTCGTGTCGTTGTTTGCTGTATGCTGTCGTTAAGCTATTCCCTGGATCCTTACTCCTGTTCCTGCTTCCTGTTTTCTGGTTCGTGTTTTCATTTTCTTATTTTTGAACATTAAAAATATGTTTTCTTGTACCAAGCTTGCTGCCATCTCTGCATCTTGGGGTTCGTCAACTACAAACCTTGACATAATGATCCAGCCTGTTAACACGTTCCCCGCGGAGATTTCCATGGCGGAGAGGCTTAACAAAGCATTAGAATTAATGGCTAAATTGAAGAGGAGTTCGGCCGCATTTCAAGCCCTCTCCCACCCATCCCTTTCGTCTGTGGGCCTGTCTGGGGACGTCTGGGATCCGTCCCTTGAGGGGGGGGCTAGGAGTGGCTGTGCAGCTGGGGAGGCACAGCTACTCCTCACCCCAGTGGGTCTGCAACAGACGGCGCCATCCTCTTCGGTGGACCAGCAGACGCCACCATGCAGTCCGGTGGGCCAGCAGACGCCACCATGCAGTCCGGTGGGCCGGCAGACGCCACCATGCACTCCGGTGGGCCGGCAGACGCCACCATGCAGTCCGGTGGGCCGGCAGACGCCACCATGCAGTCCGGTGGGCCGGCAGACGCCACCATGCAGTCCGGTGGGCCGGCAGACGCCACCATGCAGTCCGGTGGGCCGGCAGACGCCACCATGCAGTCCGGTGGGCCGGCAGACGCCACCATGCAGTCCGGTGGGCCGGCAGACGCCACCATGCACTCCGGTGGGTCTACAACCAACGGCGCCACCATCCTCCTCTCCGGTGGGCCAGCAGCAGACGGCGCCACCATCCTCCTCTCTGGTGGGCCAGCAGCAGACGGCGCCACCATCCTCCTCTCCGGTGGGCCAGCAGCAGACGGCGCCACCATCCTCCTCTCCGGTGGGCCAGCAGCAGACGGCGCCACCATCCTCCTCTCCGGTGGGCCAGCAGCAGACGGCGCCACCATCCTCCTCTCCGGTGGGCCAGCAGCAGACGGCGCCACCATCCTCCTCTCCGGTGGGCCAGCAGCAGACGGCGCCACCATCCTCTTCTCCGGTGGGCCAGCAGCAGAGGGCGCCACCATCCTCTTCTCCGGTGGGCCAGCAGCAGAGGGCGCCACCATCCTCTTCTCCGGTGGGCCAGCAGCAGAGGGCGCCACCATCCTCCTCTCCGGTGAGCCAACAGACGCCGCCACCATGCACTCCGGTGGGCCAGCAGAGGGCGCCACCGCCATCCTCCCCGGTGGGCCAGCAGAGGGCGCCACCGCCATCCTCCCCGGTGGGCCAGCAGAGGGCGCCACCGCCATCTTCTCCGGTGGGCCAGCAGAGGGCGCCACCGCCATCTTCTCCGGTGGGCCAGCAGAGGGCGCCACCATCGTCTCCGGTGGGTCCTCCCATGCCGGCGGTCGAGCCGCCTCGCCAATTGCGGCGGCGTTCAACTCGCCGTCGCCACCTAACTCTTCCCCGCTGGTTGCGGGGACACTTGGCCTGGTGGCCCACCTCCTTGTCCTCCCTCCACCCTCCCGTGACTTTGGACTGTTTTTTGGGGGGGTGTTCCTAGAACGTCTGGTATCCGTTATAGGAAGGGGGGCTACTGTCAGGCTTGTCCCTGACAGTTTGACTATGTTTTAGTTTTTTCTCTGTTTGTCTTAGTTTCCTGTCAGCGCTTTTATTTTGTCTTCTTTTCCTGAGTGTCTCCCTGAGTGCTGCTTCCCCTCAGCTGTGGCTGATTGGCACCTGGCCACACCTGGTGTCAATCAGCCAGCTACTATTTAAACCTGCCTTCTCCTCCAGTCATGGCTGGATCATTGTCGTTACTATCTGTCGTGTCGTTGTTTGCTGTATGCTGTCGTTAAGCTATTCCCTGGATCCTTACTCCTGTTCCTGCTTCCTGTTTTCTGGTTCGTGTTTTCATTTTCTTATTTTTGAACATTAAAAACATGTTTTCTTGTACCAAGCCTGCTGCCATCTCTGCATCTTGGGGTTCGTCAACTACAAACTCTGACACCAAAAGTAGTCAGACAAAAATGAATATCAACAACAGTATCAATATTAATAAGAATTCCAACATAGCAGTGATTAGAAATCCCTCATCTACATTATCATCACTGCCATTTATAAAAAATAAAATAAAAACATATAAAAAAGGAACAATAGTGTCACAGTGGCTTACACTTGCATCGCATCTCATAAGCTTGACAACACATTGCGTCCAATATTTTCCACAAAGATAAAATAAGTCATATTTTAGGTTCATTTAATAGTTAAGACAAATTTAAATAATGGATCCCAAATTCCAATATATGACTCATTATATTCTAAACTAAATGCAGTTTATTCTACTGATATCATCTCCATAGCTTGTGTATACCAGTCAGTATGAGTTGGACTATCAACATCTATCCATTTTTTTAAAATTACCGTTTATGTTATGATGCATATTGAAAGAAATGCATTTTTACTCTTTGATGACACATTACTAAATTGATACAGATCACCAAGATACAAGTTTGTCTCGCATTTGATTCTTTGCATGGAGTGAGCAGAGAAGTTAAAGTTAAAGTTAAAGTACCAATGATTGTCACACACACACTAGGTGTGGTGAAATTTGTCCTCTGCATTTGACCCATCCCCTTGTTCACCCCCTGGGAGATGAGGGGAGCAGTGGGCAGCAGCAGTGGCCGCGCCCGGGAATAATTTTTGGTGATTTAACCCCCAATTCCAACCCTTGATGCTGAGTGCCAAGCAGGGAGGTAATGGGTCCCATTTTTATAGTCTTTGGTATGACTCGGCCGGGGTTTGAACTCACAACCTACCGATCTCAGGGCGGACACTCTTACCACTAGGCACTAAAAGTATTGCTGCAGAGAGCGAAGAAATTGTGGATAAAACAAGAAAAGTCACCTCGACAGTCAAACGGACCGTAGTAGGACCATAGACCACACCACCTTAGCCGCGCTCACCCAGAGCACACTGCTGAGCCTTAACTTCCTGCCACTAAAACCGGCAGAAAAAAAATTCCTTCTTGGGTTTCACACTCTGCACTATTTGCTTACACTTTATTAAGCATTTCCTACACATTCCTTATTTGTGCACTTTCATTTTAAGAGGTTATTGTTAAAGGTGCTGTTTGCAACTTCCTCACTGTAATATTTTTTAGAGATGTCCGATAATGGCTTTTTTGCCGATATTCGATATTCCAATATTGTCCAACTCTTAATTACCAATTCCGATATCAACCAATACCGATATATACAGTCATGGAATTAACACATTATTATGCCTAATTTTGTTGTGATGCCCCGCTGGATGCATTAAACAATGTAACAAGGTTTTCCAAAATAAATCAACTCAAATTATGGGAAAAAAATGCCAACATGGCACTGCCATATTTATTATTGAAGTCACAAAGTGCATTCTTTTTTTTTAACATGCCTCAAAACAGCAGCTTGAAATTTGGGACATGCTCTCCCTGAGAGAGCATGAGGAGGTTGAGGTGGGCGGGGTTGGGGGGGCGGGGTTTTAGAGTAGGGGGTAGCGGGGGGTGTATATTGTAGCGTCCCGGAAGAGTTAGTGCTGCAAGGGGTTCTGGGTATTAGTTTTGTTGCGTTTATGTTGTGTTACGTTGCGGATGTTCTCCCGAAATGTGTTTGCCATTCTTGTTTGGTGTGGGTTCACAGTGTGGCGCATATTTGTAACAGTGTTAAAGTTGTTTATACGGCCACCCTCAGTGTGACCTGTATGGCTGTTGACCAAGTATTCACTTGTGTGTGTGAAAAGCCGTAGATATTATGTGATTGAGCCGGCACACAAAGGCAGTGCCTTTAAGGTTTATTGGCGCTCTGTACTTCTCCCTACGTCCGTGTACCACTCTGTACAGCGGCGTTTTAAAAAGTCATAAATTTTACTTTTTGAAACCGATACCCATAATTTCCGATATTACATTTTAAAGCAAAAAATATAACAAGAACACCACGGGCCAGCTTATGTTGCCATTAGCGGTTTAACAAAACACATTTGTTTGACAATTGTCTATATTTTTCACAATTACAAAGTTTAAGTAATAAAAAACATTTTATCGGCCAGAATAAAATGATTTTCACTCACCCGGTCTCGTCAATACGTGCACGCGGGAAGCGCGTGCACACATACAAAAGCAGTCAAAGAGAAGCAACGACCAATTTGTGGTTGTGTGTTGTTAACGCCAGCTATCCTAAGTGCTATAATTAGCTAACAACACCCAAAGTTAATGCGCGTGTTACATACGTACGTAATTACATCATTACTAGACGCCGTTATAGGGTGGGATGTACTGTTTAAAATATATTGGAAAGTTGGCGCCCTCTAAGCACCTGTGTGAATGTTGCAAACAGCACCTTTAAGTGTTCAATGTGACTTTAGAATGCTGTTTACTAGGGATGTCCGATAATATCGGACTGCCGATATTATTGGCCGATAAATGCTTTAATATGTAATATCGGAAATTATCGGTATCGGTTTCAAAATTATCGGTATCGGTTTCAAAAAGCTAAATTTATGACTTTTTAAAACGCCGCTGTGTACACGGACGTAGGGAGAAGTACAGAGCGCCAATAATCCTTAAAGGCACTGCCTTTGCGTGCCGGCCCAGTCACATAATATGTACGGCTTTTCACACACACAAGTGAAAGCAAGCATACTTGGTCAACAGCCATACAGGTCACACTGAGGGTGGCCGTATAAACAACTTTAACACTGGGCCACACTGGGCCACACTGTGAATCCACACCAAACAAGAATGACAAACACATTTCGGGAGAACATCCGCACCGTAACACAACATAAACACAACAGAACAAATACCCAGAACCCCTTGCAGCACAAACTCTTCCGGGACGCTACAATATACATCCCCCGCTACCCCCTACACCACCCCTAACCTCAACCCCGTCCCCCCCCAACCCCGCCCACCTCAACCTCCTCATGCTCTCTCAGGGAGAGCATGTCCCAAATTCCAAGCTGCTGTTTTGAGGCATGTTAAAAAAAATAATGCACTCTGTGACTTCAATAACAAATATGGCAGTGCCATGTTGGCATTTTTTTCCATAACTTGAGTTGATTTATTTTGGGAAACCTTGTTACATTGTTTAATGCATCCAGCGGGTCATCACAACAAAATTAGGCATAATAATGTGTTAATTCCACGACTGTATATATTGGTATCGGTTGATATCGGAATCGGTAATTAAGAGTTGGACAATATCGGAATATCGGATATCGGCAAAAAAGCCATTATCGGACATCTCTACTGTTTACATTGATTGAGTGTTTTCCATGGTTGTGTTAACATTTCCTTTCCTTTCTGCCTTAAAAGCTGAGGGAATTCTAATCAGAGGAAGGTTACATTTGACATAAAAAATTGTATATTTATTACATTTTTCTCTTGCTTTTTATTTTCAATAGGTTATTTAAAAAAAATCAATAATTATCGATATTGAGCGATAGAAAACTATTGTGATATAGTTTTCAGCCATATCGCCTATCCCTACTGACTACTCTAAAGTATACTCAAGTTTACTTTTTATAGTATTGTTTCTTGGGAAGATATGCTATATGCTAAAATGTCAGGGGTGTACTCATTAGGAAACCGATCAGTCTTTTGTTGGTTGCATTACTGCCACATAAAACATCCACTTTCCATCATACAGTATCATTATTTATGTGCTGCGTTCAAGATGGCCAGCACTATGTGGAGTCTTCCTGCTTGGTTTTATGCTCAATTGCACACACGGACCCCCCCAAAAGACATTTGACCATTTGGGACATGATGTATGTATACAGTATACCTTATTAGGATGTCCATGAATGGTAACAAACCACTTTGTTATCCGCCAGTACTCGGTGTGTTGGGTTACAAACATTTTAGTACAGCGGTATATTTTTCTGTTCTCGCCAGTCGAAGAACCTGCAGCGTTTGCCCATTAATGGTGCTTGAATTGTAGTGTAGCGAAAACCTAGCATTTGATCCTGCAGCACTCTAACAAGGTTTTAGCCATGTGAGCACAGGTGACCCTGTGACCCCACTGTCTGACTGGCTTAGTTCAAGGAAGAAGACGATGCAAGTGTGTGCTGGATAGCGTAAATGCTACGGCGGGAATTCAGTGAATTGTACCAGAACAGTCATTTGGCATTTTCTTGGGAAGAACAGCCTTAAAAGCTGTGAAATGTATATTTTTATACTCAATAAAGACACAAACATGACACTTTGTGCCTATCTGTCAAATTTGACTCTACGTAACAAGTCGGAACAAGGTTTTTCGTAAAATGAATCTGCGGAAGGATCACTACCGTTGCCAGAGGAGAGCAGTGAGAGAGGCTTCCTCTGGTCAAAACTACGCTTCAATGCCCGACGATTCGACTGCGAGAGTGACTATGTCTATGAATGTTCTCATTCATCCAGGTCATTGTAATCTCAGGGCATTCAATCGATCGCAACTGGACTGTTTGGTTTGTCTTAGAAAACCTTTCGCCCCTCATCCGAGTAGACTTCAACAGACTGAGATTGGTCAGATCTAGTCTAGCGGCTGGAGCCAATATCTCAGTAGGCGTCATCAGTTCATGCTCATTGACTTAAATTGGTCAGATCGAGTCTTAGACTTAGATTGGTCAGATCTAGTCTAGCGGCTGGTGCCAATATCTTAGTAGGTTTCATCAGTTCATGCTCATTGACATAGATTTGTCAGAGCTAGTCTTAGTCATAGAGTGACTATGTTTCCATGAACTAAATTCTACAACCCACGTAAATACCTTAATCTGATTGTGTTTGGCTTTTGAAAAGTCACACTAACACACCTCGATTATGCGATTAAGAACTAGATCTCGCGAGTGGGTGCGCGTGCCGGACACGACCCTTCGTATCGCGCATGCGCCAGTCTCAACGCGTGGGATATAACTCGGAAGCGGATCACATTCAATCAAAACATAGAATGAATAGAAGACTGTATCTTTGCTTCACAAATTAAAAGAACGGAACATGTTGAAATGTTTCGATTGGATAAAAGAAAAGAAACAGATGTATTTAAGAAGGTAGCAAAGTAAACAGAATGCAGGCTGCATTCAGATTCCAGCACAAATATGAGTGAGATCACGGAAGAAGTGAAATTAATAAGGAGAATATCAGTGTTTTGGAAGACATCAAAGAGGAAGTGGATCAGTTTACACGACAGAATAAAATCATCATTGCAGGGCTACTCATTGATCCTCGATCCTATGCGAGAGCAGTTCACAACAGAGGAGAACCAGATGACATGGACGCTGCTTCGACGGAGCAACAAATGCTCAACTTTCTGCAGTCAAAGAGAATTGATGTCGATATTAACACCGTTGATGCGTGCATTTCACTGAATAGAAGAGGCAACAACACCACACCAGTCGTCATCGTGAAGCTTGCCAACAGGAAAACCAAAATGGAGTACAAATGTGTACATGAATGCTAAACGCAATGCTGAAATCGCAATGCTAAACGCAAAGCTGAAATCGCCAATAAAGCATGCGACTTGAGGAAACAGGGGAAAATTCAGGGGAACTTGGAGCGCCAACTGCAAAATCTACATCAAACAAGAGTCCTAGTTGTCAAAGACATCAAGGGTCTGGACGAATATTAGAACTCCCTTCAACCACAACAACAACAACAACGATAATGGAGTCTGACGGAAAACAAACATTGACATTCGACTACAAAATTACGCTCCGAGGGGTTACCGGACAAGAAGATCTTTACTCAGGTTCACGTTCATCTAAGCTTATAGACATTCATAGAGCAACAGAAAAGATTGCGGAACAGGAATATATGGAACTGAAAACCTTCACCAACATAGATCACAATAGTCCGGAATTTGAATTAAATAAGGATATAGATCCAGATACAATTTTTTTTTTATACCAGTAATAATTGATTTTGTTATACAGACGAACAATATAACGTAAACAACAAAATCAACAATAAACTGTCAATTATTCATTTAAACAGCAGAAATGTTTATTCAGACTTTAATAACGTGAAGCATTTTTTGGATCAATTCAACAAACCCTTCAAAGTGATCGCTATCTCAGAAACATTAAAAGATGCTTAAAAAAAGAATGGATTTTGACCTGGAAGGATATGAACTAAATTGTATCAACAGAACCAACAAGAATGGAGGGATAGTAGCTGTGTACGTGATGAAGAACCTTAACTACAAAGTGGTAAAAAAAATCTGTCATTAGCTATTTATAATATCTTACAATGTATAACCATTGAAATATGTCTTGAAAAATACAAGAACATAATAATCATCTGTATATATAGATCACCTAAGTCAAACATTGATACGTTTGAGAACGTATCAACGTATATTTTCAAGTATTTCTTATATACAGGTAAAAGCCAGTAAATTAGAATATTTTGAAAAACTTGATTTATTTCAGTAATTGCATTCAAAAGGTGTAACTTGTACATTATATTTATTCATTGCACACAGACTGATGCATTCAAATGTTTATTACATTTAATTTTGATGATTTGAAGTGGCAACAAATGAAAATCCAAAATTCCGTGTGTCACAAAATTAGAATATTACTTAAGGCTAATACAAAAAAGGGATTTTTAGAAATGTTGGCCAACTGAAAAGTATGAAAATGAAAAATATGAGCATGTACAATACTCAATACTTGGTTGGAGCTCCTTTTGCCTCAATTACTGCGTTAATGCGGCGTGGCATGGAGTCGATGAGTTTCTGGCACTGCTCAGGTGTTATGAGAGCCCAGGTTGCTCTGATAGTGGCCTTCAACTCTTCTGCGTTTTTGGGTCTGGCATTCTGCATCTTCCTTTTCACAATACCCCACAGATTTTCTATGGGGCTAAGGTCAGGGGAGTTGGCGGGCCAATTTAGAACAGAAATACCATGGTCCGTAAACCAGGCACGGGTAGATTTTGCGCTGTGTCCAGGCGCCAAGTCCTGTTGGAACTTGAAATCTCCATCTCCATAGAGCAGGTCAGCAGCAGGAAGCATGAAGTGCTCTAAAACTTGCTGGTAGACGGCTGCGTTGACCCTGGATCTCAGGAAACAGAGTGGACCGACACCAGCAGATGACATGGCACCCCAAACAGAGCCGGCCCAAGGCATAAGCGTACTAAGCGCTTGCTTAGGGCCCCGCGGCCACCAGGGGGCCCCCAAAAGCAATTAACAAAAATGTCTTATTTTTTATTTTTCGCATGTACGAGTCTGACTGATGATTTCTAAATGATCAAAGATATATTATTGTACAAAAACACAATTTTAGGTCAACAGAGTGCTGCTGCTGATCTAGGCCTAGTGATTCTTCCTGCCTCTCTTTAAATGTAAAGCTGCCTCCGCTGCACCTGTGACGTTTGCCGCCCGCCGTGCAATGCCAGTGCGCACTGGCATCAAAAGCGCAGATAGAGGCAAAACAATGTCACAAAAAAGGACATATCCTTCAGGTGCAGAAAAAAGGAAGAAGAAGAAAGTGGAAGAGGAGAAAAAATGCCATGATAAAGGTATGTTTGCATGACTTGGTAATAAAACGTTTATCAAAGAGATTTGTAGCTGTAATTAGCTTTAGCTAGGTGACGTTAGCTAGCTAGCAATATGTTTTTAGCATCAGGTTACTAGTGAGATATGTTGTTTGCACAAATTGTTTGCAGCAGAGCACGGTAATTTATTTGAGTAAAATAAACATTATTTTTTACATCAACTCATAAGTTATGTGAAACTTCCCCAGGAGCATTGTTAAAATACTTTGGAGGCACAGAATCAGCCCAGAGCCAGTCCACATCCTCAGGCTCAACTGTGAGTGATGAATCAGGTGAGGAAAAGACTGTCACGGTATACATTTAATTTCTTAGTATAAACATTACACTTGAAGGGAAATTAATATAGTCAAAGTATCTCATTAATATGTGTGCCTATATGTATTTCATCTTAGGTCCATCTCCATCCTCTACAGTGCTCTCTCACACACCTCCATCCTCTGTGCCCACTGTCCCCTCCATGTCTGAAACCACAGCTGATTTATCTAGTAAGTTAACTGCAAAACACCCTTTATAATTGCTCATTGTACTGCAGAACATTCTGAGATTAATAATTATGTCCAACAGTGCAATTTAATGACCTTATAGGTCCTTCTTTTTTAGTCATTGTCTTTCTTTGGTCACTTCCTCAGCAATTTCCACCACAACGTCCCCTTCACACCATGGACCATCATCAGCTCCACCAGTTGACCCAGCTGAGTGGCCTTCTTTCCTCTCAGATTCAGACAGGACTGAGCAGGTGATCAGAGGACCACTGTCTATTAAGGAGAACTTTTCATTCCCCAAACGGCATGATGGCCGAAGTTTTCATTATCATTATACCTACAGACAGCTAGTCAATGGAGAAAAAGTCAAGCGTAGCTGGCTGACTTATTCAAGAAGTAAAGATGCAGTCTATTGCTTTTGCTGCAAATTATTTTCTAAAAAGTCCTAAAAACTGGCAGCCGAGGGACAGCTGGATTGGGTCAACATAGGTGCACTGCTGAAACAGCATGAAAACAGTGAAGATCATTGTAGCAACATGGTGAAATGGAAGGAATTTCCCTTGCGTCTTTCAAAGGGGAAAACTATTGAGAATTTAACTTCAGTAGACTGCGCTCTCTTTGTACAAAGTAAACATTAAATATGAACAATTAACTAAAAATATAAACTAGTAATTAAAGACTAATATGTACAAGACTGATGAGACAAGATGACACTTTTACCGTAAATGCAAAGCTTTATCACTTGGACTGTTCAACCCCAGGCCACTCTTGTAGCTGAATGTTTTCTACATTTTAAGATTAGGAACCATATGTGGCACTCCGGACATCATTCGTTCATTCATTGGTATTATTTATGTTATAAACTGAGCCACCCCCATATCTTTATAAATGACATGTCATTTGTAAAGACATGCCAGGCTGACAATAGGATAATGTAAACAACACTGCCAGAGCCGCAATGAGTTTATAGTAGGTGTGTGAATGATCAATCAATATTATTGGCAGAAATAGAGGGCCCCAAAATCTAATTTTGCTTAGGGCCCCATGGAGGCTTGGGCCGGCACTGACCCCAAACCATCACTGATGGTGGAAACTTTACACTAGACTTCAGGCAACGTGGATCCTGTGCCTCTCCTGTCTTCCTCCAGACTCTGGGACCTCGATTTCCAAAGGAAATGCAAAATTTGCATGGTTGGGTGATGGTTTGGGGTGCCATGTCATCTGCTGGTGTCGGTCCACTCTGTTTCCTGAGATCCAGGGTCAACGCAGCCGTCTACCAGCAAGTTTTAGAGCACTTCATGCTTCCTGCTGCTGACCTGCTCTATGGAGATGGAGATTTCAAGTTCCAACAGGACTTGGCGCCTGGACACAGCGCAAAATCTACCCGTGCCTGGTTTACGGACCATGGTATTTCTGTTCTAAATTGGCCCGCCAACTCCCCTGACCTTAGCCCCATAGAAAATCTGTGGGGTATTGTGAAAAGGAAGATGCAGAATGCCAGACCCAAAAACGCAGAAGAGTTGAAGGCCACTATCAGAGCAACCTGGGCTCTCATAACACCTGAGCAGTGCCAGAAACTCATCGACTCCATGCCACGCCGCATTAACGCAGTAATTGAGGCAAAAGGAGCTCCAACCAAGTATTGAGTATTGTACATGCTCATATTTTTCATTTTCATACTTTTCAGTTGGCCAACATTTCTAAAAATCCCTTTTTTGTATTAGCCTTAAGTAATATTCTAATTTTGTGACACACGGAATTTTGGATTTTCATTTGTTGCCACTTCAAATCATCAAAATTAAATGAAATAAACATTTGAATGCATCAGTCTGTGTGCAATGAATAAATATAATGTACAAGTTACACCTTTTGAATGCAATTACTGAAATAAATCAAGTTTTTCAAAATATTCTAATTTACTGGCATTTACCTGTATATATATATATAAATATATACATATATATATATATAAATATATACATACATAAATATATATATATATATATATATATATATATATATATATATATATATATATATATATATATATATATATATATATATATATATATATAATCCGTTCATGAATGAGTATATCCGTTCGGCCACTGTGTTCAATGGAGAAGTCTGATCTACAAAATGTGCAGGCAGCATACCCCTTCCCCTTCGAGCTGTCCTGGATGAACTGAAATTATTTTTTCCAATCATTTTGGAACTTGCAAGCGTACTTCTTCTTCTTACTCGTCGTCGCCATGTCTCTTCTTCGTTCTTCTGCTTCGTCTCTGTTATGTTTTTGGACATTACTACTTGCCGTAGTTTTGAAGCAATGCATGATGGGAATCCGGATGCTGTGTGTCAGTGTATTAACGTGCCGGCTGGAATAAACGCACGCTGAGAAATAGCTCCGTGCCTGCCTACTTTATGGGTTATAGATAAATATGGATAACGGAGACATATATAATAGTCTCCTTTTCAGGTGAGAGAGAACGCTAAAGGCAGTGCCTTTAAGGCACGCCCCCAATATTGTTGTCCAGGTGAAAATCGGGAGAAATTTGGGAGAATGGTTGCCCCGGGAGATTTTCGGGAGGGGCACTGAAATTCGGGAGTCTCCCGGGAAAATCGGGAGGGTTGGCAAGTATGAACTATTGCAATGTCTTATGTTGTAACACGTATCCCAGTTATCTTAAAAAACTGGAGATTTTTCAGAAGAAAGTCATACGTGTTATATTATGGGCAAACTTTAATGCTTTCTCAAATCCTCTTTTTTATGGGTACAATCGTCTGAAGCTTACAGAGTGCAACAGATTCCACAGTGCTTGTATTGTGTATAACGTAGTATATGGATTAAATTCTAGACTCTGCCAGCTCATTCCAGTGACTACTATTTCTCATAGATATAACACTAGAAGTAAACCTTTATTAAGAGGGGAATATAGTCATCTAAAATGTACAAGCTTTAGTATAGCCTGTCGAGGCCCGATAATCTGGAATGACATTGACAGCTCTATAAAAGAAACACATTCTTTAAACATTGTTAAAACGCGTTTTAAGCTCAATGTATTGCGACGTTATGCTTAGTACATTTAGCACACCCCTTATGGTTGAGGAATTCACATTAGTCGCATAATTTTGGTCTTGACCTCTGTACGTATGATGAGATTATCGCAGGTCTTCAAGATGCAACCTTCTAATCAAATTTGAATAATAGGCTTTTGAGACTGATTTGGTGGATTTAAAGATTTCTTGTTTTATTTATAAATGAAATTGTAAATGGGTATTTGTTGGGTGGATTTTGAAAAGTATTGTATTGTATTGTATTTTGTATATTATATGATGATGTATATTTGAACTGTCCATAAACTGTGTGCTTCTACACTGCAAAAAGTCAGTGTTCAAAAACAAGAAACAAAAATACAAAAATTAGGAGTATTTTATTTGAACTAAGCAAAATTATCTGCCAACAGACCAAGAAAATTTGGCTTGTCAAGACTTTCCAAAACAAGTAAAATTAGCTAACCTCAATGAACCCAAAAATACCTTAAAATAAGTATATTCTCACTAATAACAACTGTACTACTATACGAGTACGTATGTTCTATTGTTTCATTGAAAATAAAACAGCAAAGTCCATTTGGCTGTCATCAGTTTTAATATGAGACAGAATTGTGTAAAAGTCATGATTTTTTTTTCCATGCTTGAAATAAGAAATTATTACTTTAAAAAAGTAGTTTTATACTTGTGAGTGTTGATGACACAGCTTTGCAACAGTTGATATTCTAGTTTCAAGCATGTTTTACTCAATATAGGTCATCAAATCTCAGCAACAAGCTGTAATATCTTACTGAGATTATTTAGGATCAAAACCCTTAAAACAAGTAAAACACTCTAACATAAAATCTGCTTAGTGAGAAGAATTATCTTACCAGACAGAAAATAAGCAAATATCACCCTTATTTGCAGTCCCAGGGCGCTACCTGGATACGAGTCGAGGGACTGATCACCCTCAACTGGGTCGCCCGGGTGAGGGTGTTTGATTAAGACCCGAAACACCCCATGACCCTGGGAGAATCACTGATGATGTGTCCAGGTTGCACCATGAGGTGTATTATTATAAACTAATCTAGTATGGCATCGCCATTACTTCCAGGAAGAGGCTGGATGACAACCCCAAAAGAGTGGTGACAAATAGGAGAGACAGTTGACAGCCCGGAAAGACGGCAACCGGGGCAGGGAGGGGTAGCATCCCAAGCTGCAGCTCTCGCAAGGGAGCACCCATACAGCACTACGAAAAACCCTGAAGATACATAAGACCAAGATAGGCTGCCTAGGGAAACCCGTGGTGCAACGCACAGTGCCAGTACCCTGTACGGCACCTGATGAGACGGAGGAGGATCCAGGCCCGGACACTCCCCACAGTGCCCAGAACCTCCAAGCACCACCAGCGCAGCCCCAGGGCAGACCGTCGGAGGGGGGATGAGTGGCGTAGAGCGCTACCTGGATACAAGTCGAGGGACTGATTACCCTCGGCTGGGTCGCCCGGGTGAGTGTGTTTGATTAAGACCCGAAACACCCTATGACCCCGGAAGAATCACTGATTATGTGTCCAGGTTGCACCATGAGGTGTATTATTATAAACTAGATAATTAATCTTACTTAGATTTCAGTTTTTGCAGTGTAGGGATGACCTTTTTGCAGAACGGACTTTGATATTAACAAAAGAAACAATAAGGAAATACAAAACTATGTCTGTCTGTAAATAAAAAATAAATAAAACCGTATACCAGCGGGCCGCGGCCCGGTACCGGTCCGTGGATCGATTGGCACACAAGAAATAAAAAAATAAAAACATTTTATTTATTTTTTTATTTTTTATTAAATCAACATAAAAAACACAAGATACACTTACAATTAGTCCACCACCCCCAAAAAACCTCCCTCCCCCATTTACACTCATTCACACTCATTCGCACAAAAGGATTGTTTCTTTCTGTTATTAATATTTCTGGTTTCTACATTATATATCAATATAGATCAATACAGTCTGCAGGGATACAGTCCGTAAGCACACATGATTGTATTTCTTTATGACAAAAAAATAAAAAATAAAATAAAATACCATAACCCACCCCCCACCCCGGTCCATGGGACAAATTTTCAAGCGTTGACCGGTCCGCAGCTACAAAAAGGTTGGGGACCACTGCTATAAAGCACCTCATGGGCTACTGGTAACTGAAGCAGTCTAATGTATGTGATATGCACTAATGATACACCCTTTTAATGGACTGATAATGTGCAATGTGCAAATACTAGGTTTCTATGTACTCTGAGGACGCATGTGTGTGTGTGTGTGTGTGTGTTAGTGTGTGTGTGTGTGTGTGTGTGTGTGTGTGTGTGGGAGGGGGGCGGGGGGGTTTCGGTGAGGCTAATGGTCCCTGGAGGCAGGCCAAGGTCCATCAGCAGACAGCAGGCATTAGTGCTGTGCCCGAGTATCGATGGAGCGCCAGTACTTGACAGTGCGGCCCCTCCCTGCCGTCGCGGAATATGAGGGGTATATATATATGTGCGCAAAGGCTCTGTGTGTGTGTGTGTGTGTGTGTGTGTGTGTGTGTGTGTGTGTGTGTGTGTGTGTGTGTGTGTGTGTGTGTGTGTGTGTATAACGTGCAAATTGGCTCAGTGCACACACATAAAATTGAGAAAAAATACCAGAGTTAGGTTTGAGAGACGGGTGAGTGACCCCTGACCTCAGGCAAAGTGTCATACTGTAGCTGTGTGTGTGCGTGCGTATAACATGTGTGTGTGTGTATGGGTGTGTGTGTGTGTGTGTGTGAGAGAGAGAGAGACAGGGGTAGCACGGCTGTCATCGATCTTACACACACCAGGACTGCACTTAACACTTGGATTGTAGGGACTAATATACTCACACCCACTATTACAACCCCACTGGAGGCACAGCATGTGTGTGTGTGTGTGTGTGTGTGCGCACGTGTGTGCGTGTTGTTCAGATCCCGACACACACAAACATGAAATGATATATGACACAAGTGTATATCACATTTGAATGTGCGCTCACTCCCACTCTCCCGGCTGCCTTTAAAGGCATCAAATGCGTGTCATTACCGCGCGGATGGAATAGAACCTTTCATACTCATTTGGACGTAACACTTGAGAATACTTTTGGGGCTGTAGCGGACATAAATGTAACACAAGCTCACTGATGTAAAAGAAGGTTCCATAACGTACTATTTACACACTGACAATGGTAAAAGAGTACTCCGACAGGACTAATGCAGTCCCAGCCAGTAACACTGCTATGTTTGGCGCGAGCGACTACGCTAGACATATCATTTCAGTACATTTTACAAGCTTAGGCCCCTTCTACACTAAGCCGGCTAAGGTTATCCAGGGTAAATCCCACCTAACCTTATCCTTGTCCACACACACACACACACAATGGTCGTTTAAGACCCCCTCTGTCCGCCGTCCGCCGGCGCAACGCGACCTAGTACGCATGCGCGGAAAATTTGCACGTCAAAGTCACCTCCAGTGTTGCTTTGTGTGCAAGTTCTTAAATTAAATGTAACTTATCTGAACAATATCCAGTGTTGTGTTATTTCAATTAACTGTAATCCAGTGTGCTGTGGGGCCCTATTGTAGTGAATCACACCTGAGCCATCATAAATCAATCAAATCTTTAATGGACATGTGAAAGTACTAGGGATGTCTGATAATATCGGACTGCCGATATTATTGGCCGATAAATGCTTCAAAATGTAATATCGGAAAATATCGGTATCGGTTTCAAAATTATCGGTATCGTTTTCAAAAAGTAAAATGTATGACTTTTTAAAACGCCGCTGTGTATACGGACGTAGGGAGAAGTACAGAGCGCCAATAAACCTTAAAGGCACTTGGTCAACAGCCATACAGGTCACACGGAGGGTGGCCGTATAAACAACTTTAACACTGTTACAAATATGCGCCACAGTGTGAACCCACACCAAACAAGAATGACAAATACATCCGCACCGTAACACAACGTAAACACGCAGCACTAACTCTTCAAGGGACGCTACAATATACACCCCCCGCCCCACCTCAACCTCCTCATGCTCTCTCAGGGAGAGCATGTCCCAAATTCCAAGCTGCTGTTTTGAGGCATGTTAAAAAAAATAATGCACTTTGTGACTTCAATAATAAATATGGCAGTGCCATGTTGGCATTTTTTTCCATAACTTGAGTTGATTTATTTTGGAAAACCTTGTTACATTGTTTAATGCATCCAGCGGGGCATCACAAGAAAATTAGGCATAGTAATGTGATAATTCCACGACTGTATATATCGGTATCGGTAGATGTCAGAATCGGTAATTAAGGGTTAAACAATATCGGAATATCGGATATCGGCAAAAAAGCCATAATCGGACATCTCTAGAAAGTACACAATGTGATAAAGAACATTTTACATCAGTCAATCTAGGGATCTAGATATCTGGTCAGGACACTCCTCACTCTTTTGCCTTCACCTTCATTGTATATTTGTTTTACTCTGTACCTAGACGTTGAGTCCGCGACATACATGGCGGAAAATAATTGATACAGTCTGCTTTACCAGTCCAAATGCATTCGATGTTTTCCGGAGTCTTCCCTCGTCGGCCAGGTAATACAAAGCACACGCTACCTTTTTTTTTTTAAATCACATCCACGGGAGCCCGCATTCTCGTTGTCTCTCCTTCGACCAATGGACAAAGTTTTTCGTTAAGTAGAATCACATCTGACCCGGACGTTGGAAAGTTCTCTTGCCGTCTGAGAAGTGTTGTATCCGAAATAGCTGCAACCGCTTTCTCTTAAGGTATTCATGTGTGATTTCCACAAGCGTCTGTACATGTAGAGAAAGTATAAACACGGGCATGTCTGGATGACTCGCCTCCATCTTTCTAGTGTTTACCTCCGAGTGGAAACAGGTTGTTATGAAGCTGGCTGTATCCTGGGCATGACTTTAAAGTGCATCCGGCAGTGGAGGCTCCTCTATGAGGTCTTGGGGCACTAGGAGGTTAACCCCTTTACCACTCTTGGCAAAGGCCTAGTACCTGACTGCCCCCTAGCCAGGGATACGGTGAAAACCTCAGCGGCGGAGCAGGCGGAAGACGGTAGATGTAAGAACTACCACAACGGCTGCAATGGCGGAAGAAAGCACCCCCACATCCATGTGGGCCCAGTTATGGGGAAATAACGACCCAAGGCGGAGGATGATTGCTAACCCTATGGAGCGTCACAACGGCTGGGATGGCGGATGAAGGCTGCAGCAGAAAAGGGTCCCCAGTCGTCTTGGACTCCATGCCACTGGACCCTGACCCGGATCTGTCAAGGATCGTGTGGTGACTGTCTGTGCACCAGTCTCCCCACGTTAAACAAAGTCACGCACAGGCATCCTCCATAAAGGGATACCCCACTACCAGGAGGATCGTCATACTCGCTTTCTGACGTCACTTCCTGTGTAGGGCGCGGTCTTTCTGGCGTCACTTCCTCTCCGAACTCAGTTTGTAATTGATTGATGAGTCCATACAAAGCTAAGAGCCGGGGATTCAAGAAATACACGGCGCACTTACCCGTGTAAAAAATTACCCAAGGACGGGGAACCTTAAACGATGGTTTAGTGTGGCTGACACGGGGCTTAGACCAGTGTTTTTCAACCAGTGTGCCATGAGATACAGTCTGGTGTGCCGTGGGAGATTATGTAATTTCACCTATTTGGATTAAAAATATTTTTTGACAACCAGTAATTATAGTCTGCAAATTATGTGGTGTTGTTGTGTGTCGGTGGTGTCCAGAGCTCGGCAGCGTAAGCGTGTAATGCTCTTCCATATCAGTAGGTGGCAGCCGGTAGCTAATTTCTTTGTAGATGTCGGAAACAGCGGGAGGCAGTGTGCAGGTAAAAAGGTGTCTAATGCTTAAACCAAAAATAAAGAAAAGGTGAGTGCCCCTAAGAAAAGGTATTGAAGCTTAGGGAAGACTATGCAGAATGAAACTAAAACTGAACTGGCTACAAAGTAAACAAAAACTAAATGCTGGACGACAGCAAAGACTTACTGTGGAGCAAAGACAGCATCCAAAGTACATCGGAACATGACATGATAATCAACAACGTCCCCACAAAGAAGGATGAAAATCACTTAAATAGTCTTGATTGCTAAAACAAAGTAGATGCAGGAAAATATCACTCAAAGGAAGACATGAAACTGCTACAGGAAAATGCCAAAAAAAGAGAAAAAGCCACCAAAATAGGAGCGCAAGACAAGAACTGAAACACTACACACAGGAAAACAGCAAAAAACTCAAAATAAGTCACAGCGTGATGTGACAGGTGGTGACAGTACACCTACTTTGAGACAAGAGCTATAGTGATGCATGCTTGGTTATGGTTTAAAGTCATATCCAACAATTGCGAGAACGACTTTTTACTGTCAACTGAGTTTTGTTTTGTTAATGATTTCTGCTGGCGGTGTGCCTCCGGATTTTTTCAATGAAAGAAATGTGCCTCGGCTCAAAAAAGGTTGAAAAACACTGACTTAGACTAAATAATTATTTGTTGAAGGAGTTATCCGGCTTAATGTAGACAGGGCCTTAGTCATCCGCGGGGTGCGTGGCGTCCACGTGAGATGAGACGACGCATCGAGCTGCCCTTTTGAGCACTTTTGCTTTTCTATACACCTTTATCTCCACGACCTTGTCTCTTTCCCCAGCCATGGAAGCAAAGGACAGCAGGCAGGTAGCGAGGAGAGAAAAGATAAGCAGGTGGGGGACCATGTGACCGCTTGGGAGGGAGGCGGGCGTTATTAAAAGTATATAAAGGGACAATACATGCAGAGGGAGTATGCTTTTTGGCCTCTTCAAGTGATCTAAATCTGATTGGCCTTCAAAGCTTTGAACATTTGCTACTAAAACATCTCCATTTAGGACGACCCTGTACACACGCACACACACGTCAACTGTACAAATGAATACACACTAAGCATCCATTTACATTAACATAGAAGATGCGCAGCAGCCAAAAATGGAAGCAGACCTTCATTATGTATTAGGGTTGTATGGTATATCGGTACTAATGAAGTACTGCAGTACTAGAATTAAAAAGGGCACTATATACCGCCTTTAAAAAAATACTGGCACTTTTTTTCCACTTGCAAGTGGAAACAGTGTGGAGATTGATGTATTCTGGCTTAAAAACTAACAAAGTTGCCGCTATAAACACTGAAACGCCGCTCTGCAAGCTGTGCTATAAAAGATAGCTAGTGAGTAGCTAGGTATCTCGCGGCTAACGCCCATCCACTGTGTTTTAGCTACTTCTTAATCACCAATCTTCGCCTCTATGGCGACAAGTAAACTAAGTTTCTTACAAGTATCATCCCTGCAGGACGAGGAAAGGCTCAACATGCTCCACTACACACCATAGGAGGATACAATAGCTCACCGCTAACAGCAAGGTAGCACTCCTGAATGTAAACTATTGGGTGGATCTTTACAAATATCCACTATAATGATACCAAGAGCCGTATATAGTTGATACTACAATGATTACATTGTTTTTTGTTTTGTTTTTTACAACATCTTTTAGCTTTTTTGTACTGTTTATAAACTCAGGAAATAAGTCCCTGGACACAGAAGAACTTTGATTATTACCAATGTCCGATATTATCGGCCGATAAATGCTTTAAAATGTAATATCGGAAATTATCGGTATCGGTTTCAAAAAGTAAAATGTATGACTTTTTAAAACGCCGCTGTACGGAGTGGTACACGGACGTAGGGAGAAGTACAGAGCAGTCGCGTCTCCCAGTCATACTTGCCAACCCTCCCGATTTTCCCGGGAGACTCCCGAATTTCAGTGCCCCTCCCGAAAATCTCCCGGGGCAACCATTCTCCCGAATTTCTCCCAGACAACAATATTGGGGGCGTGCCTTAAAGGCACTGCCTTTGCGTGCCTGCCCAGACACATAATATCTATGGCTTTTCACACACACAAGTGAATGCAAGCATACTTGGTCAACAGCCATACAGGTCACACTGAGTGTGGCCGTATACACAACTTTAACACTGTTACAAATATGTGCCACACTGTGAACCCATACCAAACAAGAATGACAAACACATTTCGGGAGAACATTCGCACCGTAACACAACAGAACAAATACCCAGAAACCCTTGCAACACTAACTCTTCCAGGACGCTACAATATACACCCTCCGCTACCCCCTACCCCCCCCCCCCCCGCCCCCAACCCCGCCCACCTCAACCTCCTCATGCTCTCTCAGGGAGAGCATGTCCCAAATTCCGAGCTGCTGTTTTGAGGCATATTTGAAAAAATAATGCACTTTGTGACTTCAATAATAAATATGGCAGTGCCATGTTGGCATTTTTTTCCATAACTTGAGTTGATTTATTTTGGAAAACCTTGTTACATTGTTTAATGCATCCAGCGGGGCATCACAACAAAATTAGGCATAATAATGTGTTAAATCCACGACTGTATATATCAGTATCGGTTGATATCGGAATCGGTAATTAAGAGTTGGACGATATCGGATATGGGCAAAAAAAAGCCATTATCGGACATCTATATTAGCAATGTATGACTACTTGGGATTGGCTCGATAACCAAATTTGTAGTATCACCCAAAACTTACGTTACGTATCCAAACAAAAGAAGAATAAGTGTTTATTACATTTTAACAGAAGCGTAGATAGAACATGTTTAAACAGAAAGTAACCACACAGAATATATTAACAGTAATTGTACGGTATATTGAAATAGAGAATGGATTGATAGATTATTTATCTACCGCTTGTCCCTCATCCATCCATCCATACTATACCGCTTGTCCCTTTTTGGGGTTGCAGGGGGGGCTGGAGCCTATCTCAGCTGCAAGTCGCCACCTCATAATTTTGACAAAATAATACAATTGGAAATGACCAAAATGTGTGACTGCAAATGCCAGCAGTCAAATTTGGAGCATTTGCTTACTTACTACCAAAAGAGAAGTTGTCTAATATGTTCATTATCTTATTTAATGACAAAATCGTTCTTTGACTGCAAATAAGAACATATGATTTTCTCTTAAAATAAAGCCAATAATGATTTTTTTTCGTGGTCCCTTTATTTTGAAAAGTATCAAAAAGTATTGAAATACATTTTGGTACTGGGGCCAAAATATTGGTATCGGGACAACCTTCTATTGATCAGCAAAGCAGTGTGGTGTGTGTGTGTGTGTGTGTGTGTGTGTGTGTGTGTGTGTGTGTGTGTGTGTGTGTGTGTGTGTGTGTGTGTGTGTGTGTGTGTGGAATGAGGATGGACTTAAATGATGAGCATCGATTAGAATGAAGCCTATGGCCCACTTAGGCAATGCAATGTTTGCAGTCACACAGAGGTACCTAATACACACAAACACAAAGAGGTATCTACACACATTGAAGTGGATGATGGACTGACATTGAAAGAGACTGGACTCTACAAAGAGACTGGAATGTGTGGCAGTGAACATAATGCATGATTAACTGTCTTTTAATGCTACTACCAAGGACTGTCTGAGGGCCAAAACAACCAATTCCAGGGCGCTGGACAACAAATAAGTTTTCCCAATAAGAAATAAAAGAAATTATCTGTTCCTGGGCCAAACTGCCGACATCAAAAACCATTCAAACCAGGGGTGTCAAACGTACCGGGCCAGATACAGTTTTTTTCCGGCCCGCGTGATGAGTTTGCCAAGTATAAAAATTAGCTGCTTTTTTTTTTAACGAAAGAAAATGTTGTTTTAAATGTGTCCACTAGATGTCACAATAGCAATTCTGTTAGGCAAGCAAACGGTTTATACCGGAAACATGAAACTTAAAACCTGCCGTTTTTAGGTCTTCTGCTTTGAACACAATGTCATTTGGCATCCTTGTTGCCCCAAAATGTCTCTGTCAAACACAAGACAAGTGAACTTAACCCTTTTGAATAGTTTTTACCTCCGTTTCTTACAGTTTGTTGAGTTAGCACTGGATTGATACATGGACATGACAAAGGAGGTATTTGATACCTAGAATTGATTGATTGATTGAGACTTTTATTAGTAGATTGCACAGTACAGTACATATTCCGTACAATTGACCACTAAATGGTAACACCCAAATAAGTTTTTCAACTTGTTTAAAGGGGAACATTATCACCAGACCTATGTAAGCGTCAATATATACCTTGATGTTGCAGAAAAAAGACCGTATATTTTTTTAACCGATTTCCGAACTCTAAATGGGTGAATTTTGGCGAATTAAACGCCTTTCTAACATCGGGAAGCAATCCACCATTTTTCAAAGGGGGTACATCACTGAAAAAAGGTTGAGAACCACTGTTGTAGACGATGCAGCCATTCCCACCCAGTTGCTTGTTGTGTGTGACTACGTTTGCACTGCAGGCCAAAGTGGACCAAATCAGATATTTTGGAAATCTGTTTTTTTCCAACTGACTGACAATGTGGCCTCAATGTGGCCCCAACGTGGCCCCAATGTGGCCTCAATGTGGCCTCAACGTCACTTGCATGCGCAGTTCGACAAAGTGAAAACAAAGGAAGTTGACCGGATTCCGTAAATGAACAAGGAAGTCGCTACTACTACTACAAAATAAAATAAAAATCTCCACACCTTAAAAATTAGTGTTTTTTTACGTGAAAGTAAATTATATATAGTAGGGGTGTGGGAAAAAATCAATTCGAATTCGAATCACAATTCTCACGTTGTGCAATTCAGAATCGATTCTCATTTTTTAAAAATCGATTTTTTTTTTTAATGTATTTATTTATGAAGTATTAATCAATCCAACAAAACAATACACAGCAATACCATAACAATGCAATCCAATTCCAAAACCAAACCCGACCCAGCAACACTCAGAACTGCAATAAACAAAGCAATTGAGAGGAGACACAAACACGACACAGAACAAACCAAAAGTAGTGAAACAAAAATGAATATTATCAACAGTATCAATATTAGTTACAATTTCAACATAGCAGTGATTAAAAATCCCTCATTGACATTATCAGTAGACACTTATAAAAAAAATAAAAAAGAATAATAGTGTCACAGTGGCTTACACTTGCATCCCATCTCATAAGCTTGACAACATACTGTGTCCAATATTTTCACAAAGATAAAATAAGTCATATTTTTAGTTAATTTAATTATTAAAACAAATTTACATTATTGCAATCAGTTGATAAAACATTGTCCTTTACAATTATAAAAGCTTTTTACAAACATCTACTACTCTGCTTGCATGTCAGCAGACTGGGGTAGATCCTGCTGAAATCCTATATGTATTTAATGAATAGAGAATCGTATTGAATCGGGAAAAAAATAGTTTTTGAAACGAGAATCATGTTGAATTGAAAAAAAATCGATTTTGAATCGCATCGTGACCCCAAGAATCGATATTGAATCGAATCGTGTGACACCCAAAGATTCACAGCCCTAATATATAGTGTAATATAATTGGGACGGTTTTAATCTTTTTATGGCTGTTAAGTAGAGGAGATCAGCATGGATCTACGTTAGCTTAATTTTTCGACGAACAACAAACAACTTGCGCAATGTACGAAACATGTAAGCAAATGCGCCATAGCGTAAATTTTCGGTCCTTTAACAATTGCTATTTCAAAATATATATTACCTACAGCCAATTATTTGCGCACTATTTAACAGTGATGCACCGAAATTTGGCTGTCGAAAAAAAGACTGTGCTCACCAAAACCGGATGCTGTGATGAAGCATCCACTCCAGCTGGTGGGCTGCGTCTCTCCATGTGCACACGAATGACGTAACTCCATACTTGCCAACCCTCCCGGATTTTCCGGGAGACTCCCAAATTTCAGCGCCTCTCCCGAAAACCTCCCAGGACAAATTTTCTCCTGAAAATCTCCCGAAATTCAGACGGACTCACCCACAATATAAACAGCGTACCTGCCCAATCACGTTATAACTGTAGAATGATCGAGGGCGAGTTCTTGGTTTCTTATGTGGGTTTATTGTTAGGCAGTTTCATTAACGTCCTCCCAGCGCGGCAACAACACACAACAACAGCAGTCACGTGTTTGTCTACCGTAAAGCAGTTCGTCTGCCGTAAACAGCAATGTTGTGACACTCTTAAACAGGACAATACTGCCATCTAGTGCATTTGATGAAAGCACTTTTGTGCGTGCCACACAGCAATGCATCATCAGAGAGGGTGTTCAGCATGGTTAGAAAAATAGTGACAGAGAATAGAACAAGGATGGACAATTCAACCCTTAACTCAACAATGAGTAGATGAGTGTTATGTGTGTGTGTATATGTGTAAATAAATGAACACTGAAATTCAAGTATTTATTATATATATATATATATATATATATATATATATATATATATATATATATATATATATGAAATACTTGACTTAGTATTTCGTCAAGTATTTCTTATATATATATATATATATATATATATATATATATATATATATATATATATATATATATATATATATATATATATATATATATATACATAAAAGAAATATATATTTATAGCTAGAATTCACTGAAAGTCAAGCATTTCTTATATATACAGGTAAAAGCCAGTAAATTAGAATATTTTGAAAAACTTGATTTATTTCAGTAATTGCATTCAAAAGGTGTAACTTGTACATTATATTTATTCATTGCACACAGACTGATGCATTCAAATGTTTATTTCATTTAATTTTGATGATTTGAAGTGGCAACAAATGAAAATCCAAAATTCCGTGTGTCACAAAATTAGAATATTACTTAAGGCTAATACAAAAAAGGGATTTTTAGAAATGTTGGCCAACTGAAAAGTATGAAAATGAAAAATATGAGCATGTACAATACTCAATACTTGGTTGGAGCTCCTTTTGCCTCAATTACTGCGTTAATGCGGCGTGGCATGGAGTCGATGAATTTCTGGCACTGCTCAGGTGTTATGAGAGCCCAGGTTGCTCTGATAGTGGCCTTCAACTCTTCTGCGTTTTTGGGTCTGGCATTCTGCATCTTACTTTTCACAATACCCCACAGATTTTCTATGGGGCTAAGGTCAGGGGAGTTGGCGGGCCAATTTAGAACAGAAATACCATGGTCTGTAAACCAGGCACGGGTAGATGTTGCGCTGTGTGCAGGCGCCAAGTCCTGTTGGAACTTGAAATCTCCATCTCCATAGAGCAGGTCAGCAGCAGGAAGCATGAAGTGCTCTAAAACTTGCTGGTAGACGGCTGCGTTGACCCTGGATCTCAGGAAACAGAGTGGACCGACACCAGCAGATGACATGGCACCCCAAACCATCACCCAACCATGCAAATTTTGCATTTCCTTTGGAAATCGAGGTCCCAGAGTCTGGAGGAAGACAGAAGAGGCACAGGATACACGTTGCCTGAAGTCTAGTGTAAAGTTTCCACCATCAGTGATGGTTTGGGGTGCCATGTCATCTGCTGGTGTCGGTCCACTCTGTTTCCTGAGAATATGATGCGAAAACTTCAGATTTGAAGGACTTTGGAGCGTTTAGACTGGCAAAAAAAAAGTCTGCTCGGTCTTATGTGTCACTCACGCATCAAATCAGGCTGTTTTCATATTCTCTCTGGAAAACCTCATCTTTATACATGACCATAGGATTAGATTACTAACATTAGTGTAAAGTGGTGCTTAAAACTGAATTTTAGGAATTCCAAGTGGGACCCGATGTTGACACAGGAGTGAGTAAAAGGTGATGTGACAATACTTAAAAGCGCCAGCACATCAAGACCAGTGTTAAGCACAGACTTAGAGCGCCCCCCGCTGGGTGCTCAGGCCAAACACACGCGTGCAAACACAGGTGCATATTTACATAAACAAGGCGAGTGTAAAGCTTCCGATACCCTTTATTACAAAAACGTGCTCGCCGTGCATTGTTTCTGATGATTGCAGACTTCACGTTTGTTGTGTCGCGTCCGCCGGTGCTTACATTCGAGCAAATGTTTTCCCACACACAGTGCAAAGGCCAGGTGATGCTCGCTCGCACACACACACACACACACACACGCCAACACACGCACGGCATGAAAGAGGTGCAATTAGAGCATCCCACTCCAATTAACCAGCTCTCTAAACAAATCCGCATTAGGCCCTCCATTGTGGCTGCCCTCAAAAAACAGCCACTTGGGAAAACAGCATAAAAGCTCAGAAAGTGTTTCTCCTCCAGGACCTGCATGTGTGTGTGTGTGTGTGTGTGTGTGTGTGTGTGTGTGTGTGTGTGTGTGTGTGTGTGTGTGTGTGTGTGTGTGTGTGTGTGTGTGTGTGTGTGTGTACAACTCATGTGCACAGGCTGCACACTAGCTGTGATTGTAGCGCTGATGGGAAGACTGTGCAATCACTAGTGGATGGAGAGCGCAGGAAAAGGGGTGCAGAGGAGGCAGCAAAGACATGGAAGAATAAGCAAACACGGCGATGAACACATGTCTTTTTCCAATCGAACAAATCAGATTATGTTTAGCATTGTTTGTGCTTTGGCGAGGGTCTGTGCTCCATCACAGTGTCTTGGCTGAATGAGCAGGTATCGGACACCTTGAGCTCCTTAGACCATGGGTGTCAAACTCTGGCCCGCGGGCCAAATTTGTCCCGCCATGTAATTTCACTTGGCCCGTGAGACGATATCAAATTAACACTAGAGCTGGCCTGCCGATTATATACAGCGGCGGTGCCGCGGTAACACCGCATTCACCGCTAAGTCTCATACTTGCCAAGCCTCCCGGGAGACTGCCAAATTTCAGTGCCTCTCCCGAGAATTGCAACGTCCCCTTTTCGTCCAGTCCAACAAGTGCTGGCCCAGTTACATAATATGTGCGGCTTTGGCACACACACAGAAGTGAATGCAACGCATACTTGATCTTCAGCAATACAGGTTACACTGAGGGTGACCGTATAAAAAACCTTTAAAGGGGAACATTATCACCAGACCTATGTAAGCGTCAATATATACCTTGATGTTGCAGAAAAAAGACCATATATTTTTTTAACCGATTTCCGAACTCTAAATGGGTGAATTTTGGCGAATTAAACGCCTTTCTAATATTCGGTCTCGGAGCGATGACGTCACAACGTGACGTCACATCGGGAAGCAATCCGCCATTTTCTCAAACACCGAGTCAAATCAGCTCTGTTATTTTCCGTTTTTTCAACTGTTTTCCGTACCTTGGAGACATCATGCCTCGTCGGTGTGTTGTCGGAGGGTGTAACAACACGAACAGGGACGGATTCAAGTTGCACCAGTGGCCCAAAGATGCGAAAGTGGCAAGAAATTGGACGTTTGTTTCGCACACATTACCGACGAAAGCTATGCTACGACAGAGATGGCAAGAATGTGTGGATATCCTGCGACACTCAAAGCAGATGAATTTCCAACGATAAAGTCAAAGAAATCTGCCGCCAGACCCCCATTGAATCTGCCGGACTGTGTGAGCAATTCAGGGACAAAGGACCTCGGTAGCACGGCAAGCAATGGCGGCAGTTTGTTCCCGCAGACGAGCGAGCTAAACCCCCTATCGAGCCTAGCTTCCCTAGCCTGCTGACGTCAACTCCAAAACTGGACAGATCAGCTTTCAGGATAAGAGCGCGGATGAGGGTCTGTCTACAGAATATATTAATTGATGAAAATTGGGCTGTCTGCACTCTCAAAGTGCATGTTGTTGCCAAATGTATTTCATATGCTGTAAACCTAGTTCATAGTTGTTAGTTTCCTTTAATGCCAAACAAATACATACCAATCGTTGGTTAGAAGGCGACCGCCGAATTCGTCCTCGCTTTCTCCCGTGTTGCTGGCTGTCGTGTCGTTTTTGTCGGTTTCGCTTGCATACGGTTCAAACCGATATGGCTCAATAGCTTCAGTTTCTTCTTCAATTTCGTTTTCGCTACCTGCCTCCGCACTACAACCATCCGCTTCAATACATTCGTAATCTGTTGAATAGCTTAAGCCGCTGAAATCCGAGTTTGAATCCGAGCTAATGTCGCTATAGCTTGCTGTTCTTTCCACCATGTTTGTTTGTGTTGGCTTCACTATGTGACGTCACAGGAAAATGGACGGGTGTTTATAACGATGGTTAAAATCAGGCACTTTGAAGCTTTTTTTAGGGATATTGCGTGATGGGTAAAATTTTGAAAAAAACTTCGTAATATATAATAAGCCACTGGGAACTGATTTTTAATGGTTTTAACCATTCTGAAATTGTGATAATGTTCCCCTTTAACATTGTTAGAAATATACGCCACACTGTGAATCCACACCAAACAAGAATGACAAACACATTTTGGGAGAACATCCGCACAGTAACACAACATAAACACAACAGAACAAATACCCAGAACCCTTTGCAGCACTATCTCTTCCGGGACGCTACAAGGTGTGTGTGTGTGTGTGTGGGGGGTTGTAGGTAGCGGGGGTGTATATTGTAGCGTCCCGGAAGAGTTAGTGCTGCAAAGGGTTCTGTGTATTTGTTCTGTTGTGTTTATGTTGTGTTACTGTGCGGATGTTCTCCCAAAATGTGTTTGTCATTCTTTTTTGGTGTGGATTCATAGTGTGGCGCATATTTCTAACAATGTTAAAGTTGCTTATACCGCCACTCTCAGTGTAAACTGTATCGCTGTTGATGAAGTATGCGTTGCATTTACGTGTGTGCGTACAGAATCCGCTCATATCTTGTGACTGGGCGGGCACGTTGTTAGAAAGGATGAAAGGCGGACGAGACGTCAGCTCGTAGAGGACGTTAAAAGCAGTGCCTGTAAGGCACGCCCCCAAGACTGAGGAATACGAGAAATAATGACTGATGAACACCTTCGTTCGATAATGAGGGTTGCTTCAGCTCAAAGCCTGAGCCCCGACATTAATGAACTAGCATCCAAGAAAAGCTGGCAGGTATCTGGCTTGGGCACATCAGATTAGATCAGTGTGTTGCAAACTGAGCCGTTTAAAGTCCTGAATGGTTGGTTTATTCATTATTTTATTTTCAAATTTACTAGCCTGTGGAAAAAGTTAATGTTGATATTTACCTCAGAAAGCTGCAAATAGAAAAGAGGCATTCAATTTTTATTTAAATTGTATTTGATATGCCATTGATATTTTTTAATTATTATTATTTGAAACTCGATTTTGCATGTCACTATAAAGTTATATAAGCCTTGCTTGTTCAATATTTAATGCAAAACTTGTTTGGGTCCCTATTAAAAGGCTAATTTGTTCAACCTTGGCCCGCGGCTTTGTTCACTTTTAAATTTTGGCCCACTCTGTATTTGAGTTTGACACCCCTGCCTTAGACGCTCATCACTGGACACTCGCCGAGAGTTAGTGGGCGGCTCTCTTGGTTGCTTTGTTGGGTCTGCTCCTGTCTCTGGCCATGCTCCCCCCACCCCAGCAGACGATGGCGTGGAACACCGCAGAGGCCACCACAGTGTATATGTTTTTGTTGTTGTTATTTTAGTTTTGTAGCTCTATGTAGAAATGGCTGGTTGCATCAGCTCGGCTCTTTTAATGTCTTTAACGTCCTTTGTGTTCTTTGATGTTTCCCTTTACATACATGCTTATGTGTGCTTTGTCTATGAGGTTTTTTCCCCCTTGGCCCAGGCTTAGACTGAAATTTTTTTTTCTAAACCCTGTTTCTCACCTTATTTGTAAGGGGCGCCGGAAGTTGGCAGACCCATCAGCGATCCTGTTACGTCTCCTTGTAATGTTTGCCTGCTCTTGAATAGGATTGTACTGAAAATCTTAATTTCCCCTCCGGGATTAATAAAGCATTTCTGATTCTGAGTAGGTTAGATATAATTATTGTACCGTATTTTTCGGATTATAAGTCACAGTTTTTTTCATAGTTTTGCCGGGGGTGCGACTTATACTCAGGAGCGATTTATGTGTGAAATTATTAACACATTACCGTAAAATATCAAATAATATTATTTATCTCATTCACGTGAGAAACTTGGCGTATAAGTGGGGTTGGCAGAGTTGTTTAGAAGCGACACCGAGGTAGAAGATTTCATGGGATTTAGCGATTAGGAGTGACAGACTGTTTGGTAAACATATAGCATGTTCTATATGTTATAGTTATTTGAATGACTCTTACCATAATATGTTACGTTAACATACCAGGCACGTTCTCAGTTGGTTATTTATGCCTCATATAACGTACACTTATTCAGCCTGTTGTTCACTATTCTTTATTTATTTCAAATTGCCTTTCAAATGTCTATTCTTGGTGTTGGGTTTTATCAAATCAATTTCCCCAAAAAATGCGACTTATACTCTAGTGCGACTTACATATATATTTTTTCCTTCTTTATTATGCATTTTCGGCCGGTGCCATTTATACTACGGAGCGATTTATAATCCGAAAAATACGGTGTATGATTAAAACCAAGAGTTACATTACTAATTCAAGGTTAATATTTGAGTGGGCCCCGGACCACCTTTGTAATGGACAAGTTGGGCCCCGAGGTCAAAAAGGTTAGGAACCCCTGTATTAAAGTGTTATCAATCAGCGTTTTACGATAATTATAATTGAAAACGTTACGACTAGAGATGTCCGATAATGGCTTTTGTGTTGATATCCGATATTCCGATATTGTCCAACTCTTAATTAACGATACTGATGTATACAGTTGTGGAATTAACACATTATTATGCCTAATTTTGATGTGATGCAACAAAAGACTGATCGGTTTCCTAATGAGTACACCCCTGACATTTTAGCATATAGCATATCTTCCCAAGAAACAATACTATAAAAGGTAAACTTGAGTATACTTTAGAGTAGTCAGTAGGGATAGGGGATATGGCTGAAAACTATATCACGATAGTTTTCTATCGCTCATTATCGATAATTATTGATTTTTTTTTAATAACCTATCGAAAATAAAAAGCAGGAGAAAAATGTAATAAATATTTTAAAAAATTATGTCAAATGTAACCTTCCTCTGATTAGAATTCCCTCAGCTTTTAAGGCAGAAAGGAAAGGAAATGTTAACACAACCATGGAAAACACTCAATCAATGTAAACAGTAGAGATGTCCGATAATGTCTTTTTTGCCAATATCCGATATTCCGATATTGTCCATCTCTTAATTACCGATTCCGATATCAACCGATACCGATATATACAGTCGTGGAATTAACACATTATTATGCCTAATTTTGTTGTGATGCCCCGCTGGATGCATTAAACAAAGTAACAAGGTTTTCCAAAATAAGAGAACAACTTCAACTCAAGTTATGGAAAAAAAAAAAAACAACATGGCACTGCCATATTTATTATTGAAGTCACAAAGTGCATTATTTTTTTTAACATGCCTCAAAACAGCAGCTTGGAATTTGGGACATGCTCTCCCTGAGAGAGCGTGAGGAGGTTGAGGTGGGCGGGGTTGGGGGAGGCGGGGTTGAGGGGTGGGGGGTGGGGTAGGAAGTAGCGGGGGGTGTATATTGTAGCGTCCCGGAAGAGTTAGTGCTGCAAGGGGTTCTGGGTATTTGTTCTGTTGTGTTTATGTTGTGTTACGGTGCGGATGTTCTCCCGAAATGTGTTTGTCATTCTTGTTTGGTGTGGGTTCACAGTGTGGCGCATATTTGTAACAGTGTTAAAGTTGTTTATACGGCCACCCTCAGTGTGACCTGTATGGAGTTTGATCAAGTATGCATTGCATTCACTTCTAAGTGTGTCTAAAGCCGTAGATATTATGTGTTTGGGCCGGCACGCAAAAGCAGTGCCTTGGCGCTCTGTACTTGTTCCTACGTCCGTGTACACAGCGGCGTTTTAAAAAGTCATACTTTACATATATTTTAAAGCATTTATCGGCCACCCCTAGTTACGACTAACCGCGGTTTATCATTATACCAGTTATCGTTACATCCCTAGGTATAAAACGGACAAAATAGCATTGGAATGGACGGATGAAAACAATTTCCGCAGATATCCTCACACACTCCTATATATTGACAACACTGGTAAAAAAAAAGACTACTTTGTAAACATAGCTCAAAAGGTGTTCTGGCTGATTTGAGAGTGCAGCATTGTGCGTGTGAAGTGGGGGTTGGAAGTAGCGTCAGCGAGACTGGCGTGGCTCACAGGCACATTTGAAAGAGTCGCCAGTTGACTTAATTGAAAGTAATTGATTTTCGCCTCCGCGGCCTCGACTCCTTTGCGCCTTGTCCTCACTGGAGGCGAAAAAGCGTAGACGAGGACTCGGCCGACGTGGTCTCACACTCGAGACGGTTACCGGTAGCCACACTTGCCGCTGAATGCAACTTGACACACAAGCGGAAAAAGTCCCTGCATTTGAATCACCGTGCGGCCTTCAGCACAATAAGGAATGAAGGTGACCCCCCCTCCCCCCGCCCAACACTCCCTTTCCCATTTAAGTCAGCAGTTGATAGGGTTGTGTGTGCGTGTGCACGAGTGCACTATTACCAGCAAGCAGTAGGGAGTAAGGTCAGGAAATGAGTAGAGCGTTAAGGGGGGGGGGGGGGGTTTCCCTTCCAGCGCCTTAGCATTGTGAGCGCCGCTAATACTCAGCTAATTACAAGGACATACTTTAACAGCAAGCATGTCTCTCCTTCCTTTTCTTCACAACTCCACTCACTGTGGAATTAGAGCAGGGAATGAAAGCAGGAGAAGGAGAAAAGCAAGAGTAATAACAGGTGCCCCCCCCTGCACAACCCCACTAAAAGCTCGCTCGCCCTCCCTCTGGACGGATACAATTATTGGATTTTTCTCCATTTAAAAGCAAGCCGACCCTCCTCTTAATCTCCTTCCTGTTAGCGTTCGAGCTTCTAATTATGGAAAATACTTTTTATGCATGAGGTTTTCTTAATGACATGTTTGAATAAAAGGTTCATGTCTATGATCCCTTAGGACAGGGCTGTCCAAAGGATCCGTTTGGGGCCCGCGACACATTGTCAAAACACAATTCAACAAGAAAACGTAAAAAAACACAAAAAAACCCAACATGGGTAAAAAAAAAAAAGTGTAATATATAGACGTCGATGCTAATAAGGAGGGCTGTAACTACTAATCGGTTAATTTGACTAAGAAAAAAGTTTGGATTAATCTTTTGTTGCTTCGGTTAATCGTTTAATGCAGAGGTGTCAAACCATACTTGACAACCTTGAGACCTCCGATTTCGGGAGGTGGGGGCGTGGTCGAGGGTGGGGCGGGGCGTGATTGGGGGCGTGGTTAAGAGGGGAGGAGTATATTGACAGCTAGAATTCACCAAGTCAAGTATTTCATATATATATATATATATATATATATGAGAGAGAGAGAGAGAGATATCTACATCCTGAAAATATGCAAACAAAACTGTGTTTAGATAATTGATACTTCAAACTTGCATAAATAAATATTAAGGAATATAACATAACTTGGCTTCTGAGAGTTTCAAAATGTAATGAATAAAATGCTAAAGTTGTTGATAAAAAAGCAATTATTTTAATAATGAAATATGGTCATTTTAAATGAATTATGATCATTTAAAATCAATTATTTCAAATATGTTTATTTTAATGTATAATTCTATGGCTGGATGTAATAAGGAGTCAGGGAAAAATACAAATAAAAATACAATTAATTTTGGTGTTTTTAGCAAAATATAGTAAAAATGTATATATATATTTTTTTTCTTTCTTTTTTTTTTTTTTCTTTTTTTAATTAATAAATATATTTATTTTTAGGTAAAATAAACATAATAATACAATTTATATCTAGTCTGGATGATTTAGTTCTTGTCACCCTGTTGTCCTCCCGTCAAGAAAAAAGGCTGTCCTCAGTCAGGTCCGCATGGAGCTGGAGGGGGCGTGGCTTCCAGCTCCGGCTGAAAATCGGGAGATTTTCGGGAGAATATTTGTCCCGGGAGGTTTTCGGGAGAGGCGCTGAATTTCGGAAGTCTCCCGGAAAATTCGGGAGGGTTGGCAAGTATGTGTCAAACTCATTTTAGATTGCGGGCCACGTGGAAAAAAATCTACTCCCAAGTGGGCTGGATTGGTAAAATCACGGCACGATAACTTAAAAATAAAGACAACTTCAGATTGTTTTTTCTTTGTTTGAAAATAGAACAAGCACATTCTGAAAAGGTGCAAATCATAATGTTGTTGGTTTTTTTTTTACACTTACATGTTGCCGTTAATAATTTATTTGTCGTTATTTATATTTTCTGAATAAATTATGTGATAATGTTCATCAGTCAACTCATTGGTGTTAATTTTCAATCAAGATAAAAAAAATCTATCAAAATCAAATTACAGGATGTTATTAACGTAGTCTGATCATTTTCCTCAACTGATGTACGAACATCATGTGGTTTATTTTGTACATATGTAGCATCATCTACAAAGATACACATAATTCATATTGTGACATCCAGTGGACACATTTAGAACATTACATTTTTTTCATTCAAAAATTTCAGGTTATTTTTTATACAAACCCCGTTTCCATATGAGTTGGGAAATGGTGTTAGATGTAAATATAAACGGAATACAATGATTTGCAAATCGTTTTCAACCCATATTCAGTTGAATATGCTACAAAGACAACATATTTGATGTTCAAACTGATAAACATTTTTTTTTTTTTTTTGCAAATAATCATTAACTTTAGAATTTGATGCCAGCAACACGTGACAAAGAAGTTGGGAAAGGTGGCAATAAATACTGATAAAGTTGAGGAATGCTCATCAAACACTTATTTGGAACATCCCACAGGTGAACGGGCAAATTGGGAAAAGGTGGGTGCCATGATTGGGTATAAAAGTAGATTCCATGAAATGCTCAGTCATTCACAAACAAGGATGGGGCGAGGGTCACCACTTTGTCAACAAATGCGTGAGCAAATTGTTGAACAGTTTATGAAAAACCTTTCTCAACCAGCTATTGCAAGGAATTTAGGGATTTCACCATCTACGGTCCGTAATATCATCAAAGAGTTCAGAGAATCTGGAGAAATCACTGCACATAAGCAGCTAAGCCCGTGACCTTCGATCCCTCAGGCTGTACTGCATCAACAAGCGACATCAGTGTGTAAAGGATATCACCACCTGGGCTCAGGAACACTTCAGAAACCCACTGTCAGTAACTACAGTTGGTCGCTACATCTGTAAGTGCAAGTTAAAACTCTCCTATGCAAAGCGAAAACCGTTTATCAACAACACTCAGAAACGCCGTCGGCTTCGCTGGGCCTAAGCTCATCTAAGATGGACTGATACAAAGTGGAAAAGTGTTCTGTGGTCTGACGACTCCACATTTCAAATTGTTTTTGGAAACTGTGGACGTTGTGTCCTCCGGACCAAAGAGGAAAAGAACCATCTGGATTGTTCTAGGCGCAAAGTTGAAAAGCCAGAATCTGTGATGGTATGGGGGTGTATTAGTGCCCAAGACATGGGTAACTTACACATCTGTGAAGGCGCTATTAATGCTGAAAGGTACATACAGGTTTTGGAGAAACATATGTTGCCATCCAAGCAACGTTACCATGGACGCCCCTGCTTATTTCAGCAAGACAATGCCAAGCCACGTGTTACATCAACGTGGCTTCATAGTAAAAGAGTGCGGGTACTAGACTGGCCTGCCTGTACTCCAGACCTGTCTCCCATTGAAAATGTGTGGCGCATTATGAAGCCTAAAATACCACAACGGAGACCCTCGGACTGTTGAACAACTTAAGCTGTACATCAAGCAAGAATGGGAAATAATTCCACCTGAGAAGCTTAAAAAATGTGTCTCCTCAGTTCCCAAACGTTTACTGAGTGTTGTTAAAAGGAAAGGCCCTGTAACGCAGTGGTGAACATGCCCTTTCCCAACTACTTTGGCACACGTTGCTGCCATGAAATTCTAAGTTAATTATTATTTGCAAAAAAAAATAAAGTTTATGAGTTTGAACATGAAATATCTTGTCTTTGTAGTGCATTCAATTGAATATGGGTTGAAAAGGATTTGCAAATCATTGTATTCTGTTTATATTTACATCTAACACAATTTCCCAACTCATATGGAAACAGGGTTTGTAGTTAGCAAACTCATCCCGTGGGCCGGATAAAACCTGTTCGCGGCCCTGATCTGGCCCTCAGGCCGTACGTTTGACACCCCTGGTTTAATGAGTGTAACTAATAAAAATTAATCAAATCCGAACCACATGGAGTGCCCGGAACCTTAAATATGTGGACATAGTTTCCGCACGGCCGCTGCAATAGAGCGCACATACAGTGGTGGTGTGTGTGTACCAGGATGTGTGTGGTGGGCTGGCGGCAAACAGTAGAGAGTAGTTGTTTTTTCTAATTAAATGTTAAAAGTGCTACTTTTCTTAATTTACGCATCGAGACTATAAAGTGTGCTTTATCCGATTATACGATGAATTGAACAAACTAATGGGTGGATTACTCGATCACTAAAATAATTGATAGCCGCAGCCCGACTAATAATACTAAAAATACACTTTGTAATCGACAACACGAAGCTGAGATACAGACTTCTTTAATAACCTGAAAAGGGTTCTTCATGGTTTCTTATTAAATACATGTTCAGTTTCTTATAGTCAGACAAGTTGTACGTATAAAAAAATGGAGCTTCTTTAATATTGCGATATATACATAATTTGCATATTTTCAACCAAAATATCACAATGGCCCCCTGCATCCTCTGATTTTTCAGTATGTAAACAACCCTAGTGCATTACAAATATGTACCGTATTTTTCGGAGTACAAGTCGCTTCGGAGTATAAGTCGCACCGGCCGAAAATGCATAATAAAGAAGGAAAAAAACATATATAAGTCGCATTTTTTGGGGAAATGTATTTGATAAAACCCAACACCAAGAATAGACATTTGAAAGGCAATTTAAAATAAATAAAGAATAGTGAACAACAGGCTGAATAAGTGTACGTTATATGAGGCATAAATAACCAACTGAGACCGTGCCTGGTATGTTAACGTAACATATTATGGTAAGAGTCATTCAAATAACTATAACATATAGAACATTCTATACGTTTACCAAACAATCTGTCACTCCTAATCGCTAAATCCCAAGAAATCTTATACGTCTAATCTCTTACATGAATGAGCTAAATAATATTATTTGATATTTTACGGTAATGTGTTAATAATTTCACAAATAAGTCGCTCCTGAGTATAAGTCGCACCCTCGGCCAAACTATGAAAAAAAAACTGCGACTTATAGTCCGAAAAATACGGTATATTTATTTACAAGGGTCTGTGTTAGTACAACATGTTTTTTGTATCAGTAAATTCACCAATACGTCACCGTGGAGTTATTGAGTCGGTTTAGCTAATTAGAGAGCAAGCTTCCGCAACTAGTGGTTCCATGATGAAGACTTCGTTTTTGCTTGATCAACCGTTTTACTGCCGTGTTAAAGGCACCAATTGGAAACAATTATGGTATGTAAATAAACATTCACAAAATCATTCTGTGTAAATAACTCCTTTTGCAACGTACTGTATATACCCGCGGTTTATGATCCGGGGCGGCTAATATTTGGAAAAATTATTTATTTTCGCAAAGATTTTGTGGTTGCAATTTATACACTGGCGCACTCTCTATGGTACGGCAGTTGAAAAATAATCAACAGCGCCTCTGCTGGTTACAGCCAAGCAGTGCACACATTGAGCAACAAAATAATTATACACGTTTGTAGCGAGACTAAACAGCGTTAGCATGTCAAGACGTCTTTTTTTTCCTTCCTTCTACAGAACCATCAACTTGCTTTTTGATTGATTGCAACATTCATCTTAGTTGTCGTTTTCATTATTAAATTAGGAGGTGTTGGAACCGCCATGTAAAATCGCTAATGCTAATAATAACCTGTCTGTTGCAAATTCAATGTCAATTAGCTTTAAGCAGATACATTTTGGAATAGTGGAGCCTTACTTTACGTTCGAGCGTTTTCTACCGTCTAAGTAATGTTGGAAATGGCAACATTACTTAGAGCACTGCTTCCCAATTATTTTATTTGCCGCCACGGAAGCAACGATTACTGACTGAGAAGTGGCCTGGCACTGTGGACACAGACACTTTGTGGGACAGAGCTAGAATGTGTCATCAACTATGCATTATCACAATATAACGTTACTATTAAAAGCTCTATCGTCGGTCATATGTATATTATATACTGGCACCATTTGGAAACTATTAGGGTATGTAAATAAACATTTACAAATAATTGTGTCAATAACTCCTTTTGCAACATATATCTGCGGTTTATGGTCCGGGGCGGCTAATATTTGGAAAAATAATTTATTTTCGCAAAAATTTGGTGGGTGCAATTTATACACTGGTGCACTCCTTATGGTATGGCAGTTGAAAAATAATCAACAGCGCCTCCGCTGGTTAACCCCCCCCGAGAGCCCATAGTAGACAGCTCTTCAAGTACTAAGGCAGATGTTGATGCTAATGGCCGCGAAAGGAAAGTTAACTGATTTTCAAGTGGCCCCCAGAGTCAGCGCGTGCTAATCGTTAACTAGCTCTTTATCGCGTTTGCACTTGGGACCGCTGAGTATCATTTTGGATGGCGGCGATGCCAAATGCCATACGGCTCTGGTAATGTAGAGGAGACCTATACAAAGGGGGTTTATGAATATCGAATAGCCTTCGTAATGAACAATGCTTAAGGACATTTTACTTTTACATTGCGCACACACACACACATCGTAACGCTACAGTTCATTGTCTCTTTTTCTTTCGGTCTCCATCTGCACACAGCAGGCCATGGCGCCATGGACCTTTGTGTTTGACCATGGAGGATGAAATAACACACACACACACACACACACACACAAGCCAGCAGATGTTTAACCATTATACAAGTGGCAATGAGTGGCTGGACAGCCTTATGATGAACTACACTAACGTTCAAAAATAAATTACTTCTTGGACTTGGGCACCCAGAAAGTTTCTCGGTTTCTGCACAATCCTGCCAACGCACACAACCACTGTAATATCTTCTGAGCATGTGCAGAAGAACGTCCTCCGTGTTCCAAAATGAAAAGCGAGAGTGGGAGACGCCGACACAAAAGCAGTTTCTATACAGAACACGTTATAAACAGCGCAACGGGGGGGCCACAAAACCTTGTCATTGACACAACAGTCTGAGTGTGTGTGCATGTAAGTGTGTGTGTGTGTGCGCGCGCTCCTGTCTAGCGCTATTATCTAACGAGGTGTAATTAACGCTGTGCCACCCTGAGTCGGCGTGATTATTCAAACAAGGTTCTGCTGAGGGTTGAGTATTTTGGGGGAGGGCCGGTAACACAAATTAAACGCACACCTGTCCAACAGTGCATCAAGCTGACAACACTTCATGAGGCACACCTGATTCAAGGGAATCAATTAATATATTTTTTAGACCAGTTGATCTGCCGTTTCTTTTCCTTTCTCCTCTGCTCCCCCCTCTCCCTTGTGGAGGGGGAGACACACAGGTCCGGTGGCCATGGATGAAGTGCTGGCTGTCCAGAGTCGGGACCCGGGGTGGACCGCTCGCCTGTGCATCGGTTGGGAACATCCATGCGCTGCTGACTCGTCTTCGCTCGGGATGGTTTCCTGCTGGCCCCACTATGGACTGGACTTTTACTATTATGTTAGATCCACTATGGACTGGACTCTCACAATATTATGTCAGACCCACTCGACATCTATTGCATTCGGTCTCCCCTAGAGGGGGGGGTTACCCACATATGCGGTCCTCTCCAAGGTTTCTCATAGTCATTCACATCAACGTCCCACTGGGGTGAGTTTTTCCTAGCCCTTATGTGGGCTTTGTACCGAGGACGTCGTTGTGGCTTGTGCAGCCCTTTGAGACACTTGTGATTTAGGGCTATATAAATAAACATTGATTGATTGATTGATTGATATTGCTTTGCACTTTTTCATGCAGTCCAGATCATGATTTACATTAAACAACCAAAACAACTCTCAGTATAACCTCAGTAGAGTGGGTTACACTGGGTAAAATTAGGGATGGGCGATATGGCCTAAAATCTACACCGCGATATATATTGCAGCCTCCTGCGATAACAATACAAAATAACGATAGAATATTTGTCATGTAATAACAATTTCAAAAGCTTCAAGTTTGGCTGCTGACGTATGACGTAACATATGGTGTCATTTCCGGTTGTATTATTTTGTCAAAATTATTATTATTCTACTTGCTAATCCACTATTAATGTCTTGTTACTTTCTGTTGTGGGGGCAGGGGAAGAGAGGGGGCTGACAGAAACAGGCTTAATATGGGAAACATGCACCACCGGATGTCGCTTCATGGAGGAGGGAAGAGACAGTCTAACTGATGCTGGGTTAATGATGGCCTCCACCGTATAAGGTGGAGGCCATCCCGTGCTAGTTTACGGGATGGTACCTGTAGGTGGAGGTCCTGGGCCCGTAACAGGACTTGTTGTCCGGTAGTGTTAGATGGTGCCGGAATGCGCCGCCGATTGGCACTGCGGCACATTCTTTCAGAAGCTCTTAACAGGGCAGCACGGGCGGTCCTCCAAATTTGACGGCATCTCTTAATGTGTCTGCGGGAAGATGGAACGGCCGCTTCGGCCTCCTGTTGGGGAAACATGGGGGGTGGATAACCAAGGGAGCACTCTAACGGGGACAAACCAGTAGCAGAACTCTTCATCGAGTTGTAGGCGAACTCGACCCAGGGCAAAAACTTGCTCCATGAGGCGGGTTGGCGGTCTCCACACACTGGTTTGCCCTCTCCGCTTGCCGGTTACTCTGTGGATGGTATCCCGACGTAAGGCTGACCGTAGCCCCAATCCCTTTGCAGAAGTTCTGTCACACCCGGGAAGTGAACTGGGGGCCACGGTCAGAAACAATGTCCATGGGTATACCATGCTGCCTGACCACATGAACTGTGAGGAGGTCGGCCGTCTCGGAAGAAGAGGGGAGTTTAGGCAGAGGAACAGAGTGTGCGGCCTTGGAGAAGCGGTCAACGATGGTGAGAATGGTGGTGTTACCTCGGGATGGGGGAAATCCGGTGATGAAGTCCAACGCGATGTGTGACTAGGGGCAGCCGGGAACAGGTAGGGCGCACAGCAGGCCCACCGGCGGTCTGTTGGAAGGTTCATTGCGAGAACACGTACTGCATGCGGCGATGAACTCACGGGTATCCATAGCCATAGATGGCCACCAGAACTGCCGGCGGATGAAGGAGAGTGTGCGCTGGAATCCCGGATGGCAGGAGACAATGCTGGAGTGCCCCCAGTCCAGAACTCTAGGTCGTAGCTCTCGGGGTACAAAAAGCTTGTTGGGGGGTTGGAGCGCAGGGCGGCCCGAACATGGTCCTCCACTTCCCAGGTGACCATACCGATAATCCTGGCTGGAGGAAGGATGGGTTCTTCTGTGGTGGTGCAGGCGGGCTCCTCCGAGAACTGCCGGGACAGGGCATCAGCCTTAGAATTGCGGGAGCCCGGCCTGAAAGAGAGGATGCAATCAAAACGGCAAAAAAATTGTGCCCAACGAGCCTGCCGGTCATTCAGCCTCTTAGCTGACCGGATATGCAGGAGGTTGCGGTGATCAGTGAGGACCTGAAATTGGTGCTTGGCTCCATCAAGCCAGTGTCTCCATTCCATCTCTCCCTGTTCCGGTATCATAGTTCTATTTCGCAGGGGAGAGGCGTCTGGAAAAATAAGCACACGGGTGGATGCCGTTGTCCAACTTGGAGCGCTGGGACAATACCGCACCAATCCCCGAATCAGAAGCGTCCACTTCAACGATGAAAGCACAGTCCGGGTCGGGGTGAACGAGGACAGGGCGCGGAAACAGAACTTCTCTTAAGGTTCCAGAAGGCCATCCCGGCCTCTCGGGTCCACTGAAAGGGAATGTTGGTAGATGTGAGAGCATGGAGTGGTGCGGCCAACTTACTAAAGTCTTTGATGAAGCGTCGGTAGAAGCCCGCGAATCCAAGGAAGCGTCTTAGCTCCGTCCGGGTAGAGGGCTCGAGCCACTCAACCACCGCCTCCACCTTCTTGGGGTCAGCCTTGATGTGACCCTTCTCGATGACAAATCCCAGGAAGTCAACAGATGGTGCGTGAAACTCACATTTCTCCGCTTTTACAAAGAGGCGGTTCTCCGGGAGTCGCTGAAGGACGAGGCGGACATGTCGTTGGTGCTCCTGCAGATCTTGGGAAAAAATTAGAATGTCATCCAAGTATACAACAAACAAAGCGGTCTATCATGTCCCGCAGGACGTCATTGACAAGGGCCTGGAAGATGGCTGGGGCGTTAGTGAGTCCGAATGGCATGACCCTATATTCAAAGAGGCCAAGATGGGTATTGAACGCTGTTTTCCACTCATCACCCTCCTTGATGCATAACAGGTGGTAGGCATAGCGTAGGTCCAACTTCTAAAAAATGGTGGCAGGGGCGAGGGGCTCAAAGGAGGAGCTCAGAAGGGGTAGTGGTTACTTGTTTTTAATGGTGATGCAGTTAAGTTGACGGTAGTCGATACAGGGTCTCAAAGATCCGTCCTTCTTGCCCACAAAAAAACGGGGGACTTAGAAGGGGTGATGATCCCAGAGGCGAGTGAATCGGAGATGTAGTCCCTTATGGCTTGCTTCTCCGGGGGGGGACAGATTATACAGGCGGCTGGAGGGAAGGACCGCGTTTGGGAGCAGGTCGATCGCACAGTCGTAGTCTCTGCGAGGTGGAAGAGAGAAAGCATGTTCCTTACTGAAGACAGCCGCAAGGTCATGATAAGCCACAGGGACTCGGGAGGTGAGGTGGTTTTGGGTCTGCTGGGTGGAGGCACCACCGACCTGAGGCAGTGCGCGTAGCAGGGAGTGCTCCATGCCAGTACTTTGCCAGAGGACCAGGAAATGTGGGGATCATGTTGACGGAGCCATGAGCGGCCAAGGACAAGGGGGGCTACTGGTGCATCCAGTACCCAGAGACTGATGGTCTCCGTATGGTTCCCCGAGAAGGTCAGCGACAGGGGTATAGTACGGTGTTTGATGGGGCCCAAAGGGTGTCCGTCCAGGGCTTGAGCGGAGATGAAAGTGTCGAGGAGAACTATGGGAATCCCAGCTTGTCGGACGAACTCCTGGTCGATGAAGCTCTCGTCGGCACCGGAGTCCAAGTAGGCCCCTACTGACGAGGTCCTAGAGTTTCAGGCCAAGGTCGCGGGAAAAAGTATGCCAGCATCCCTCTTCATGGCGGAGCCAGCGGTCTGGCTCACCAGGATCCCCTTTGCTGCTGAGTCATATCCTTTTGGCCTTGACGGGCAGGTGCGGATGATGTGGTCTGCGAGGCCGCAGTAGAGGCAGAGGCGTTGCCTGAACCTCCTCTCCCGTTCTTCGGTCGCCAGTCGGGACCTGCCCCGCTGCATCGGCTCCACGAAAGTAGCAGTAGGCATAGGCTGGGGAAATGTCTGTCCTGTGGGGCGTTTGACGGCAGGTCGGGGCTGGTGTGTCGACGCTACGCTGGCGGAGGTTAGAGCCCTCTCTGCCGCACGTTCCGAAAGTCTCTGATCAAATAGAAGGGCTAGTTTGATGAGCTCGCAGCAAGAAGAATGTCGGTCCCGAAGCAAGCCGTCCTTAATGGCCTCGCTCAAGCCTCTCCTGGAGGCGCTCTGCAGTGCCCTGTCTCACCATCCGCTGTCTGGTGCCAGTGTGCAACGCCAGCGTGTAGGCGGCCACGGACCGGGAGCCCTGCCGGATGGTGTGCAGTCTAGCGACGCCGTTCCCTCCATCGGCTGGGTGGTTGAAGACGGCTTGGAACTCTGTTCGAAAAGCGATGTAATTGGAACTCAGTCCCAGAGTCCTGTTGATGGCTGCCGTGGCCCATTTCAAAGCCGATCCCGAAAGCAGCAAGAAATTAATGCAATCTCGGCCACATCGGTAGCATAGCGAGACGGTTGGTGTTGAAAAATAAATTTGCACTGCACCAGGAAGCCTCGGCAAAGTTCAAAATCTCCCTCGTAAGATCTAGGGCTGGCATTCTTGGGTTCCGGGGTTGAGGCTGCCCTCCCATGGAGGGTGTCGCTGGGGTGCCAAAATCAGGCGTGGGGGGTTTCACCTGGCTTGGACTGAGGGTGTCCAATCTAGCCAGCAGACTAGCGAAGGCGACGTCCAGATTGTCGTCCAAGTTGGAGAAACGGATCTGGTGTTGCAGGAGTACTGTCTCCATGGCAGACAGCTCAGGTGTCGAGGGGACTCGGGAAAGGGGGGTGGACTGAGATCTCCTCGTGCCGCCTGCCGTACTGTTAGGTAGACTAGGGGGAAGGAGACGGCACGACACAGGAAATCTCTCTCAATGGGTTTTATTGAGCTTTTAGACTTAGACTTAGACTTACATTTTATTGTCATTCAAATGTGATCTTTACAGTACAGTTTTGATGTTAATGTGGAGTGTGTATGCTATGTGTGTGCATGCGGGATTATGTGTAGAAATTAACCAGATAGTATTGACCAGAGGTTGTTGGAAGTGTGTATTGGTTGTGGAGGCAAACAAGTCCAAAAGGGCTGGGCAAAAGAGGTCCGTGATCCAAGCGATATCCGTGGAGCTGGAGAGAGACGTCCTGAGGTCCGGGTCCAAAAGCAGGGTAGTCGAGGATCGAGGAAGGCAGTCAGGGTCCAGGGGGGGATCCAGAGAAGTGAGGCGCACGGAAAACGACAGGGACAAGTCAGAACAAGGTGCGAGGGAACAAGGAGAGCAAACACAGGAGAGGAGCCAGAGAAGCGAAGCTTACTGTAAACAGAGTCTACGTTCCGGCGAAGGGTAGTCTGCAGAGTGAGCCTTTATGCTGCTGTTCCTCACCAAGTCCAGGTGTGCTGATTGCAGATTGCCTCTGACTGTGGAGGAGCGTGGCCGCGGTCTGCGCGGCACGTGCGGGGGCGTGTCCGACGGTGCTCACCGCAGACACTCTAGGTGCTCCCGCCGTGGAGGGAGAAGCAGAATGCACGTGCGCCTTAACAGTTTGTACTGCAAGTATTGTGCTTATTACGCACCAGCTGTTTGATTGCAACATTCATCTTAGTTGTGGTTTTCATTACTAAATTAGGAGGCGTTGAAACCGCCATGTAAAATCGCTAATGCTAATAGTAACCTGTCTATGGCAAATTCAATATAAATAAGCATCAAACTAGCAGATTTTGGAAGGGTGGAGCCTTGCTTTACATTCGAGCGTTTTCTACCATCTAAGTAATGTTCAAAATTGCAACATTACTTAGAGCAGTGCTTCTCAATTATTGTTTGTCATGAAGACCTCTGAGTCCAGCTTTAGTTGTAGTTTACGTGAGCCGGTGTCTAGTCTACCAGGTTGTGACATCACGTGCAACAAAGGTATCGAAAAATGGCACCATTTGATTTTACGTTAATTAAAGGGGAACATTATCAGCTTTAGTTGTAGTTTACGTGAGCCGGTGTCTAGTCTACCAGGTTGTGACATCACGTGCAACAAAGGTATCGAAAAATGGCACCATTTGATTTTACGTTAATTAAAGGGGAACATTATCACAATTTCAGAAGGGTTAAAACCATTAAAAATCAGTTCCCAGTGGCTTATTTTATTTTTCGAAGTTTTTTTCAAAATTTTTACCCATCACGCAATATCCCTAAAAAAAGCTTCAAAGTGCCTGATTTTAACCATCGTTATATACACCCGTCCATTTTCCTGTGACATCACACAGTGATGCCAATACAAACAAACATGGCGGATAGAACAGCAAGATATAGCGACATTAGCTCGGATTCAGACTCGGATTTCAGCGGCTTAAAAGATTCAACAGATCACGCATGTATTGAAACGGATGGTTGTAGTGTGGAGGCAGGTAGCGAAAACGAAATTGAAGAAGAAACTGAAGCTATTGAGCCATATCGGTTTGAACCGTATGCAAGCGAAACCGACGTAAACGACACGACAGCCAGCGATACGGGAGAAAGCGAGGACGAATTCGGCGATCGCCTTCTAACCAACGATTGGTATGTGTTTGTTTGGCATTAAAGGAAACTAACAACTATGAACTAGGTTTACAGCATATGAAATACATTTGGCAACAACATGCACTTTGAGAGTGCAGACAGCCCATTTCAGGCGCGCTAAGAACATATATTTTTCCACGATTTCAGCACTCAGGTTAACCATACCTAAATAGACACAAAATACTGCATTACACAAGACTACCCGAATGTACTCGAATGATTGAAAAAAATAAATGTTTTTAAGCTAAATTATTGGTAAACACAGTTTATGTATAATAATTTACGTAAAACCGCGAGTAATGAATAAAGTTTTCATCAATTAATATATTCTGTAGACATACCCTCATCCGCTCTCTTTTCCTGAAAGCTGATCTGTCCAGTTTTGGAGTTGATGTCAGCAGGCCATGGAAGCTAAGGTCGATATTCTTCTCTTGATCATCTTCGGTGGCATAAGGGACGGTGTGAGCCAAGACATCCAGGGGGTTTAGCTCGCTCGTCTGCGGGAACAAACTGCCGCCATTGCTTGCCGTGCTACTGAGGTCCTTTGTCCCTGAATAGCTCACACACTCCGGCAGATTCAATGGGGGTCTGGCGGCAGATTTCTTTGACTTTATCGTTGGAAATGCATCTGCTTTGAGTGTCGCAGGATATCCACACATTCTTGCCATCTCTGTCGTAGCATAGCTTTCGTCGGTAAAGTGTGCGGAACTAACGACTGACCATTTCGTCGGGTTTCCCCACACCCTCGTATTTTGAACAAATTTCGTCCAATTTCTTGCCACTTACGCATCTTTGGGCCACTGGTGCAACTTGAATCCGTCCCTGTTCGTGTTGTTACACCCTCCGACAACACACCGACGAAAGTGAGGAAATGGCGTTGTGACGTCATTGCTCCGAGAGCGAATAATAGAAAGGCGTTTAATTCGCCAAAATTCACCCATTTAGAGTTCGGAAATCGATTAAAAAAAATATATGGTCTTTTTTCTGCAACATCAAGGTATATATTGACGCTTGCATAGGTCTGGTGATAATGTTCCCCTTCAATACCTGGTCGTACCAACGAAATTCAGTCGGTGCCTATAAAAATACCGAATTACCCATTCCTACCCAGCTCTAGCTTGCAGTTATTGGTTAGCATATCCTCCTACAGTGTGTAGTGTAGCATGTTTAGCTAATCCTCGTCCCACAGGGACGATACTTGTAAGAAATAAACCGGTAGTTTATTTGCCGCCACGGAAGCAAAGATTACTGACTTAGAAGTGACCTGGCACTGTGGACACAGACACTTTGCGGGACAGAGCTAGAATGTGACTACAACCATGCATTGTCACAATATAACGATACTATTAAAAGCTCTACCATCGGTCATATGTATATAATTTATATCATATGTTGTCTATATCGTTCAACCCTTCTGTAGTTAAAACATTTATATTGTAATACGATACATTATCGATGCACCAGGGAAAGATATCAGTCGGTTACTTGAAGTATTCAACAGTTGAAGTCTGTGGGAGACAACGTAGACAAAGGCTAGCAGACCCAACATTAGGGCTTCATTAGGATGATTTCACACAGAAAACACAAAATGAGCTTAATGGCATCAATGGCCGCCAAGTGAAGTAACGTTCATGCATGTGATCTTTGACTGCGACGCAACCCCTGACAAGTCACCCCAAAGCCTGGCTATAGCCCTCTTAGCCAAAGCCCTGCAATGTCAACAAGGCTCTCTACCTAAAAAAAACTAGTGAACACACCGCTGATGCATTCTTAGTGGCCTCACCCCGAGGGCTCCAATGACTGCAAATCCTGATCCCTTGCAGGAAACAAGCGCACCTAAAAAGCCCCAAACAACACCCGGGACAAAGCCCCCTTCACAATTACAAGCTCCCGCTGATAGGCAGAGAAGTAGAGGAGGGGGAGGTCAAAAGTTCAGAGTTCAGAAAGTTCAATGTGGTCAAAAACACATTAAAAAAATGTCCAGCTGCTCGCACGTAATGAGCTACAAAAGTAACTGCACTTCTCTGACTTCTCCGTGACTCATCAGTATCTGGGGACCATGCTAGTCGCCAAGCTAGCACGGGTCTTTACTTTTCTAGTGCCAGCAACCAACAAAGACGGCCCATTTCTCTCTCTCACGAAAGCGGTCCAGATCTATTCGTGTAGAAGAGTCAACCATGACTTACTTTGGGGTTTTCATGGTAAGACGTGTATGCAATAGCTGCATTAGCAACGTACACAACATAACATAGCTTCCATCATGACAGTTAATTCAGCTAAGAACAATGGCAGACCACAAAACTGTATGCCCAAGGAAAGTACAGAATGGAAAATCTTATTTTTAACAGAACCTTCTCAATCAAGAGGTCAAAATCTGCATAGAGAGTTTTAAGGACATCAATGAAAATATGTTTTGCTTCGATCAAATGTCATCGCAAGATGCAGAAATTGTAATATTGTCTTTATCTTTACAAATAGCAAATCAAATAAGAAACAACTTTTAAAACACAACTTTACACGATACGATACGATCAGATTTCTACTATTTCAACTTTGGGAAACGATACCGAAACAACTGGTTATTTTTACGTGTTATAATCATTCGTTCAGAGTGATGAGAGAATCGCTCCGTGAAGTTTTTGAACTCCTGTTTACACGACATAGTCATACTGAGCAGAATAACACAATTACTGAGAAGATTAATGGAGACTAAATCAACAGTGCCTCTGTTGAAGCCAAGCAGTGGACTCCATTTTGCCTCAATTGCTTCAAGATTAATCAGCGATTAGACTTAGACTTAGACTTAGACTTAGACTTCCTTTTTATTGATCAGCAGTTAATCATTAATTAAACACATGATTCCTTACAATCAATTACCAAATTAGTTGTTTATTATGCACATTCATAGGCTAATTAAACCATCCAGATATTTAGAGTGAAAATTTCACTTCTCTAACATGTGTACATTTCAAAATTGCTCTGAACTTGGCACAGGCAATCTATGCACGCATGCTAGGGTTAGAGTTAAGTACAAGAGGTTAGGGTTAGGCGGTTAGGTGTGTTCAACGCATGCTATCTTTGCACGCTATTTGCGCATGCTGTCTGCTCATGCAATCCGCGCATGCTCCTGTTTCTGCGGCAGGATTTGATCCGAAAATTGTCAAATCTCGTGCTGTGATATTAACAGTGTTTCGGCGGAAACTAGTAATCTAAGGCGTTATTTTTTATATTCAGTAACTCAGTTACTGTTACTACATGATGCGTTACTGCGTTATTTTACGTTATTTTATATGTAGTATCGGCTAGAAACAGAAGATCTGAGTGTGTTTTATTGGAGCGCTGCGGTGGAAAAGAAAAGGCGTGCGTTGTGTGGGTGGGGGCGGGGGGGCTCCCATGCCGTAGTTGAGGGGCCTATGTTAAAGTTAAAGTTAAAGTACCAATGATTGTCACACACACACTAGGTGTGGCGAAATTATTCTCTGCATTTGACCCATCACCCTTGATCACCCCCTGGGAGGTGAGGGGAGCAGTGGGCAGCAGCGGTGGCCGCGCCCGGGAATCATTTTGTGGTGATTTAACCCCCAATTGCAACCCTTGATGCTGAGTGCCAAGCAGGGAGGTAATGGGTCCCATTTTTATAGTCTTTGGTATGACTCGGCCGGGGTTTGAACTCACAACCTACCGATCTCAGGGCGGACACTCTAACCACTAGGCCACTGAGTATGTACTTCGGGGCTAACAACCTTCCCTTTACCCGGAAGTGGGTCTTTACAGCTGAGGGTGAATGACGAGGCCGGCGGTTTGTTGCAACTTTGTGACTTTATTGGACACAGCCATCCACCAAGCTAGAGCACCTGCACGCACTCACTGTCGCCGTTTTCTCACCTCTCTCGCCCACTCACTCACTGACGTCACTCACCTCACATGCTGTCATATCTTAAAGGGCCACACACACACACACACACATACGCTACTCTCATAACAACTAACAAGACATCATGGTGAAGCCAGAAGTCGAGTTTCTTAACATGGAGACATTCTCAATATTTTTCTTTTGTCGAGCACAAAGAAAATAACATTTTAGTTAAATGTAAGTTGTGTCTTGATTCAAAGTTCTTATCTACTTAAAGTTAAAGTTAAAGTGCCATTATGTTGCAGCTATTTAAAATAGTTTTGTCAACTTGTTCTGGCCTGAAATAAATTGGCCCTTTGAAACATATCTTTGTCTTTGTGTGTTGTATGTAGACCACATTGCTTTCTGAGTTCAGTGATGCAAATGCATGTCAAGTTGATCAACAGATTGTATTATTCTCCAGTGCAATAACAGTACTGAAATGAAGGCTAAAAGGGCATTATTGGGAGCCTTAAAAAAAAGAGAAAAAAAAGAAGTAACTAAATAGTTACTTTTCACAGTAACGCATTACTTTTTGGTGTAAGTAACTGAGTTAGTAACTGAGTTACTTTTGAAATAAAGTAACTAGTAACTGTAACTAGTTACTGGTTTTCAGAAACTAACCCAACACTGGATATTAGATACAGGGGACCCTATCAAGTCATAAATATGGGGTCCCACAGTAAATTTCTGGGGTCACACTTCTTTGTAACTGTTTTGAAAACAAATGATAATTGTATGCATTTTCTGGCATTAAATACGTTTTTTTTGTAAGTGGGACACATTTTCTGGCATAAAATACGTTTGTTTTTGTTTGTTTGTTTTTAACAGGGAATTGAGCCCACCCTGTAGTGTTGGTTCCCATTATAATGGTGTTATTTTTTTATCCATCAGAAAATGAAATAATTAATAAACCAAATTACAGGATGTTATTAAAGTAATTTCCATAAAATAGGTGGGCTGATCATCCGCTCTGCAGCAAGACACGTGTACAATAGAGAAGCTTGTGCAGCAATGTGAATACAAATACAACACGTAATGTACAGATTATCAAAAGTATTTATTCGGGTAGGAATGTCCACATGTTACGGCAACATTTTTGAAAATCAAAGCACGATCGTAAGATTCCACAGTTTGCATCACGGACATCGCTAATAACACGGAAGTGCTGCTGCTGTCTGAGCAAGGTACAGAGCTCCGCCCTAATCCATTTCAGGGATACAGAATTCCGCACGACACCGGCAGATATAAACAAAACAAAACACCGGCGGAAAGCAAAAATCGATAAATTAAAAAAAAACAAGCAAAACGGAGTTCTTAGGGTAGGGTCGGTTGAAAAAAAAAAAAAAATCTGCATTTGATTTATTTAACTCTCTAACAATGAAATTTAGACATCTGACATGTTTGGTTCAAGAGTTGTCCTTGATACAACTTTTTATTGCTTTATTCGCATTTTCTCTGGATTCTAAGAACAATAATGTAATTCAGAGGAAAAACCTCATTTTTGTGTTGGCAAACCTTACAAAAGTAGAACTCACTAACATACATTAGTACAGCCAAATTTAAACATCTTGCATGTTTTGAAATGTCTACTTGTTTTTGTTTTTTGAGGCAATACTAAGGCAGAAAACAAGAAACAGTTTAAGGTTTTTTTCTAGCCCAGTTGCGGGAACTCTTTGTAAAGAAGTAGGGTTGTTTACAGGAGCATTCGGTGTGATGAAATTGATAAAACAATATTGCAGGCAGCTAAAATATAGACAGATAGATAGATAGATAGATAGATAGATAGATAGATAGATAGATAGATAGATAGATAGATAGATAGATAGATAGATAGATAGATAGATAGATAGATAGATAGATAGATAGATAGATAGATAGATAGATAGATAGATAGATAGATGGATAGATAGATAGATAGATAGATAGATAGTACTTTATTGATTCCTTCAGGAGAGTTCCCTCAGGAAAATTAAAATAAATTAAAAGACACAAGAAGGAAGTATGTGACCGTCTAGCATTGCGGAGACGGACATATATACAAACCCCGTTTCCATATGAGTTGGGAAATTGTTTAGATGTAAATATAAACGGAATACAATGATTTGCAAATCATTTTCAACCCATATTCAGTTGAATATGCTACAAATACAACATATTTGATGTACAAACTGATAAACATTTTTTTTTTTTGCAAATAATCATTAACTTTAGAATTTGATGCCAGCAACACGTGACAAAGAAGTTGGGAAAGGTGGCAATAAATACTGATAAAGTTGAGGAATGCTCATCAAACACTTATTTGGAACATCCCACAGGTGAACAGGCAAATTGGGAACAGGTGGGTGCCATGATTGGGTATAAAAGTAGATTCCATGAAATGCTCAGTCATTCACAAACAAGGATGGGGCGAGGGTCACCACTTTGTCAACAAATGCGTGAGCAAATTGTTGAACAGTTTAAGAAAAACCTTTCTCAACCAGCTATAGCAAGGAATTTAGGGATTTCACCATCTACGGTCCGTAATATCATCAAAGGGTTCAGAGAATCTGTAGAAATCACTGCGCGTAAGCAGCTAAGCCCGTGACCTTCGATCTCTCAGGCTGTATCAACAAGCGACATCAGTGTGTAAAGAATATCACCACATGGGCTCAGGAACACTTCAGAAACCCACTGTCAGTAACTACAGTTGGTCACTACATCTGTAAGTGCAAGTTAAAACTCTCCTATACAAGGCAAAAACCGTTTATCAACAACACACAGAAACGCCGTCAGCTTTGCTGGGCCTGAGCTCATCTAAAATGGACTGATACAAAGTGGAAAAGTGTTCTGTGGTCCGACGAGTCCACATTTCAAATTGTTTTTGGAAACTGTGAACGTCGTGTCCTCCAGACCAAAGAGGAAAAGAACCATCCGGATTGTTATAGGCGCAAAGTTGAAAAGCCAGCATCTGTGATGCTATGGGGGTGTATTAGTGTCCAATACATGGGTAACTTACACATCTGTGAAGGCGCCATTAATGCTGAAAGGTACATACAGGTTTTGGAGCAACATATGTTGTCATCCAAGCAACGTTACCATGGACGCCCCTGCTTATTTCAGCAAGACAATGCCAAGCCACGTGTTACATCAACGTGGCTTCATAGTAAAAGAGTGCAGGTACTAGACTGGCCCGCCTGTAGTCCGACCTGTCTCCCATTGAAAATGTGTGGCGCATTATGAAGCCTAAAATACCACAACGGAGACCCCCGGACTGTTGAACAACTTAAGCTGTACATCAAGCAAGAATGGGAAAGAATTCCACCTGAGAAGCTTAAAAAATGTGTCTCCTCAGTTCCCAAACGTTTACTGAGTGTTGTTAAAAGGAAAAGCCATGTAACACAGTGGTGAACATGCCCTTTCCCAACTACTTTGGCACGTGTTGTAGCCATGAAATTCTAAGTTAATTATTATTTGCAAAAAAAAAAAATAAGTTTATGAGTTTGAACATCAAATATGTTGTCTTTGTAGTGCATTCAATTGAATATGGGTTGAAAAGGATTTGTTAGATGTAAATGTAAACGGAATTAATCCGTTTACATTTACATCTAACACAATTTCCCAACTCATATGGAAACGGGGTTTGTATAATATATGTAATATAGCAAGCCAAAGTGGGGATTGATGAATAACTTTGGTAACCTGACTTAAATGTGCATGGCTGCAGAAGAACTACTTTAAATCACTACTACCCCATAGCCTTCAGGATATATTACCCTCTTCATTACATTTGATTGCGACTCCTTGTCTTCTCTCCATGCATGGAAGTGAAACCATTGACTCCAGCTTATTGTCACCTAAGACATCACATATTGTTCGCATCCATGCTCAGCGGTGCCACAAGCACAATAGCAAGGAGGGAGGGAGAGGGGGGGGGTCATGTCGACAGGGGGTAACAATTTAAAGCCGAGTCTGCGTTTTAGGGTTTGCGGGCTAATCCTGCCAGGCTTTTTAGCCTGCTATTGACCAGGACAAGGACCCCTAAGGATTGAGGCTTGTCCACACCTCAGGGGTGAGGGATTAGCAAGATAGCGGGGAAGTTGGCGAAGGTAGAGCAGATGTATCAGCGGATGTGTGACACTTTTTTCGGGGTGGAAACTACATGGGGGGGTTGGCTATTTAACCGTGCAGTTGCATGTCATTCTATTTAAAAGGGTTGCACATCAGTTGTGTGTATTTAAGAGGGGTTTCTCTCCTATTTCCATCTCATACACACCCCAGGGTTTCTGACAGGGTCACCTCTGGGCCTTTCAGAACCTCCTCTCAACCAGTCCTAATTGATCTCACGCATTAGTAGTCCCAAACATGGGATGGAGAACAAGGGAGAGGGGGGGCCATGGTTGGCTCATTGTCTGAGGAACAAGATGGAGGACCCTCCTTAACATGGTGCATTACCTTTATCCTAATCTTAGGGTGCTAGCGCTCTTTGGTCTGTTGGCCAATCAAACTCTAGCACATGCGCTCTGTTTGGTCAGTAATCGAACCCAGGTGCGGCCAAGATCAAACGGCCCGAGGTGGTCTTGTTTCTGTTCGATCCAACTTGACCAGCGAAAAAAAACCTATAAATGTGTCCATCAGTGACATAATGTGACGTAATTACTAGAGGTGTCACTTCTTCACGTTCTATATGATACTGATAATGGAGCCTTAAATATTTGATCTGATACGTTATCAACAGGAATCAGGAATCTTTTTACAAAAACAATTAACAGCACTAACCTATGTATTACTAACCGTCTGGAATGAACTTATGCTGTCTTTAAGTTGGAGTAGTCATTGGGATTTTGGCATCACCAATGACCAATGATCAATTATCACAATAATTGATCAAATCAAGATCAAAATAAGTTGAATGATGCAGGTTTGTTACTGGATCATTTCTCATACGCTTCTGTCTCTGAGACTTTGTATGTGTAAGCAATATGCAACTATTTATTATTCGATGCTTGTTTGTATTGACAAATGTGTTTTCGACTGCAATATTGTTCAATTAGGACACTTATTATGTATGTCTAGCTTGTGTGCTTAGCTGTTGTGTAGCATTTAGCTCCTAATATCCTATAGCAGGGGTGCTCACACTTTTTCTGCAGGCGAGCTACTTTTCAATTGATCAAGTCGTGGGGATCTACCTCATTCATATATATAATTTATATTTACTTATTTATGAAATATATGTTTTTGTTAACAAGTTAAAGGTGTTTAATGATAATGCAAGCATGTTTAACACATATTGTTAATATTGTTAAAAAATTAAAGGTGTTTAATGATAATACAAGTATGTTTAATAAATATAGTTACTATTGTTAACAAGTTAAAGGTGTTTAATGATAATACAAGTATGTTTAACACATAGTTAATATTGTTAAGAAAATTAAATGTGTTTAATGATAATACAAGAATGTTTAATACATATAGTTAATATTGTTAACAACTTAAAGGTGTTTAAAGATAATGCAAGCATGTTTAACACATATAGTTAATATTGTTAATAAGTTAAAGGTGTTTAAAGATAATACAAGCATGTTTAACACATATAGTTAATATTGTTAATAAGTTAAAGGTGTTTAAAGATAATACAAGCATGTTTAACACATATAGATTCCTTTCTTTCATGAAGATAAGAATATAAGTTGGTGTATTACCTGATTCTGATGACTTGCATTGATTGTAATCAGACAGTAGTGCTGATAATGTCCGCATTTTCGAATGGAGGAGAAAAAAAGTCCTCCTTTCTGTCCAATACCACATGAAAGTGGTTGGTTTTTGGCATCTTATTTGTCCAGCTTCCGTACTCCTTTGTATACACTTTACAGGAAATACATTGTCGGCAAACTCCGTAGCTTGCTAGCTTGTGCACGCCAGCTTTCTGAGACTCTTATTTTGTTAGCACAACTGTGCAACTGTGCAGTCGGTCTTTGGAGTTTTGACGACAGGTACGGCGCCAGAGTCTGTTGAAATAAAGTGTTTCTCGCCTTCCAGTCGGTAATTTTAATGAGCTGGCAGCAGCCAGCGTCATCTCAGAAGACCCTCGGGTGCCGTGAATGTCAATCAAGTGACGAAAGTGACGTCATAGTGAAGATTTATGATCGGTCATTTTTAGGACTATTTTTTTAATGCCTGGCTGGTGATCGACTGACACACCCTCCGAGATCGACCGGTAGCTCGCGATCGACGTAATGAGCACCCCTGTCCTATAGCCATGTTTGTAAATGCCTAAAATAGAAGAAAAGACCAACCTTGTGTGCTTATTGGAGGACAATTTAGATGTTAACATGTCTGTCCAGCTTTGCCACAATTAGGACTACTTGAATCGGAGCGCTTGTATTGGAGATTTTAGATGGAAGCCAATATAATCTGATGAACACATGAAACTGTAGACCAGGGATGTCCAAACTACTGCCTACTGGCCAAGTGAGTTTGGCCCGCAAAACGTGACTGATGCAAATCTCCCGCCAACTTGTGGTCAGCATGAGTAAAACAGATCAATGACCATGAATAGTGATTTCAAATATATACAGCACCGCATTCACTTATATGGCCAAATCTAAACAACCTTCCCTAGTCATGGCGCAAAGAAAAGCAACTAACACAAAAAGTAAACACACATGGTGAGACATAACACAGCATTGGACACTAATACACCCCCATAGCATCACAGATGCTGGCTTTTGAACTTTGCGCCTATAACAATCTGGATGGTTCTTCTCCTCTTTGTTCCGGAGGACACGACGTCCACAGTTTCCAAAAACTATTTGAAATGTGGACTCGTCAGACCACAGAACACTTTTCCACTTTGCATCAGTCCATCTTAGATGAGCTCGGGCCAAGCGAAGCGAAGCCGGCGGCGTTTCTGGGTGTTGTTGATAAATGGCTTTGGCTTTACATAGTAGAGTTTTAACTTGCACTTACAGATGTGGCGACAAACTGTAGTTACTGAGAGTGGTTTTCTGAAGTGTTCCTGAGCCCATGTGGTGATATCCTACACACACTGATGTCGCTTTTTGATGCAGTACCGCCTGAGGGATCCAAGGTCCGTAATATCATCGCTTACGTGCAGTGATTTCACCAGATTCTCTGAACCTTTTGATGATATTACTGACCGTAGATGTGAAATCCCTAAATTCGTTGAGAAATGTTGTTCTTAAACTGTTCCACAATTTGCTCACGCATTTGTTCACAAAGTGGTGACCCTCGCCCCATCGTTGTTTGTGAATGACGTCATCATGGAAGCTGCTTTCATACCCAATCATGGCACCCACCTGTTCCCAATTAGCCTGTTCACCTGTCGGATGTTCCAAATGAGTGTTTGATGAGCATTCCTCAACTTTCACAGTCTTTTTTGCCACTTGTGCCACCTTTTTTGAAACATGCTACAGGCATCAAATTCCAAATGAGCTCAAATAAATAACAAAGTTCCCAGTTCGAACATTAAGTATCTTGTCTTTGCAGTCCATACAATTGAATATAGGTTGAAAAGGATTTGCTAATCATTGTATTCTGTTTTTATTTACGATTTACACAACGTGCCAACATCACTGGTTTTGGGTTTTGTATAATAGTATTTTTTTAAACCTAATCGTGGCCATGTTTAGTACTATTGGCCTTAAACTTGGGGATTTTGAGAATCAAAACTATTTTTTTTTTTTAAAGAGGAACATTATCACCAGGCCTATGTAAGTGTCAATATATACCTTGATGTTGCAGAAAAAAGACCACATATTTTTTTAACCGATTTCCGAACTCTAAATGGGTGAATTTTGGCGAATTAAACGCCTTTCTATTATTTGCTCTCGGAGCGATGACGTTGTGACGTCACATCGGGAAGCAATCCGCCATTTTCTCAAACACATTACAAACACCGAGTCAAATCAGCTCTGTTATTTTCCGTTTTTTCGACTGTTTTCCGTACCTTGGAGACATCATGCCTCGTCGGTGTGTTGTCGTAGGGTGTAACAACACGAACAGGGACGGATTCAAGTTGCACCAGTGGCCCAAAGATGCGAAAGTGGCAAGAAATTGGACGTTTGTTCCGCACACTTTACCGACGAAAGCTATGCTACGACAGAGATGGCAAGAATGTGTGGCTATCCTGCGACACTCAAAGCAGATGCATTTCCAACTGGACTGGACAGATCAGCTTTCAGGAAAAGAGAGCGGATGAGGGTATGTCTACAGAATATATTAATTGATGAAAACTGGGCTGTCTGCACTCTCAAAGTGCATGTTGTTGCCAAATGTATTTCATATGCTGTAAACCTAGTTCATAGTTGTTAGTTTCCTTTAATGCCAAACAAACACATACCAATCGTTGGTTAGAAGGCGATCGCCGAATTCGTCCTCGCTTCCTCCCGTGTCGCTGGCTGTCGTGTCGTTTTCGTCGGTTTCGCTTGCATACGGTTCAAACCGATATGGCTCAATAGCTTCAGTTTCTTCTTCAATTTCGTTTTCGCTACCTGCCTCCACACTACAACCATCCGTTTCAATACATGCGTAATCTGTTGAATCGCTTAAGCCGCTGAAATCCGAGTCTGAATCCGAGCTAATGTCGCTATACCTTGCTGTTCTATGCGCCATGTTTGTTTGTACTGGCATCACTGTGTGACGTCACAGGAAAATGGACGGGTGTGTATATAACGATGGTTAAAATCAGGCACTTTGAAGCTTTTTTAGGGATATTGCGTGATGGGTAAAATTTTGAAAAAAACTTCGAAAAATAAAATAAGCCACTGGGAACTGATTTTTAATGGTTTTAACCCTTCTGAAATTGTGATAATGTTCCCCTTTAAAGCAGAAGGCTTTAAGCAGCCTGTTAGACATGTTGGTCACGTTGCTCATAAAATCATCAACCAGTAAGTGTTGCCTGGTCTACACACACATCTTACACCTTGGCACGTGAGGACAGGCTGGATGTGTCCTCGCAACGGTAGAAAGACCGACGGATCACCTCTGGCATGCCCACCCACCGTCACCCCCACCTCCATCCGTCTATCCCTCCCCTGCTCAATAGATGCTCTCATCTCCGGCTGTGCTAATCCACCGACCGAGTCAGGAACTCACTTACCCATCTGGCCAGGCATGACTTCCAGCTGAGAGGATGGAGGATTGAGGGAAAACATGGAGAGGGGGAAAGGTAAAAAAAAAAAAAAAAAAAAGAAGAAGAGGGGATGATACAGTAAGACTGGAAGTGAGACAGAAGAGTGATGACGCTTGTCTGTCTTTGACGTAACTGTCTTAAAGTGGAGTTTATCAATGCAGTCTAAAGTTGGTGGTGGTGTGCAGTGAAGTCGCCTCTGATCATGGCCTTCGCCTTTGACCCCGACTCCTGCGGTGCCATCTGGCTGGTTAACGCCAACCTATAATCTTTGACATGACCCATCACAAGGCTTTCAAGCATGGGTGGGCACAGAAGGAGGTTCTCCATCAGGGGAAAGACGTTATTGTCTCTTGTTTTCAAGTTAGCATTTAAGCTAGCTAGTGCTGGCTTGCTTCTCCATCCAGTGAGTAGTGTCACTGGTCCGTGAGTTTATCAAAGCGTTATCAATTACAGTTTTATGACAATTTTAATTGAAAGCGGTAGTAATAACCATGGGGAGTTTTACCACGTTATCATTATATTGTTAATCTACACATCCATATGATGTAGTGTGCTTTTTTTTTACTTTACAAGATAGCTGCATTTGAAGTAGCCAGTAGCTTTACCCCTGCAAGCACTTTAAAATGTCTGAAACTCATGTGTGTTGCACTTAATCAGCGTTATTAACACTGACTAAACAGTTTTCCCCTAATTAATTACAATATTGGTGCTATTGCTGCTGTGTTGTCACAAATGAGCATGTGATTGATGAAAGGTGATTTTTCCTTTGCACGTTCTCGTGTACTCCAAATCATTAGGTTTAAAAAATAACTTATTAGTTAATGCACAGTCCTTATTGCGGTTTAAGGCAAGGCAACGCAAGGCAGCTTTATTTGTATAGCACTTTTCATGAAGTTTATTCCAGCTATTTGTTGCATAGTGACTGAATGATGCTCTCCCTTGATTTTACTTTACTCTGGGAACCGCTAACAGATTGGTCTCAGAAGATCTTAGTGATCTAGAGCAGTGGTTCTCAACCTTTTTTCAGTGATGTACCCCCTGTGAACAGTTTTTTAATTCAAGTACCCCCTAATCAGAGCAAAGCATTTTTGGTTGAAAAAAAGAGATAAAGAAGTAAAATACAGCACTATGTGATCAGTTTCTGATTTATTAAATTGTATAACAGTGCAAAATATTGCTCATTTGTAGTGGTCTTTCTTGAACAATTTGGAAAAAAAGATATACAAATAACTAAAAACTTGTTGAAAAATAAACAAGTGACTCAATTATAAATAAAGATTTCTACACATAGAAGTAATCATCAACTTAAAGTGCCCTCTTTGGGGATTGTAATAGAGATCCATCTGGATTCATGAACTTAATTCTAAACATTTCTTTACAAAAAAAGACATCTTTAACATCAATATTTATGGAACATGTCCACAAAAAATCTAGCTGTCAACACTGAATATTGCATTGTTGCATTTCTTTTCACAGTTCTTTTTGACAGACATTTTAGTGAGGGTCAAACCATCATGGCATGGGGGAAACTCTAGGTTTATGGTAATGAATGGAATAGCTTACTTGATTTGATGTTCAGTTTATGACTTACATTCATATTTTGTTGAAGTATTATTCAATAAATATATTTATAAAGGATTGTTGAATTGTTGCTATTTTTAGAATATTTAAAAAAAATCTCACGTACCCCTTGGCATACCTTCAAGTACCCCCATTTGAGAACCACCGATCTAGAGGGCTTACATAGTGGGAGCATATCAGTGATATGCTCCCACTATAAGTTAAGTAAACAAACACACCGACTATAACTAGAGCATTTACAATAGATCAGTGTTTTTCAACCACTGTGCCGCGGCACACTAGTGTGCCGTGAGATACAGTCTGGTGTGCCGTGGGAGATTATCTAATTGCACCTATTTGGGTTAAAAATATTTATGCAAACCAGTAATTATAGTCTGCAAATTTTGTGTTATTGTTGAGTGGTCGGTGCTGTCTAGAGCTCGGCAGAATAACCGTGTAATACTCTTTCATATCAGTAGGTGGCAGCAGGTAGCTAATTGCTTTGTAGATGTTGGAAACAGCGGGAGGCAGTGTGCAGGTAAAAAGGTGTCTAATGCTTAAACAAAAAGTGTACAGCTCCACTAAGGGACATTGGAGTGTTACTTTCAAAGGCAAAATTAAAGTATTGCTAGAAACATAATTTTATATGGGACTTTATTGTATTATATGTATAGTACATGTTCCAAAAAGAAAAAAGCATAAAACACAGTATATTTAAATATACTAAATGTAAAAAAAAGGAATAAATATTCAAAATAATCTAGTTTGGTTACGCCATCATGAGTGCAACACAAGGTTGTAAAAGTTTCAACTACAATTCTAAATAAGATGTCAAAAGCAAACTGAAATCAAATACACACAGCTTAAAGATTGATCAATACCTATTTATGATGATTTATCAAAATATAAAAGAAATATACCTGAACAGAAGAACGCTCATGATGGTTACACCAAAAAGTAACGCTTTGAATCGCGTTTTTCCAAGTTTTTGGGGCATTTTTATGCTATTTCCAAGCATCTCCTTTTTATTATTATAAATGGTCAAACTAATGCATATTTTATCTGCATGCCCTAGTAAACAAAAAAAAAGTCATATTTATTTTGATTGTTACATTTTGATGTACATTTGTGCAGGTGGGTGCGAATGTAACCATTATCAGAGCTGTACACAAAAATAAACAAAAGGTGAAGAAAGACATTGAAGCTTAGGGAAGGCTATGCGGAACAAAACTAAAACTGAACTGGCTACAAAGTAAACAAAAACAGAATGCTGGACGACAGCAAAGACTTACTGTGGAGCAAAGACGGCGTCATGACATGACAATCAACAATGTCCCCACAAAGAGGGATAAAAACAACTGAAATAGTCTTGATTGCTAAAACAAAGTAGATGCGGGAAATATCGCTCAAAAGAAGACATGAAACTGCTACAGGAAAATACCAAAAAAGAGAAAAAGCCACCAAAATAGGAGCGCAAGACAAGAACTAAAACACTACACACAGAAAAACAGCAAAAAAAACTCAAAATAAGTCACGGCGTGTGTGACAGGTCATGACAGTACACCTACTTTGAGACAAGAGCTATATTGATGCATGGTTGGTTATGGTTTAAAGTCATATCCAACAATTGCGACAACGACTTTTTACTGTCAACTGAGTTTTGTTTTTTAATGATTTCTGCTGGTGGTGTGCCTCCGGATTTTTTCAACGCAAAAAATGTGCCTTGGCTCAAAAAAGGTGGAAAAACACTGCAATAGATACATGAAACATGATACAAGTGGGTCTTTTTATATTCTTGTTAAAAAACGGTGAATAGAGAGAGATAAAGGACAATATGTCGCCGTATTAACCATTATACTGGTACTTTCAAAAGACACATTCTTAATATCAAACCATTGTCATACCACACCTTTGCCACCACTTCAACACCTTAGGGGAGATGAACGGCTGCAGCACCCCCCACCACCCTCTCCCCTCTGTTGCAAGTTTTGTGGATTCTGTGAAACATGTTTATGTGTGCTTATGGCTATCAAGGTTTTGTTGGCCTCAGTCTGGACCCCATTCCCAAGAGCCCAGGCTGAAACTGACCCCCTGTCCCAGTGTTTACCTTTTTCCTACCTTTTAAGGAGCGCCGTAATTGGCCGCACTGTCAGCTTTCCAGCTCTCTCTCCCTGTTCATTGTTTGTCTAATCTTGAACCTGAATTTCCCTCCGGGGATCAATAAAATATCTATCTATCTATCTATCTATCTATCTATCTATCTTTGTTGTTATCCAGAGATATTGTTAGGGGATATCATTTTAACAATACAAATACAGTATATGTCTTATACATATTCCTAAGGCATAAAATCGAGGTAAAAATCTAAGCTTTTGTAGTTCAAGAGACGCTGCATCATTCTACCCGCTTTGTCCCCGAAAGCACAGATGGCCGCACACCGGAGCAATAAGAAGACCATGTAGTCCACTTCCCTCTGGAGGACGTTTGAAGGTAGAACTATGATACACCACGCAACAAAACCCATTGAGCCAGAGGGAATCAATGCATGCGCCATCAAAGCGTCAATCATTCGCTAACAGCACACAGCGTGAGGCTCCCTCCAACTTGTCAGTATGTTTGTGTGTGTGTGTGTGTGTGTGTGTGTGTGTGTGTGTGTGTGTGTGTGTGTGTGTGTGTGTGTGTGTGTGTGTGTGTGTGTGTGTGTGTAAAGTCAAAGTGGACTTACAGACGTTCCCGGTGTTGTCAAAGCTGGTGAGCACTTCATTAACTCGTAGAGGGCCCATGTTGTCCCTGAAAGACAAAAATAATTACAATTAATCATTTGTCGTTATTCATACTGTTTAACCTACCATTCGTAATTGTGGTAAATTTGGACCGCCACAAATATATTTCACGCTACTTTTTTCCTTTTGCTCATAAACACATAACATAAAAGGGACTGTCTGTGAATTAAAGGGTGCTCCAAAAAATGTATTCACATCTGAATCGCGATTCTTATACAGTATTTTCAGGACTATAAGCTGCTACTTTTCCCCCATGCTTGGAACCCAGCAGCTTGTAAAATGGTGCGGCTAATTTATGGATTTTTCTTTGCTAATGGCCATAATGTTTTGCATTCACGAAACACTTTTCATATAACGTCGACAGACACACTGGGAAAGTGTTATTGTTTGTGCTATGGCGCCATCTATTGGACGAGTTTGCTCTTTGCAGGTTCTGAGGGTTGAACATGTACTTCCTGTTTCGTGCCCTGAACCGGAAGTTAAACTGTCCGTAGCGTTCCTGCTTAGAGGGTTCTTCATTCATCCCGCCAAGCAATGTTTGTACAAACCCCGTTTCCATATGAGTTGGGAAATTGTGTTAGATGTAAATATAAACGGAATACAATGATTTGCAAATCCTTTTCAACCCATATTCAATTGAATGCACTACAAAGACAAGATATTTCATGTTCAAACTCATAAACTTTTTTTTTTTTTTGCAAATAATATTTAACTTAGAATTTTATGGCTGCAACACGTGCCAAAGTAGTTGGGAAAGGGCATGTTCACCAATGTGTTACATGGCCTTTCCTTTTAACAACACTCAGTAAACTGAAACAAAAAATTAGCTGTTTGGCCACAATATCCAGCAATATGTTTGGAGGAGAAAAGCTGAGGCCTTTAATCCCAGGAACACCACACCTACTGTCAAGCATGGTGGTAGTAGTATTATGCTCTGGGCCTGTTTCGCTGCCAATGGAACTGGTGCTTTACAGAGAGTAAATGGGACAATGAAAAATTCTTCAGGACAACCTAAAATCATCAGCCTGGAGGTTGGGTCTTGGGCACAGTTGGGTGTTCCAACAGGACAATGACCCCATACACACGTCAAAAGTGGTAAAGGAATGGCTAAATCAGGCTAGAATTATGGTTTCAGAATGGCCTTCCCAAAGTCTTGACTTAAAAGTGTGGACAATGCTGAAAAAACAAGTCCATGTCAGAAAACCATCAAATTTAGCTAAACTGCACCAATTTTGTCAAGAGGAGTGGTCAACAATTCAACCAGAAGCTTGTGGATGGCTACCAAAAGTGCCTTATTGCAGTGAAACTTGCCAAGGGACATGTAACCAAATATTAACATTGCTGTATGTATACTTTTGACCTAGCAGATTTGGTCACATTTTCAGTAGACCCATAATAAATTCATAAAAGAACCAAACTTCATGAATGATTTTTGTGACCAACAAGTATGTGTTTCAATCACTCTATCACAAAAAAATAACAGTTGTACAAATTATTGGAAACTCAAGACAGCCATGGCATTATGTTCTTTACAAGTGTATGTAAACTTTTGACCACGACTGTATATATATATATATATATATATATATATATATATATACATATATATATATATATATATATATATATATATATATATATACATATATATATATAATTAATGATACTAACTCAGACACTTGTAAACGTTTTAGCATATTCGCTAATGTTAACGACGCTGGCTTGACTACATTATGATAGCATGTACAAATATGCATGAAAACACTCCTACAGACATCACACATGGGACGGTTTAGTAAGAAAGAATTGTTTGTTATATCTTCCACATTTTCGAATTTACATTGTGGAGGAGAAAAAAAGTCCTCCACATGAAAGTGGCATCTTATTTGTCCCGCTTCAATATTAGTTTTTATACACTTTACAAGAAATACATTGACGGCAAACTCTATAGCTTGCTGGCTTGTGTGTACTACTTTTCTGAGACTCTTATTTTGTTAGCACTGGCAGGATGGAGCAGCGCTTTTATTGTGAAGACAGGAAATGTGAGGTCGATCTTTAGGCTATTGACGGAAGCTATTGCGGGATAGTCTGTCGAACTAAAAAGTATTTATCGCCTTCCTGCCTCTCTTTTTTTCTTAATACTGAGTTTGCGTTTGCAGCAGCCAGCGTCATCTCACATGATCCTCGGGTGTCGAGAATGTCAATCAAGTGACGAAAGTGACGTCATAGTGAAGATTGATGGTCACTAATTTTTATGTTTATTTTTTTAATGCCTGGCTAGCGATCGACTGACACACCGTCCGCGATCGACAGGTTGCTCATGATCGACGTAATGGCCACCCCTGGTCTACATCATGATCTTAAACTGAATAAATAAAACCAGTGTTTCCCACACATTCATTTATTTGTGGCGGCCCACCACGAAAGAATTACGTCCGCCACAAATGGATTTTTCGGCTTTTGACTCGCTCGACCGCTCATAAAAGCAATGGGACTGTCTGTGAATGTTGCTTGTAGTTACAACTCCGGTGCAGTAGATGGCGGTAACTCCGCCAATAGCACTTAATTCACCTGGTGGGCCAGAAGAAGAAGAAGAAGAAGAAGAAGAAGAAGAAGAAGAAGAAGAAGAAGAAGAAGAAGAAGAAGAGGGACGAACGGACGGACGGACGGGATCAAAATACGAGGGTAATATAGGTTATAGCTGCATCGCTCGCGGCTCGTCATATATTTAACGTTAATCCGCGATTTCACCGAGCGTTTCACTGACGGTGAGCAGCCTGACGCTGCTTCATTAACACCGCCGCTGTTTGACTCGGTGGCCGGGCAGACGCACGTAATAACAGTCACGTGTTTTCATACCGACGAGCTAACGTGTCCAGGTTATAACCCTGTTGTCAATAAACACACATGGACTGAAGCTAAATTGTCCACTGTCCACTGCAGCATGTGAATGCAATGAAAATAATAAAATCTGAGCCAACCAGCTGTTAAAATGTTGTCCAGGTTAATGTTTTGGCCATTAAAGGCCCTTCATTTCAAGATTTCAACTGTGATCAGGCTTTAAACAGGTGGCTGACCTGTTCAGATGAGTGTAACTGCTACTGGTCAAATAATGTGAAATAGCATTTAATTTTACATGTATGCAATGCCATTTAAATGTAATTATAGATAATAATAATAATAATAATAATAAATACTGTGTAGTGTTGTAAATTGTCAACGGGAAGAATTTTAGTAAGATATAAGCCATGAGCACTACACAGCCAGAAAAAAACCTAGGCAGGACAAGTAAAAATATTGGGGCAAGTAGATTTGAGAAGTCGGGCAAGTAGAAAAAAACCTTAACGTTGAACCCTGCATGTGTTGAGCTGCTGCCGCTTAAGGTTAGACGGCACTGTACATAGAGCGGTTCTGCTCGTTAGTAATAAATTCTAATAGTTGGATGTTCACTCCTTCACACAGATGAGTATAGAAAAATATTTTCAACGGCCGAAAAGGGCTCGACTTGGAGAGGAGGTAGGCCTACAGTCCGGACCACAGGTGCGACCTGTTCAGCAGCAGCAGGAGGAGGAGGAGGAGGTTGACTGACTGTGGCAGGACACTTCTGCCTCTGTTTCACTTCATGTTGCTGGTAAATAATATGGTTGTAGTAGTAGGCTAAAGTTAAATTATTTAGTATTCACTAATTAAAGGGGCAGAGCTTTAAGAGACATTTTAGCTTTTATATTTTATAAGATATATTTTTTGTAAGAACCACAATTAATAAATATATTTCAGTGAATCACTAATTGTTCAAATCTGTATATAAATATGTACATAAAATGTTGTAATTATATTCCAACTCCGCGTTCTTCTTGGTCATCGCCGCTGCCGCCGCCACCCTCCAACCGCACCACCACAAATAGATGCCTGTCCTGTGGGAAACACTGAAAACTATACAGTGTCTATAATGCAATTGAATCATAATATATAATAACAATGCAAGTATTTATTTAAAAGGATATAACATTTTATTTCTCATTACGGTAGACTTGATTACCATTGTACTGTAATTGGAAGGTAAATAACTTTATGCCATATAAATTAACAAAAAAATTAAATGGACTCTCATTTCTTTGAGCAAAAACTTAACTTAAATCAGTGGTTCTTAACCTTGTTGGAGGTACCGAACCCCACCAGTTTCATATGCGCATTCACCGAACCCTTCTTTAGTGAAAAATATATACCGTATGTATATTTTTTTCAAATTCAATACAAAGTTACCGTATTTTTCGGACTATAAGTCGCTCCGGAGTATAAGTCGCACCGGCCGAAAATGCATAATAAAGAAGGAAAAAAAACATATATAAGTCGCACTGGAGTATAAGTTGCATTTTTGGGGGAAATTTATTTGATAAAACCCAACACCAAGAATAGACATTTGAAAGGCAATTTAAAATAAATAAAGAATAGTGAACAACAGGCTGAATAAGTGTACGTTATATGAGGCCTAAATAACCAACTGAGAACGTGCCTGGTATGTTAACGTAACATATTATGGTAAGAGTCATTCAAATAACTATAACATATAGAACATGCTATACGTTTACCAAACAATCTGTCACTCCTAATCGCTAAATCCCATGAAATCTTATACGTCTAGTCCAGGGGTCGGCAACCCGCGGCTCCGGAGCCGCATGCGGCTCTTTGATCACTCTGATGCGGCTCAGCTGCATACTTGCCGACCCTCCCGATTTTCCCGGGAGATTTCCGGATTTCGGTGCCTCTCGCAGAAGACTACCGGGATTAATATTCACCGATTTTTTCACCCTTACAATAATAATAAGGGTGTGCCATGATGGTACAGCATTTAGCGCCCTCTACAATCTGTACCAACAGCGTGCCAGCCCAGCCTCTTGTTGTATGCGTCTCCTACTTGCACACGGGCTACATTATACACCCCTGCTACCACCAAACCCCCCCCCCCCCCCCCACCCCTCCGTGCGTCGGTTGAGGTGGGCGGGGTTTGGTAGCGGGGGTGTATAATGTAGCCCGGAAGAGTTAGAGCTGCATGGGATTCTGGGTATTTGTTCTGTTGTGTTTATGTTGTGTTACGGTGCAGATGTTCTCCCGAAATGTGTTTGTCATTCTTGTTTGGTGTGGGTTCACAGTGCGGCGCATTATTAGTAAGAGTCTTAAAGTTTTTTATACCGCCACCGTCAGTGTGACCTGTGTGGTTGTTGACAAAGTATGCCTTGCTGTCACTTACGTGAGCAAGCAGAAGCCCCATACAACGTGTGGCTGGGCCGGCACGCTGGTTGTAGTGGGCGCTAAATGCTGTACCATCACGGCACGTGCGAGAGAATAGTTGCCCTGAGATTAGTAGCCTGCCGGAAAAATCGGGAGGGTTGACAAATATGACGCTGTCAAGCGCCATTCATATAAAACTCACGGGCCGCACTAACATTCAATTTTCATATTAAGGTCTGGGCCGCGTGTCTGAGACCCTTGGTTTATACATAGCACAAAGAAGAAAAAAAAAACTATGTATGCAGTGTTATTTCATTTTAAATTTCAACAGATTTTTGTGGCTCCCATTGTTTTCTTTAATTTGTGAAACTGGTCAAAATGGCTCTTTGACTGGTAAAGGTTGCCGACCCCTGGTCTAGTCTCTTACGTGAATGAGCTAAATAATATTATTTGATATTTTACGGTAATGTGTTAATCATTTCACACATAAGTCGCTCCTGAGTATAAGTCGCACCCCCGGCCAAACTATGAAAAAAACTGCATATGGTATATGTTTTTTTTTACTGGTGCACAAAATGAACCGTGCATGAACATCACCTTGTTCAAAGAACAAAACCAACACAGTGCATGAACTCACAACAAATTACACACCTGCAAATCAGATGGAAAATTAGAGGGAACATTGTTTGGGGGTATCCATAATACGCCGATAGGGAGAAATTTTTATTTACACGATGAGTCGGGTTTGTCTTGACCTCCGTCGAACCCCTGAGGCCGACTCACCGAACCCCTAGGGCAGGGGTGCTCACACTTTTTCTGCAGGCGAGCTACTTTTCAATTGATCAAGTCGTGGGGATCTACCTCATTCATATATATAATTGATATTTACTTATTTATGAAATATATGTTTTTGTTAACAAGTTAAAGGTGTTTAATGATAATACAAGCATGTTTAACACATATAGTTAATATTGTTAATAAATTAAAGGTGTTTAATGATAATACAAGTATGTTTAATACATATAGTTAATATTGTTAATGAGTTAAAGGTGTTTACAGATAATGCAAGCATGTTTAACACATATAGTTAATATTGTTAACAAGTTAAAAGTGGTTAAAAATAATACAAGCATGTTTAACACAAATAGTTAATACTGTTAACAAGTTAAAGGTGGTTAAAGATAATACAAGCATGTTTAACACATATAGTTAATATTGTTAACAACTTAAAAGCATGTTTAACACATATAGTTAATATTGTTAACAACTTAAAGGTGGTTAAAGATAATACAAGCATGTTTAACACATATAGTTAATATTGTTAACAAGTTAAAGGTGTTTAAAGATAATACAAGCATGTTTAACACATATAGATTCCTTTCTTTCATGAAGACAAGAATATAAGTTGGTGTATTACCTGATTGTGATGACTTGCATTGATTGGAATCAGACAGTGGTGATGATAACGTCCGCATTTTCGAATGGAGCAGAAAAAAAGTCCTCCTTTCTGTCCAATACCACATGAAAGTGGTTGGTTTTTGGCATCTTATTTGTCCAGCTTCCGTACTCCTTTGTATACACTTTACAAGAAATACATTGTCGGCAAACTCCGTAGCTTGCTAGCTTGTACACGCCAGCTTTCTGAGACTCTTATTTTGGTAGCGCAGCGCAGGATGAAGCAGCGCTTTTATTGTGCAACTGTGCAGTCGGTCTTTGGAGTTTTGACGACAGGTACGGCGCCAGAGTCTGTTGAAATAAAGTGTTTCTCGCCTTCCAGTCGGTAATTTTAATGAGCTGGCAGCAGCCAGCGTCATCTCAGAAGACCCTCGGGTGCCGTGAATGTCAATCAAGTGACAAAAGTGACGTCATAGTGAAGATTTATGATCGCTCATTTTTAGGACTATTTTTTTAATGCCTGGCTGGTGATCGACTGACACACCCTCCGAGATCGACCGGTAGATCGCGATCGACGTAATGAGCACCCCTGCCCTAGGGTTAAGAACCACTGACTTAAATAAATATTGAACATCTTAAAGTGCGTTTTTTTCCCCGGTTGGACATTGCCTTTTTGTTTATCACCCTCACAGTGATCACGGCATACTTACTCATTTGTCCGTGTTGATGGGCTCATATTGCCCATCCAATTTGAAGCTGATATATTCCCACAACAGGACATTTGGCTTTGTAATCACATTTTTCCTTCCTAATTTTTGTTACTTTGCAGAACTTCTTACTGGCCAGTTGCGAGGCTCTCTGTTCGTGCGGTCTAGCCGAGTCGCTCTCCGCCCACCGAGGCAAAGATTGTGAATGACTGGAAAGAGGGCTCACTGCGTTCAGTTAATTCGACTGTTTGATAAACACGCGCAGGTTCGGAGAGTGATGCAGAGAGTGAGACCTCTTTATCCTCGTTTGAAGCGAGAGACAAACAAACACGAGGCTCATGTCGGAGGCAGATATTTACATATATCCCTATTTAAGTGTTACTTCTTTATTTTCATAATCATATTACAAAACAGCTAGTGTTTTTCTTCCAATTGTGGTCTTTTGGTTGTCTGCAAATACTGTGTGCTAACCTTGACTATGGAATGTAAGGAGGAGAGATACTCCTTCTTTTATCTCTTCTTCTGTCCAGCTGCGGAGGACAATGGGCATGTGTTTGGGCTGGAAAGACAAGACAGCGAGGGAGGGAGGGAGAGAGACTTTATAGAATAGAAGGTTTCCATATTTTAGATCAGACCATCTTAGCTGCGCGATTGAATGTTCTATGCTGTACTGGTCTCATTATATTTACAAAGCTTTGCAAATATATTACAAAATACCTATTCTGTCTCTGGTGGTTCTTCTACTCAGCTTTAAGTGTCGTAAAGAGCTTGGGAGCGACCAGAAACTTGAATTCCCTGGGAGGAACAACTGGTCCAAAACGCAACACTCAACATGCCTGTCACTCAAATGCCGGGTGACAGCGGAGGGGGAAAAAAACTCAGCCGCTTGCCGTTACGTAATCGCGCTAATTAAAACTTTGGCGTCAATTCGATGCCGATTAAACATGCAGTCCTAGTACAGTGTGTCTAATTTTCTAATATTATCCTATATTGAATAAAACAATGCAGCTGAGATAGGCTCCAGCACCCCCGCGACCCCGAACGGGACAAGCGGTAGAAAATGGATGGATGGATGGAAGTGTAAAAGTGTATAGGGGTGTTATTTCTTGTCTGGAGGGCTCTAATACTGTTAAAAAAAATGTTTATATATATATATATATATATATATATATATATATATATATATATATATATATATATATATATATATATATATATATATATATATATATATATATATATATATATATATATATATATATATATATATATATATATATATATATATATATATATATATATATATATATATTGGGGCGGTATAGCTCGGTTGGTAGAGTGGCCGTGCCAGCAACTTGAGGGTTGCAGGTTCGATCCCCGCTTCCGCCATCCTAGTCACTGCCGTTGTGTCCTTGGGCAAGACACTTTACCCACCTGCTCCCAGTGTCCACCCACACTGGTTTAAATGTAACTTAGATATTGGGTTTCACTATGTAAAAGCGCTTTGAGTCACTTGAGAAAAAGCGCTATATAAATATAATTCACTTCACACACTTATTTAGAAGGCCGTAAACAGCTCTTTTGATGCACTATTAAAATATTTGATTTATGAATACAAATTCCGACTTTGCAGAAATTCACTTGTTGCAAATGGCAAAATAGCCAAGGGACGATTGACCCTTTCTGGGTGCGTACCTGAGCAAGGCACTGTATTCTGGAAAGAAGACACTTCTGTACTCCACCCACTGCTCCTGCGAGGGGTCCTGTGAGGAGAGTCTTCTCCTGCTGAAAAGGCCGAAGGAGGCGAACCGGCGCACAGACACCTGTTTGACCTCTGGATTGTCCATCTGCTTTTGGCGTAATACCTGCCAGAGCAAGCAATAAATAACAACAAGGAGGTTAATTTATTGACTTAGCTTGGGATACCTTTAGAAGTAAATGTAGTGTAGTGAGTAAATACCCTAATTAGAGGCAGTGTAGCAAATTCATGGGTGTCTCGAACGCTCTAACAACAATATGTAAGTCTAGAATCTAAAGATGGTAAGAAGGTGTAAAAATAAGAATATACACTATATTGCCAAAAGTATTTGGCCACCCATCCAAATGATGAGAATCAGGTGTCCTAATCACTTGGCCACAGGTGTATAAAATCAAGCACTTAGGCATGGAGACTGTTTCTACAAACATTTCAGTGATTTCCAGCGTGGCACTGTCATAGGATGCCACCTCTGCATCAAATCCAGTCGTGAATTTCCTCGCTCCTAAATATTCCAAAGTCACCTGTCGGCTTTATTATAAGAACATGGAAGAGTTTGGGAACAACAGCAACTCAGCCACCAAGTGGTCGGCCATGCACGCTGAAGCCCATAGTGTCAAAGAGGTCGCCGACTTTCTGCACAGTCAGTTGCTACAGAGCTCCAAACTTCATGTGACCTTCCAATTAGCCCACGTACAGAACGCAGAGAGCTTCATGAAATGGGTTTCCATGGCGGAGCAGCTGCATCTAAGCCATACGTCACCAAGTCCAATGCAAAGCGTCGGATGCAGTGGTGTAAAGCAGTGGTCCCCGACCTTTTTGTAGCTGCGGACCGTTCCCACGGACGGGGGTGGGGAGTTTATGGTATTTGTATTTATTTATTTTTTTTGTCATAAAGAAATACAATCATGTGTGCTTACGGACTGTATCCCTGCAGACTATATTGATCTATATTGATATATAATGTATATATTGTGTTTTTTATGTTGATTTAATAAAAATAAAAAAAAATAAAAAAAAAACTTCTTTTTTTTTTATTTTAATTTGTTGTGCGGCCCGGTACTAATTGGTCCACGCGGCCCGATGGTTGGGGACCACTGGTGTAAAGCACGTCGCCACTGGACTCTAGAGCAGTGGAGACGCGATTTCTGGAGTGATGAATCACGCTTTTCCATCTCGCAAACCTGATGGACGAGTCTGGGTTTGGAGGTTGCCAGGAGAACGCTACATTTCGGACTGCATTGTGCCGAGTGTGAAGTTTGGTGGGGGAGGAATTATGGCGTGGGGTTGTTTTTCAAGATTTGGGCTTGGCCTATTAGTTCTAGTGAAAGGAACTTTGAATGCTCCAGGATACCAAAACATGTTGGACAATTCCATGCTCCCAACCTTGTGGGAACAGTTTGGAGCGGGCACATGACTGCGCACCAGTGCACAAAGCATGGATGACAGAGTCTGGTGTGGATGAACTTGTTATATATTGTATATACCAGGGGTCGGCAACCCAAAATGTTGAAAGAGCCTTATTGGACCAAAAATACAAAAACAAATCTGTCTGGAGCCGCAAAAAATTAAAAGCCATATTACATACAGATAGTGTGTCATGAGATATAAATTGAATTAAGAGGACTTAAAGGAAACTAAATGACCTCAAATATAGCTACAAATGAGGCATAATTATGCAATATGTACATATAGCTAGCCTAAATAGCATGTTAGCATCGATTAGCTCGCAGTCATGCAGTGACCAAATATGTCTGATTAGCACTCCACACAAGTCAATAACATCAACAAAACTCACCTTTGTGGATTCATGCACAACGTTAAAAGTTTGGTGGACAACATGAGACAGAAAAAGAAGTGGCATTAAACACGTCCTAGAAAGTCGCAGAAAGATATACATGTAAACAAACTAAGGTGAGTTCAAGGACTGCAAAAATTAGTAGGACAAAACGGCGCTCGCCAAATACTCAAATCAGTGAAGCATGTTTAATATAAACAGTGTGCTTTATAACAATTAGGGAGGTTTGTGTCATGTTTGTCCTCCTACAGAAACCATATTAAAACAAACTTTTTTTTTTTCCCTCAACTTTTTCCATTTTTCATACATTTTTGAAAAAGCTCCAGAGAGCCACTAGGGCGGCGCTAAAGAGCCGCATGCGGCTCTAGAGCCGCGGGTTGCCGACCCCTGGTATATACGTTAGACATAATATAATATATCTGTATATATAATATACTGTACACATATTATGTATATATTCGTATATATGTTATATTTTATGTCGCTATATTTAGTCTATTTATGAATTGTCCTTTCCAACCTTACACTTTCCATCATTGTAACTGAGCTACTGTGTTGAACAATTTCCCTTGTGGATCATTAAAGTTTGTCTAAGTCTAACTTGACTGGCCTGCACAGAGTCCTGACCTCAACCTGATAAAACACCTCTGGGATTAATTAGAACGGAGACTGAGAGCCAGGCCTTCTCGACCAACATCAGTGTGTGACCTCACTAATGCGCTTTTGGAAGAATGGTGGCAAATTCCTATAAACACCCCCCGCAACCTTGTGGTTCCCAGAAGAGTTGAAGCTGTAATAGCTGCAAAAGGTGGACCCACATCATATTGAACCTTATGGGTTAGGAATGGGATGGCACTTCAAGTTCAAATGTGAGTCAAGGCAGGTGGCCAAATACTTTTGGCAATATAGTGTAGCAAAATCATCAATTATAGGATAATATTAAAAATGGACACTATGTTACACTTTGGTCCAGACACCCATGTGTGTTCATCTTCTGTCACCTAATGACACTGGCAGCGTTATTGCATTAAAGGTGAGAATTACTTGTCTAAGTAGAGTCCATCTTGCTCGGGCGACATCTGTAGTGACGCCATCATGAGACGTTTGGGGATTAGCATCAGACGACATGTCCTCATGGATACCTCTCCTCCGGAGCGACACTGCGACTTTCTTCTTCTCTCCGCTACCGGCGGAATCTCTCTCCATTCTAATATGGCGTCAGTTGAGTTGTCACAGTTAATAACGGTGCGGGTGGGAAATAAGAAATGTAAAAAACACTCAGAAAAGTCCACCGACAGCACATTAGGCTATAGTGGAGTTGCCTGTTGAAAAAGATTCACGCCACTTCCGTACACTGAGGCATTGTAGTAGATTTCGCAGCAATCGAACTCGATACTCAGTCGGAAAGCAGTGAACAAGCAGCTATGGCATCGACTGCTTTAGTCTGAAAAATTTTGCTACGTCATCCGCAGCCGGCATTGTTTCGGAAGTACGCTGGCTGGTAACCACCCGCTAAAACGTCAACACGTGCAAATTTATTAAAACGACCGGATAAAAATGCTTATTTGTACGCGTGTGCTGTTTTGTTCGGTGATTTGGCAAGTTTAAACCGACTTAAACTTCTTCCAAGTTGCCCAATAAATAGGAAAAGCCCAACAATGTCCGTTCTCGCCGTGTTGCGTTTAATGACATTTCGTTCACGTTTTAGGCGGATTTGCTGTTTTCGCCGCTTCCTTCCATCCGTCCAACGCCATCACTCCACGGTAGGTTTCTCAATTGTTGCACATTTTGTGGTTCAGTGGATCACATTTTGACTAGTTGTGGGTTTCTATTTCAGTACACACCAGTGGCTCACCTCAGTCCTGGTATTGAGAGATACAAGGACTTGCAAGCTTCTTTTAAGAGACACCTGAAGGCATCATACAACAGGTTCTCAAACACACCTGACTACTCAGAGGTATGTTTCCCCCTGACCATCTTCTAATAGTTATATTAAAATGTAATTTACTCTAGAAAGAGGTTCCGCAGCCTCCGAAGCAGAACCTGGAGGTTCTGTAACAGCTTCTTCCCTCAGGCCGTAAGACTCTTGAACGCATCATAATTAAATTATCCCCCAAAATGGATTAACTCGCTGGATTAAAAAAGACAATATAACGTGGACGCATGTGAAAAAGTGCGATATATTTATCTGTACAGTAATCTATTTATTTATCTATATATATTTATTTATTTTATATATATATATTTATATATTATTTATATATATATATGTATTTATTTATATATGTACCTTATTGCTTTTTTATCCTGCACTACCATGAGCTTATGTAACAAAATGTAATTATTATCTGTGCTGTAAAAGTTCAAATTTGAATGACAATAAAAAGGAAGTCTATGTCTAAGTCTAAGTCTAATTCCTTATGATGTGACACAGGTGTATGGACGCCACCATGTTTACTTCATTGAAGGAAACTGCATCTACAGAGTGGATAAGAAGACACAAGGTAAGCAATAGGTCACGATACCAGAATTTCAGTTGTCGATAATGATATCAATGTATAGATCCATCCATCCATTTTCTACCGCTTTGTCCCTTTTGGGGTCGCGGGGAGTCCTGGAGCCTATCTCATGTTAATACAAAAGTATGCATACTGAAATACAACATGGTTATGGTGTCAGTTGATTTCGAACATGCAGACAAATTACAATATGATACATAACATATTTCAAGTTCCTCATTACAGCATGTGAATGAATGAAATAATGAATTAATGAAATAAGTTTATTTCGGCCATATAATCAACGATCAACCATTTTGTGTGACCAGATTAACAGTACAGATTAGACATATTTAACAATCGTACATATTTACACACAAAAAGAAAGGAAAAGAAAAAGAATGACCGAAAAAGGAATAGGCTGAAGCCAAAGCTTATATTTGCCTATCCTATACCTCCACTGAAAATAAGATTGCCTGGAACATCAATGTTGAATAAAAATAAAAAAAATCAATGGGATGAAAGTAATTGGTACTATATTTTATAATTTTCAAATATTTCACCTTTCAAGGTTTTCTTAAACCTTAACAAAAAACTACATGTCTTCAACTCACTGAGCTTGTTCCACCATTTAACTCCTAAAACTGGAATACATTTGTATTTTATATTTTATATACACTATTATCTTTATTTGCCTATGCTATACATTCACTGAAAATTAGATTGCCTGGAACATTAACGTTAAAAAAAATCAATGGGATGAAAGTAATTGTTACTATGTTTGATAATTTTCAATTATTTCACCTTTTCAAGGTTTTTTTAAACCTTAACAAAAACTACATGTCTTCAACTCATCACTGAGCTTGTTCCAACATTTAACTCCTAAAACTGGAATACATTTGTATTTTATATTCGTTCTTACTTTACCTATTTCAAAAATCAATATCCCCCGTAAATTATAGTTTTCTCCTCTTAATTTAAATAACCTAAGAATACAAGCTGGAAAGCTGTTGTTCTTTACTCCAAACATAATTTCCATTGTTTTTAAAAACACAATATCTGAACATTTTAACACATTAGAATTGATAAATAATGGATTGGTAGGTTCATAGTCGCACGCTTTGTGTATTATTCTAATGACCCTTTTTTTAAGTTTAATTATTGGGTCTATGTTTGTTTTATAAACATTTCCCCAAACTTCAACATAATATGTTAAATATGGAAAAATAAAAGAATAATATTACATATGCAGACATTTCTTATTCAGCATGTGTTTTACTTTATAAAGAATAGCAATGGATTTGGATATTTTTCCTTTATATATTCAATATGCGGTTTCCAAGATAATTTATGATCAATTATTATTACCAAGAATTTAGTTTCATATACTCAATCAATCAATTTCCACTAGATTTAATTTTGCTTCACAATTTGTCCTTGCACCACTAAACACCATAAATTTAGTTATATTATCATTTAATAATAACTTATTAATATCAAACCATTTTTTTAGCTGAATCAACTCAACCTCTATTATCCTCAACACTTTCTTCAAGTCTTCTCCTGAACAATATACATTTGTATCATCTGCAAAAATAATATATTTCAATTTATTAGATACTGAACAAATATCATTTAAATAAAGTATAAATAACTTAGGTCCCAATACCGAGCCTTGTGGAACCCCACAAGTTACTCTTCTTGGCTGTGATTTAGTCTTATTAATTTCCACATATTGAGATCTATTACTTAAATAACTACTTAACCACTGTTGTGAAACACCTCTTATGCCATGTCTGAAAAGAAGTAGGAGAAAGCAGAGTTTATTTAATCCTACCCCTTTTCGCATCATAGCAATTTCTTACACATTTGTTTGTACTCAATCAGTATAAGTAAATAAATATATTGACAAATGAGTAAGTAGATAATTATTAAAGAAAGAAAGAAACAATTGATAAAGTTTTGACAGATAAAATAGTTAAGTGATTTATGATTCTCATTATGAGATGAATAAGATTATCTCATTTCTTAATAAGGTTGGAAATGTTTATTAGGATAATTTTTTTTAGGATTCTTACTTACTTGAACTTTGTAAACACTTTGAGTTTCTTTAAGTGGACCATATTAGTACATTGTTTATTAATCCACTCCATTATTTAATTCCACATTTAATTCCACATACGGATATGCTAAAGGTTTTAAGTGTTGTACATGCATGCAAATTTTTGGAATCAGATTTTTCTCTCAAGCTATCAGGGTTTCCCCTAAACTGCCAAGATACTTGTGGCGGTGGGGGCGTGGTTATGGTAATTTGCATAATTTGCTATGATGATATGATTTTTTTTTTAAATGCTCAAAAAATGTATACATACATTTAAAACAAAACTGTTATTATTAATTAACATATGTTTTTTAACGTTTTGCCATGTTTTCAATTGTAGCTGCTTTTTGTACAAGGTACTTTGTTGAGATTTTTTCAAGTTTTTACAGACTCTTAATGATTTGAAAAAAATTATGAACTAGCAATAAATCTAGCATCTTCCCCTAGTGTTATTATATAATATACTCGTGTTTAGAGATTCTACTTCTGTCCCTCGATGTCCCTGACTAAAGAGACTGAAGAGAGCATGACATCACACTTGCTTTGCGCTGTTGCTCTCGTTGGACTTTCTCTTTTTAAAAGCCACCACTGTCCTATTTAATATTTGCACATTTTGTAGATGGCTGTCCGCGGGTGTATTTGCAATATTTATATAAAAATCACGCCCACATCACAGACATGCTGACAACGCTCCAAACAATCCAAACCAATCCACTTTATTTATATAGCACATTTAAACAACACAATGTTTCCAAAGTGCTGCACAACAATAATAAAAACAATATTCAAATATTATCCTTAGCTCCACCAATGAATGAATAAAAACAAAAAATAAATACATATAAAACAAAACAATATAAAATAAATATGATTAAAAATGATTTTTAAGGGTAAAACCAATTAAAACAGTAAATAGAAATCAAAATTTTAAAAACACAGAGGACAACAGAGGACCACACAACTCACGTAGTGTTAAAAGCCAAATAATAAAAGTGGGTCTTAAGACGAGACTTAAAACACTCCACTGTGGGAGCAGTTCGAACATGGAGGGGCAAAATGTTCCAGAGCTTAGGGCCGACCACAGAGAAGGCCCTGTCTCCCCTGGTTTTAAGTCTGGTCTTGGGCACCACGAGCTGGAGCTGGCTCTCGGACCTCAGAGCGCGCGCAGGATTGTAAATTTGGATGAGGTCCGAGATATATTGGTGCCAGTCCATGTAAAGCTTTAAAAACACACAGCAAGGTTTTAAAATCAATTCTAAGATGAACAGGGAGCCAGTGCAAACTCTGAAGAATTGGGGTTATATGCTCGCGTTTCCTGGCCCCTGTTAAAAATCGTGCTGCCGCGTTCTGGACTAACTGCAACCGGGAGAGAGCTTTTTGGCTAATGCCAGCAGTGTTGGGACTAACGCGTTACAAAGTAACGCGTTACTGTAACGCCGTTAGTTTCGGCGGTAACTAGTAATCTAACGCGTTATTTTTTTTTATTCAGTAATTTAGTTACCGTTACTACATGATGCGTTACTGCGTTATTTTACGTTACTTTTGATGTAGTATCGGCTAGAAACAGAAGCGCTGCGGTGTCGTTCTTCTGAATCTTCCTCTGTCACAAGCCGGAGAGAAGAAAAGAGGCGCGGTCTATGTGTGTGTGGGTGTGGGTGTGGGGAAAAAAAGTTGTTGGCACGTTCAGTCCACACACAGCGTGGTCATGGCGAGCGGAGTAACGGAGGAGCTTGAACGCCCCCGCCATTGAATCGGTGTGTTTATAAGTGCAGACTCGGTTGTGCAAAACGAGGGTTTTAAACACATGCTGAACGTGCTTGAACCACGTTACGACATCCCGTCGCGCACCCACTTCAGCAATAAGATTGTGCCAGATCTTTATGAGCAGGAGAAGAAAAAAGTTGTGGATGAACTATCCCGAGCATCATCTGTTGCGCTCATGACAGACGGGTGGACGTCCAGCGGAACTATAAGCGCTCACTTCATCACAGCAGACTGGGAGATGAGAAGACACGCCCCCTCTACGAGAGTCACCTTGCGCAGGTACTGACACAAGCAGTGGAGGACTGGAAGATAAAGATATCCCAGTCACACGTGATAATGCCAAAAATCTAATAATTACAGAGAATGAGGCAGGACTGGGACCACAGATAGGTGCTTTGCACATGTAGTGAATTTGGCATCACAGAAGGGAATCTCAGTCAATAGGATGGAGCGCCTCTTTGGGAGGATCAGGAAGGTTTCTTACTTCCACCCAAGCACAACAGCTGCTCATGTGCTTAAGACAAAGCAAGAAATGCTAAAGCTGCCTGCTCATACATGATGTCCCAACGAGGTGGAACTCCACTTATGACATGTTGGAGCAGCAGGCAGCTATATACTCTGCATTGACCCACAACACCCTGAAGACAAATGTCACCCTGTCTGATGATGATGTGAGAGTGGCAGGTGAGGTCCTCCAGGTGCTTAAACCCCTCAAAAGTGTTCCATCTCTACTGAGCACTGAAACTTCACCATCTGTGTCAATGATCCTGCCACTGAAAACAAGGATTCTACAATCCATGGCTCCAAGTGTGGAAGACAGCAGCATCACTCCAGATGTCAGGCTTTATGTTTCAAGGAAGATGATGTGCCTTCTTATGTTGCACTTTAACTTGTTTTTTATTCATGGTCATTGGTCCAAGTTTAAAGAAAGGAGGAATGCCTTTTTATGTTGCACTGTTTTTCATTAATTATGTTAAAAGGAAAATAAAAATGTTTGTCAAGTTGATCAACAGATTGTATTATTCTCCAGTGCAATAACAGTACTGAAATGAAGGCAAAAAGGGCATTAATGGGAGCTTTAAAAAAAAAAAGAAGAAAAAAAGAAGCAACTAAATAGTTACTTTTCACAGTAACGCATTACTTTTTGGTGTAAGTAACTGAGTTAGTAACTGAGTTACTTTTGAAATAAAGTAACTAGTAACTGTAACTAGTTACTGGTTTTCAGTAACTAACCCAACACTGAATGCCAGCATAAAGTGCATTGCAGTAGTCCAGGCGAATTGAAATAAAAGCATGCACGACTTGTTCAAAAAGGTTAAAAGATAAAAACGGTTTTACCTTTGCTAAAAGACGAAGATGATAAAAACACGATTTTAAAACGCCATTGACTTGTTTGTCAAGTTTAAAATCGCTGTCTATAGTGACGCCAAGGCTGATGACTTTGGGACGCACATCATTTTGCAATGGTCCCAAGTCAGTTAGGGCCGGAGCAAAAACTAAAATTTCCGTTTTTCCCTCATTCATTATTAAAAAATTCTGGGCTAACCAAGCCTTGACGTCGCATAGACAGTTGAGAAGAGATGTCAGGGGGGCGTGACCTTTTGAAATCGTCATATAAATTTGGCAGTCGTGTGCGTGCATTTTGTTTACATCCGGTTTCGGTAGCACGGTTTTCACTGGATAAAGTCTTTTTTCGGTGGTCAGGTTTTGGTACATCATTTGTCAAAAGTGCAAAAATAATAGGCTATATTTATATATATACCAATTCATACTGTAACGACCATCTAATGTTTTTTGTTTGTATTTGATGTCAGTTTTTCGTATGTTTACAAACACACCGTCCATGCCTGAAAGGTGATTGGCGGAGAATGAGCAAGCGAAGACTCAAGGAGACGAAAGTGTTTTCATGGGAGGTAAAACCTGTTGGAATTGTGCCGTTGTTTATTATCATAAGATTGGTAATAAAAGTTAAAAATAGTGTCTGACTTTGTGTGATTTCTTCTGGGGCTTACAATACATTATACTACTTTAATTTGTTTTGAAGTACAAGTATGAATACAAAGTTATTAATCGTGATTACAATATAATCGTGGTTATTATTTTTGCCACAATCGTCCAGCCCTATTTGTGACAGTCTTCCAGGAATATGGGAAACACTGGCTCAGTAGTCACATGTGTGAAGTCATGTGGATCACCGGAGAAAAAGTGTTGTACATTATTCGGTACTGTCGATATAGATAAAAGCAGATATCAATGTATTTCTTGCTTGTTGGTATCGAAGTATCGATACGTTTGACCACCCAAATAAGCAAGTATGAACAGTTCCTAAAAACAAATATATGCACCAGTATTGATAGACTCAATACTTGCAGGTGAGTCAGAACCAGAGCAGGTTGTTCACCTGGGACAGATCCCTGTTGGTGAGGAAGACGATGAGGAGACAGGACCTGAAGAGTGGACGGTGCAGAGAATGCGTCTGTCCCCTCAGGAGAAGCATCTCGCCGTCACAGTGAAGGCACAACACAAGCAAGCTTTAAGGTCCACAGAAGAGAAGATCATCACACGTGAGTTATTTTGCACTGAAATGATGTTTTGTGACGATGTCACTCAGGTGTGCGCTGGTGAAGCTCGGACTGAAAAGATCTCATGTTCTGCTCACACTGGACCACGTCTTCAGCTTCGGTACGCTTTGGATCACACTAGTTTGAGTAATGTCAAGGAGTAACAGAAGTGTGTCTTCCCAGAGTGGGCCACAGATGAGGTTTTGTTCTACACAAGCCAAGAGGGTCTGCGGTGCCACAGAGTCCACCGTCTGGACTTGACTCCGCACGGGAGCAACGTACGATCCGTTTACCAGGAATCCCAGCCTGAGTGAGTGAAGGAGATGTTTGTTTTTGCCGCGCCGTCTTTTACCTCAAAAACTGTCCCCTCCTAGTGTGTTTGTGGAGGTGGTCCTCTCCAGAGACCAAAAGCTGCTCACCATCAACAGCAGCAGCAGGACCAGCTCAGAGGTTCTGATGGTCGATGTCTCCGATCCCCGTCTAGAACCCGTCATGGTTCAGCCGCGCCAGCCGGAGCTGTTGTACCACCTGGAGCACTGGAGGCGGAGCTTGATCGTACTCGCCAACACGGGGCCTGGCCAGGAATATCAGGTAGGAGAGTGTCAACAACAATTAAATTAGATCTATGTTAAAACGGACAAAATATTACAAACTCCGTTTCCATATGAGTTGGGAAATTGTGTTAGATGTAAATATAGACAGAATACAATGATTTGCAAATCATTTTCAACCCATATTCAGTTGAATATGCTACAAAGACAACATATTTGATGTTCAAACTGATAAACGTTTTTTTTTTTTTTTGCAAATAATCATTAACTTTAAAATTTGATGCCAGCAACACGTGACAAAGAAGTTGGGAAAGGTGGCAATAAATACTGATAAAGTTGAGGAATGCTCATCAAACACTTATTTGGAACATCCCACAGGTGAACAGGCAAATTGGGAACAGGTGGGTGCCATGATTGGGTATAAAAGTAGATTCCATGAAATGCTCAGTCATTCACAAACAAGGATGGGGCGAGGGTCACCACTTTGTCAACAAATGCGTGAGCAAATTGTTGAACAGTTTAAGAAAAACCTTTCTCAACCAGCTATTGCAAGGAATTTAGGGATTTCACCATCTACGGTCCGTAATATCATCAAAGGGTTCAGAGAATCTGGAGAAATCACTGCACGTAAGCAGCTAAACCTGTGACCTTCGAAACCTCAGGCAGTACTGCATCAACAAGCGACATCAGTGTGTAAAGGATATCACCACATGGGCTCAGGAAAACTTCAGAAACCCACTGTCAGTAACTACAGTTGGTCGCTACATCTGTAAGTGCAAGTTAAAACTCTCCTATGCAAAGCGAAAACCGTTTATCAACAACACCCAGAAACGCCGTCGGCTTCGCTGGGCCTGAGCTCATCTAAGATGGACTGATACAAAGTGGAAAAGTGTTCTGTGGTCTGACGAGTCCACATTTCAAATTGTTTTTGGAAACTGTGGACGTCGTGTCCTCCGGACCAAAGAGGAAAAGAACCATCCGGATTGTTATAGGCGCAAAGTTGAAAAGCCAGCATCTGTGATGGTATGGGGGTGTACTAGTGCCCAAGACATGAGTAACTTACACATCCATTAATGTTGAAAGGTACATACAAGTTTTGGAGCAACATATGTTGCCATCCAAGCAACGTTACCATGGACGCCCCTGCTTATTTCAGCAAGACAATGCCAAGCCACGTGTTACATCAACGTGGCTTCATAGTACAAGAGTGCGGGTACTAGACTGGCCTGCCTGTAGTCCAGACCTGTCTTCCATTGAAAATGTGTGGCACATTATGAAGCCTAAAATACCACAACAAAGACCCGCGGACTGTTGAACAACTTAAGCTGTACATCAAGCAAGAATGGGAAAGAATTCCACCTGAGAAGCTTAAAAAATGTGTCTCCTCAGTTCCCAAACGTTTACTGAGTGTTGTTAAAAGAAAAGGTGATGTTACACAGTGGTGAACATGCCCTTTCCCAACTACTTTGGCACGTGTTGCAGCCATGAAATTCTAAGTTAATTATTATTTGCAAAAAAAAATAAAGTTTATGAGTTTGAACATCAAATATGTTGTCTTTGTAGTGCATTCAACTGAATATGGGTTGAAAATGATTTGCAAATCATTGTATTCTGTTTATATTTACATCTAACACAATTCCCCAACTTATATGGAAATGGGGTTTGTACAAACAGTCCTTAAAAGTGGGCTCGGCCTGGAGGAAGACTTTGGCACGTATGTAAGACCGCCCACAAATCGGCGCATTCTGAAGACACAGTCAGAAAACAAAATGTATAATATATATCAGTGGTTCTTAAAAGTTTTTTCATATGATGTATCACCACAGAAAATACTTGGCTCTCCAAGTACCACCATAATGACCAACATTAAAATACAGTAGCATAATTAGGCTCATTAAAAACAAGGCAGAGGTTTAATTTAACAAGTATAATATTTTTGGCTACTGTAACATTACACAGTTTGAACAGTAACACTGTGTTTGAATATAAGAAAATAAAACACTACTTAAATCTAGGGCTGCAACTAACGATTAATTTGATAATCGATTAATCTGTCGATTATTACTTCGATTGATCGATTGATAATCGAATAAAAGAGACAAACTACATTTCTATCCTTTCCAGTATTTTATTGGGAAAAAAACAGCATACTGGCACCATACTTATTTTGATTATTGTTTCTCAGCTGTTTGTACATGTTGCAGTTTATAAATAAAGGTTTATTAAAAAAAATAAAAATAAAAAAAATTGCCTCTGCGCATGCGCATAGCATAGATCCAACGAATCGATGACTAAATTAATCGCCAACTATTTTTATAATCGATTTTAATCGATTTAATCGATTAGTTGTTGCAGCCCTACTTAAATCAAGTGATTACACCTACAGTACCATATTATATATATGATACAACCCTGTTTAAAACGGCCTTCGAGCCACATTACTTCAAATGTACTTATAAAGTGCTCCTGTCCCAATTGATTATCTTTGACTCGTGTTTGTTATGCAGTAGATCACTAAAAATAGCAAAACACTCCTGTAATACATAGGATCTTTGACTAGTATGTTTGTAATAGGTCCTTAAAAACGGCAACGCGCTGCTGTCTTTGAGGCTATTTGTACATTTCTAAAAATAGCAAAGCATTTCTGTCTTAAAGAGCGTCTTGGACCAGCTTTATTGCAGTAAACTCTTAAAAACAGCGAAGTGCAACCGTCATACAGATTATTTTTTACTAGTATTTTTTGCAGTTGATCATTATAAACAGCAGAGAGATCCCGCCATATAGAGGCTCTTTGACTCCTTATCATATAGAAAATGTTTGACCAGTGTTTTTGTGGTAAATTATATACTTAGTAAATCCCAAAAGATCAATAAATTATTTTTTCTCAGTATATTCCTAAAAACAGCAGGACGCTGCTGTCGTAAGGATCATTTTGGACTGGTGCTTTTTTTCCCCCCAGTGGATAAATAAAAACAGCAGACCAATCCTGCCATATGGAGGCTCTTTGACTAATTCTTAAAAACAGCTGAGAGATGCTGTCATATTGAGTCTCATGGACGAACGGCTTTGCTGTCGATTCCTAAAAACAGCAAAGCACTCCTGTCATATGGAGGATCTTTGACTAATGTTTTCGCAGTTGATTCCTCATAACAGCAACGCGCCACTATCATATAGATATTTTGTTACTTGTGTTTTTTGCAGTGGATAGTTAAAAACAGCAGACCAATCTTGTCATGGCTCTTTGACTGATTGAATCTTAAAAACAGCACAGTACCCTTTTCATACAAAGGATTTCTGACTTATGTTTTTGTTGTAGATTCCAAAAATAGCAAAGCGCTATTGTCATATAGATCATTTTTAATTAGTGTTTTTGCAGCGGATCATTAAAACAGCAAAAAGATCCTGTCATGTAGAAGCTCTTTGACAAACCATTTTGCAGTATATTCTTAGCAGAGCACCTCTGACGTACAAAAGATCTTTGACTAATATTTTTGCAGTATATTCCTAAAAACAGCAGAGCACTAATGTTTTATAGAGGCTCTTTGCCAACTAATTTTGCTGTATAATCCTAAAAACAACTGAGCACTCCTGTCATGCCAAGGATCTTTGACTACCATTTTTGTAGTTAATTCCTAAAAACAGCAGAGTTGCTGCTGTCGTATAGATAATTTTTACCAGTTTTTGCAGTGTATCATTAAAAACAGCATATACTCATATACTCTTTGACAAGTGTTTTTGTAGTAGATTCCTAAAAACAGCAGGGTGCTGCTGTCGTATAGATCATTTTTGACTGGTGTTTTTTCCAGTGGATCGTTAAAAACAGCAGATTAATCCTGTCATATGCAGGCTCTGACCACAGAGTTTTCCTTTGTCCATGTGATGTCAGATGAAACAAAAATTGAGCTGTTTAGCCACAATACCCAGCAATATGTTTGAAGGAGAAAAGGTGAGGCCTTTAATCCCAGGAACACCATTCCTACCGTCAAGCATGGTGGTGGTAGTATTATGCTCTGGGCCTGTTTTGCTGCCAATGGAACTGGTGCTTTACAGAGAGTAAATGGGACAATGAAAAAGGAGGATTACCTCCAAATTCTTCAGGACAACCTAAAATCCTCAGCCCGGAGGTTGGGTCTTGGGCGCAGTTGGGTGTTCCAACAGGACAATGACCCCAAACACACGTCAAAAGTGGTAAAGGAATGGCTAAATCAGGCTAAAATTAAGGTTTTAGAATGGCCTTCCCAAAGTCTTGACTTAAACGTGTGGACAATGCTGAAGAAACAAGTCCATGTCAGAAAACCAACACATTTTGTCAAGAGGAGTGGTCAAAAATTCAACCAGAAGCTTGTGGATGGCTACCAAAAGCTAACATGACTCTTGCCAGATCCTTGTAGTTCGCTGAGCTCCACACAAGGATCTTGGCTCGAGGGCAATGCAAACTCCTTCAAGATAGCAAAAAATAATGAACCAATCAGGATCGCCGGGCGGGATTTCATAGATGTGACGTAGCGCCGAAGCCACTGTTTGATTTTAACAACAATTGCGGCACGCAGCGAGGAGTCTTGTGCTGACATTGATTCTGCTATTGCAACTGTTTTGCGACATCGATCGTCTACTGACACTGCTGCGTTGTTTCAGTAAAAGTTCTCTAACTTTTCGCTCTGTCGTGGTGAAGATAAGGTACTTTTAAAAAAAATTAATAAAATAAAATAAGATAAATAAATTAAAAACATTTTTTTGAATAAAAAAGAAAGTAAAACAATACAAAAACAGTTACATAGAAACTAGTAATTAATGAAAATGAGTAAAATTAACTGTTAAAGGTTAGTACTATTAGTGGACCAGCAGCACGCACAATCATGTGTGCTTACGGACTGTATCCCTGCAGACTGTATTGATATATATTGATATATAATGTAGGAACCAGAATATTAATAACAGAAAGAAACAACCCTTTTGTGTGAATGAGTGTAAATGGGGGAGGGAGGTTTTTTTGGGTTGGTGCACTAATTGTAAGTGTATCTTGTGTTTTTTAATAAAAACAAATAATAAAAAAAACGATACCGATAATTTCCGATATTACATTTTAACGCATTTATCGACATCTCTAGTCATTATCCAATATGTTGGCTGTTCTGTTTTGGATTTCCCAGCGTCGCTCTCATCAGCGTCACGGGTTGATTTCGATGTGAGTGGTTGAAGTAGCACGTCATTCAAGATAAAGAACAAGTAGTTTATCCAATCACATACAACAATTTTTTTTTTTTTTTTTTTACAAGGCCCCGCCTTCTGAAATACATCTCCTATTGAGAAGTCCCAGATCCTTGTGTGGAGCTCAGCGAACTACAAGGATCTGGCGAGAGTCATGTTAACCAAAAGTGCCTTATTGCAGTGAATCTTACCAAGGGACATGTAACCAAATATTAACATTGCTGTATGTATACTTTTGACCCAGTAGATTTAGTCACATTTTCAGTAGACCCATAATAAATTCATAAAATAACTAAACTTCATGTTTTTTTGTGACAAACAAGTATGTGCTCCAATCACTCTATCACAAAAATAAGAGTTGTAGAAATGATTGGAAACTTAAGACAGCCATGACATTATGTTCTTTACAAGTGTATGTAAACTTTTGACCACGACTGTAGATATCTTTTTACTTGCATGTTTTTTGCAGTGAATCATTCAAAACAACACAGCAATTTTGTCATTTGCAGGTTTTTTGACTAGTGTTTTTGCAGTAAATTCTTAAAAACAGCATAGTGCAACTGTCACTTTGATCATTTTTTACTTGTGTTTTTGCAGTGGTTTATTAAAAACAGCAGTGTGATACCGTCATACAGATGCTATTTGACTAGTGTTTTTGCAGTAGATTCCTAAAAACTGCAGAGCATTCCTGTCATATGGCAGATCTTTGACTAGTGTTTTTGCAGTAGAGTCCCAAGAACAGCAAAGTGCTACTGTCATATAAATATTTTTTTACTCGCGTGTTCTTCTGCAGTGGATCATTAAAAACAGCAAAGCAATCGTGTCATTTGTAGGTTCTTTGATTAGTGTTTTTGCAGTAGATTCATGAAAAATAGCTACTGTCACAATCATCATTTTTGACTTGTGTTTTTGCTGTGGCTCATTAAAAACAGCACTGTGATCCTGTCATTTAGATGCTCTGTGACTCGTGTTTTTGCAGTAGATTTCTAAAAACAGCAGAGCTCTCCTGTCAAACTATTCTGATTCTGATGATTCTGATTCTGAGATTGTGGATGTTTGACTAATACTTTTGCAGTACATTCTTAACAACAGCAGAGCGCTACTGTCCTATTGATATTTTTTGACTAGTGTTTTTGCAGTAGATTAAAAACAGGACAGCAATCCTGTTATATATAGGCTCTTTGACTAGTGTTTTTTGCAGTAGATTAAAAACAGGAGAGCAAACCTGTTATATATATAGGCTCTTTGACTAGTGTTTTTGCAGTAGATTCCTAAAAACAGCAGAGAACCCGTCATACAGAGGATTTTTTACTTATGTTTTTGTCATATAGTCTAAAAGCAGCAAATTGCTACTGTTTTATGGAGGCTCTTTGACTGTGTTTGCAGTAGATTCCTAAAAACAGCAGCTCGCTACTGTCATAAATATTTTTTGACTAGTGTTTTTTGTAGTGGATTAAAAACAAGCGAGTAATCCTGTTATATATAGGCTCTTTGACTAGTGTTTTTAAGTATATTGCTAAAAACAGCAGAGCACCCCTGTCGTACAGAGGATTTTTTACTTTAAGTTTTTGCCGTGGATTCTAAAAACAGCAAATCGCTATTGTCCTATGGAGGCTCTTTGAATTGTGTTTTTTGCAGTAGATTTCTAAAAACAGCAGCGCACCCCTGTCATACAAACTATTTTTTACTTCATGTTTTTGCCGTAGATTCTAAAAACAGCAAATCGCTATTGTCCTATGGAGGCTCTTTGAATTGTGTTTTTGCAGTAGATTTCTAAAAACAGCAGCGCACCAATGTCATACAAAATCTTTTTTACTTAACGCTTTTGCCGTAGATTCTAAAAACAGCAAATTGCTATTGTCCTATGGAGGCTCTTTGACTTGTCTTTTTGCAGTAGATTCCTAAAAACAGCAAAGCTCTGCTGTCTTTTGAAGTACCTTTTGGCCAATGTTTTTGCAGCACATCATTACCGACAGCAAAGTGTTACTGTCATATAGAACAGTGTTTTTAAACCACTGTGCCGCGGCACATTAGTGTGCCGTGAGATACAGTCTGGTGTGCCGTGGGAGATTATCTAATTTCACCTATTTGGGTTAAAAATATTTTTTGCAAACCAGTAATTATAATCCGCAAATAATGTGCCGTTGTTGAGTGTCTGTAATGTCTGGAGATCGGCAGACTTACCACGTTATACTCTTCCATATCAGTAGGTGGCAGCAGGTAGCTAATTGCTTTGTAGATGTCGGAAACAGCGGGAGGCAGTGTGCAGGTAAAAAGGCGTCTAATGCTTAAACCAAAAATAAACAAAAGGTGAGTGTCCCGAAGAAAAGGCATTGAAGCTTAGGGAAGGCTATGCAGAACGAAACTAAAACTGAACATGCGGGCGGCATGGCGTAGTTGGTAGAGCAACCGTGCCAGAAACCTGAGGGTTGCAGGTTCGCTCCCCGCCTCTTACCATCCAAAAATCGCTGCCGTTGTGTCCTTGGGCGGGACACTTCACCCTTTGCCCCCGGTGCCACTCACACCGGTGAATTGAATGATGAATGATAGGTGGTGGTCAGAGGGGCCGTTGGCGCAAATTGCAGCCACGCTTCCGTCAGTCTATCCCAGGGCAGCTGTGACTATGAAAGTAGCTTACCACCACCAGGTGTGAATGATTGATGGGTTCTACATGTAAAGCGACTTTGGGTACTTAGAAAAGCGCTATATAAATCCCAGTTGTTGTAGTTGTTGAACTGGCTACAAAGTAAACAAAAACAGAATGCTGGACGACAGCAAAGACTTACTGTGGAGCAAAGACGGCGTCCACAAAGTACATCCGAACATGACATGACAATCAACGTCTACACAAAGAAGGATAAAAACAACTGAAATATCCTTGATTGCTAAAACAAAGCAGGTGTGGGGAATAGCGGTCAAGGAAGACATGAAACTGCTACAGGAAAATACCAAATAAAGAGAAAAAGCCACCAAAATAGGAACGCTAGACAAGAACTAAAACACTACACACAGGAAAACAGCAAACAACTCAAAATAAGTCAGGGCGTGATGTGACAGGTCGTGACAGTACACCTACTTTGAGACAAGAGCTATATTGATGCATGCTTGGTTATGGTTTAAAGTCATATCCAACAATTGCGACAACAACTTTTTACTGTCAATATTGGCTGCTGAGTTTCATTTTTTAATGATTTCAGCTGGTGGTGTGCCTCCGTATTTTTTATCAATGAAAAAAATGTGCCTTGGCTCAACAAAGGTTGAAAAACACTGATATAGAGGATCTTGGACAGGCACGTTTGCAGTAGATCAGGGGTCGGCAACCCGCGGCTCTTTGATCACTCTGATGCGGCTCAGCCGCATACTTGACGATCCCCCGGATTTCAGTGCCTCTCCCGGAAATCTGGCGGGGCAAACATTCTCCGATTTTCACCCGGACAACAATATTGAGGACGTGCCGAGATGGCATTGCCTTTAACGTCCTCTACAACATGTCGTCGCGTCCGCTTTTACACCATGCTATCTGCGTGCCGGCCTGGTCACATGTAGTATGCGGCCTTTGCCTACACACGTAAGTGACTGCAATGCATACTTGGTCAATAACCATACAGGTCACACTAAAGGGTTGTGATATAAAGAACTTTAACACTCTTACTAATATGCGCCACACTGTGAACCCACACCAAACAAGAATGACAAACACATTTCGGGAGAACATCCGCACCGTAAGACAACATAAACACAACAGAACAAATACCCAGAATCCCAAGCATCCCTAACTCTTCCAGGCTACAATATACACCCCCCCCGCTACCACCCCCAACCCCGCCCACCTCAACCGTCATATTTAGGTGCGGGCCGCGTGTCTGAGATCCCTGGTTTATACATAGCACAAAGCAAACACATTTCGGGAGAACATCCGCACCGTAACACAACATATACACAACAGAACAAATACCCAGAATCCTATGCATCCCTAACTCTTCCAGGCTACAATATACACCCCCCCGCCACCACCCCCAACCCCGCCCACCTCAAGCGTCATATTTAGGTGCGGGCCGCGTGTCTGAGATCCCTGGTTTATACATAGCACAAAGCAAACACATTTCGGGAGAACATCCGCACCGTAACACAACAGAACAAATACCCAGAATCCCATGCATCCCTAACTCTTCCAGGCTACAATATACACCCCCCCCCACGCTACCACCCTCAACCCCGCCCACCTCAATCGTCATATTTAGGTGCGGGCCGCGTGTCTGAGATCCCTGGTTTATACATAGCACAAAGCAAAAAAAAAAAACTTTGTATGCAGTGTTATTTCATTTTAAATTTCAAAAGAGTTTTGTGGCTCCCATTGTTTTCTTCATTTTGTGAAACGGGTCACAATGGCTCTTTGAGTGGTAAAGGTTGCCGACCCCTGAGGTAGATCCTTAAAAACTGCACACCTCTTTTATCATATTGAAGATTTGTGCGTTTTTTTGCAGCCGGTCCTGAAAACCAGCAAAGCACTCGTGTCATACTAGTGGTAACATAGGGCTTCTTCTTCATTTATGGCTTTATTGTAACTCACATTTAGTGAAGTGTTCTCATATCACTGATGAAACATTGTATTTACTATATGTTATATCTAAATTATTATATACGTAATAAGAAGGTCACCTGAAACAATTGACTTTGTATTGTAGTAAGTTATTGATGATGATGTTCTGTAACATATTTTGGAATACTCATGCAGGTGGTGAAAGCCCCCCTCTCTGAGCCCTCCATGTTGTCCTGGCACACAGTGTTCACGCCCCGTGCTGGCACCGTGCTCAAAGACATGGACGTTGTCGAGGACCACTGTGTCCTGCTCGCGAAGACGGCAGCCAATGAGCTGGAGCTGATTGTGGTCCCACTGATCCAACCCAGCCAAGCGTACACTTTGCAGGTCAGTGCGTATATTTGTAATATCATTAATGTACACTACCTTGTTTATTTCGCTGAGCCCGGTGGGAATACCAAGCAATATCGCTGAGATTTGTGTCTGTAATGCAAAAGCTAACAGCGCAGGTTGCTAGACATAACTGAGGTGTTCCCCAAGGCACCCCTTTAAGTTCTCTCCTTTTTGGCAGTTACATTTTTTTTTTTTGCGTAATGTGATTTATATAACTAAGGTGTTGCTGTAGCTTGTTTACGTCAGATGTAGTCAGTAGTTTGCCATTAGGTATACTAGTGGTGTTCTTCAAGGTTCCATCTTAGGTACTCTCTTTTTTTCATCATTTGGGTTATTCAACAAGTGGCTCTCGCAAGTTCAGTTCAAAAAACCTGTGAGACTAAACATTTCCTATAACATTCCAATAAAATGCTGTCATAGAGATGATCTTTGACTAGCTTTTTTTTTTAAAAAGCTCCTCAAAAACAGCTTCTGTAACTCTTGACACCACACAATTCGATTCTTGGGGGTAACGATTCGATTCAGAGTCGATTCCTGATTCAAAACATTGGGTGCCAGGTCTTTGATTAACTATATTCCTCCATAACTATCTGTGTTGGCCCTGTGATGAGGTGGCGACTAGTCCAGGGTGTACCCCGCCTTCCGCCCGATTGTAGCTGAGATAGGCTCCAGCGACCCCAAAAGGGACAAGCGGTAGAAAATGGATGAATGGATGGAAAATAGACAAACAACTCTGACTTAAAAGAAACAGGTTTGGTTTTATAAAATTCTACCCAAACATTTACCATAGTCAAATAAAAAAAGTTCATGGACGCCCCTGCTTATTTCAGCAAGACAATGCCAAGCCACATTCAGCACGTGTTACAACAGCGTGGCTTCGTAAAAAAAGAGTGCGTGTACATTCCTGGCCCGCCTGCAGTCCAGACCTGTCTCCCATCGAAAATGTGTGGCACATTATGAAGCGTAAAATACGACAGTGGAGACCCCGGACTGTTGAACGACTGAAGCTCTACATAAAACAAGAATGGGAAAGAATTCCACTTTCAAAGCTTCAACAATTAGTTTCCTCAGTTCCCAATCGTTTATTGAGTGTTGTTAAAAGAAAAAGTGATGTAACACAGTGGTGAACATGCCCTTTCCCAACTACTTTGGCACGTGTTGCAGCCATGAAATTCTAAGTTAATTAGTATTTGCAAAAAAATAAAGTTTATGAGTTTGAACATCAAAAATCTTGTCTTTGTAGTGCATTCAATTGAATATGGGTTGAAAAGGATTTGCAAATCATTGTATTCTGTTTATATTTACATCGAACACAATTTCCCAACTCATATGGAAACGGGGTTTGTATATTGATGCATGCTTGGTTATGGTTTGAATTCATATCCAACAATTGCCAGAACAACGTTGTATTGTCAATATTGTCTGCTAAGTTAAATTTTTTAATGTTTTCTGCTGGTGGTGTGCCTCCGGAGTTTTTCAATGAAAAAAATGTGCCTTGGCTCAAAAAAGGTTGAAAATCACTGGCTTAGTCAACAGAATTTTTACGCAAAAAACAGTAGTAGTTTTTTTCAATTCACAGTAACATGCTGTAAAGAACAACATAAAATGTATTGTCATTTTTATGAAGTTGATGGGTCGTTTGCTGTAAAGTTAAGTATTTTTATTTAAACAAAAACATGTTTGGAAAGTATGTTAATATACTGTAATATTTGTTGCAATATTGGATACTATTCAAGTTTAAAATGTATGCAATTTCAAGCAGTACATATATCAAAATATATGTCAAAATGAAAAAAATCTATTACATTTAGTGAGAAAATATTAAGTACATTATTGACACTAGAGATGTTCGATAAATACTTTAAAATGTAATATCAGAAATTATCGGTATCGGTATCAAAAAGTAAAATTTATGACTTTTTAAAACGCCGCTGTACTGAGTGGTAAACGGACGTAGGGAGAAGTACAGAGCGCCAATAAACCTTAAAGGCACTGCCTTTGCGTGCCGGCCCAGTCACATAATATCTACGGCTTTTCACACACACAAGTGAATGCGATGCATACTTAGTCAACAGCCATACAGGTCACACTGAGGGTGGCCGTATAAACAACTTTAACACTGTTACAAATATGCGCCACACTGTGAACCCACACCAAACAAGAATGACAAACACATTTCGGGAGAACATCCGCACCGTAACACAACATAAACACAACAGAACAAATACCCAGAACCCCTTGCAGCACTAACTCTTCCGGGACGCTACAATGTACACCCCCCGCTACCCCCTACACCCCACCTCAACCCCGCCCCCCCAACCTTTTCATGAGCATGTCCCAAATTCCAAGCTGCTGTTTTGAGGCATGTTAAAAAAAATAATGCACTTTGTGACTTCAATAATAAAAATGGCAGTGCCATGTTGGCATTTTTTCCATAATGATTTATTTTGGAAAACCTTGTTACATTGTTTAATGCATCCAGCGGGACATCACAACAAAATTAGGCATAATAATGTGTTATTTCCACGACTGTATATATCTGTATCGGTTGATATCGGAATCGCTAATTAAGAGTTGGACAATATCGGATATCGGCAAAAAAAGCCATTATCGGACATCTCTAATTGACACATATCATTTCCAGGTGTTTGCGGGCCAGATCTGCGACACCTGTGGTCTATACAAAACAAAACATATTGAAGGGAGAATGCCGGCCCCTTGGTCCATAGCTTTTTGGAAAAGTGGCCCCCAAAACAACTAAAGCTTGAAAACCTAATCCTCGACTATACTCTTCAACTAATATTTTGTTGATGCTTGAAGCTCCCCTCCTGGGCCTGCAGCGTTGAAAGCAAGCGTCCGGGCCTTGCGGACCAACAAGGCGTGTTGGAGTTCCTCATCTCCTCTCCAGCCCACCCCCCCGTGTCCTACTGCCTGTACCCAGAGGAAGGGCTCCTTTTACCGGCCCCAGCTTGCTCTCCCGAGAACCAGGGGAGTGCGATCAGCACCATGCGCTTGCAGGCCTGCAGCCAAGTAAGAAGACAAAGTCTCGCAACAGAGGAAGTGATTGTTTTTAAGTGAATGAACGGTGATTTGTTCAGGATGGTACTCTGGTGCCGCTGACACTCCTGCACGGAGCAAAGTGCAGCAAAGAGACGCCTGTGCTGGTGCACGTCTACGGAGCTTACGGCAGGGACGTCAACATGGACTTCTGCCTGGAGAAAAGGCTTCTGCTGGAGCGCGGCTGGGCTCTAGCCTACTGTCATATCAGGTAATGCATGCGACCAAAAGAAGGCGGCATTGTTGTGACCTCCATTGTGTCGCCAGAGGGGGAGGAGAGCTCGGATTGTCCTGGCAAAGAGGAGCTCGCGTGGAGGGGAAGGTCAAAGGCGTGGAGGACCTGCAAGCCTGCCTCCATCACCTCTTCTCCTCAGGGGTCTCCAGCCCCTCGCTGACCGCCCTCACGGCCTGCAGCGCCGGCGCCGTGCCGGTGGGGGCCGTGTGCAACAGGCGACCAGACATGATGCAGGCGGTCGTACTGCAGGTGTGTTCCATGTTGCGTGTTTAAAGTACTTTGATAAACGTCCCAAACATTTTTTTAGAGTCCTTTCCTGGACGTGCTGGGAGCAATGGAGGACGCCCAGCTGCCTCTCACCGTGGAGGACAGGGAAGAGTGGGGGGACCCCGTCGGTAACCCAAAACATAGACTCGCTATCGCCTCCTATTGCCCAGTTCGCAACATTACACCACAGGTAAAGAAACTATCACCACCTGCTGTCTAATTAGTAACATTACCATCCAAATAGACACAAAACATGCGCATTACTGCCACCTAATGTCCGGTTTGTAACATTACTAGTTAATTATCAAGCAAAAATATTCATAACTGCCACTTAATGTTTAAATTTTAATATTACTCATCAATTAGAAGCAAAAAATACTCAATGACACCTAACATTATTCATCAATTCAAAGCAAAAGAGACTTATTACTGCCACCTAAAGTCTGGTTTACTCATCACCAGTGTTGGGTTAGTTACTGAAAAGCAGTAACTAGTTACAGTTACTAGTTACTTCATTTCAAAAGTAACTCAGTTACTAACTCAGTTACTTACACCAAAAAGTAATGCGTTACTGTGAAAAGTAACTATTTAGTTCCTTTTTTTTTTTTAAAGCTCCCATTAATACCCTTTTAGCTTTCATTTCAGTACTGTTATTGCACTGGAGAATAATACAATCTGTTGATCAACTTGACATGCATTTGCATCACTGAACTCTGCTAAGCAATGTGGTCTACATACAATACACAAAGACAAAGATATGTTTCAAAGGCCAATTTGTTTCTGGCCAGAACAAATTGACAAAACTATTTTAAATAGCTGCAACATAACATACATAAGTAACAAACAGTATAATAACAGCATAGCTGTAAAGCAAGAAAGGCACACACTACATACACAAAGCCTAACCAGGCATTTTTTCCTCAAGTAATTCTGACACAAAATCATGTCTGAAGCCCAGAACACTCTACACATTTCCCCGGTTTTAGTTTAGAGATAAAGAAAGATTGGCCTGGCCCACTAGAATCCCTCTTTATGTTTGTGAACTTTATAGTCTATACATTTAGAGTGATGTGATAATCAAACACTCTAGAAGTCTAGAATGAAAGAGTATATAAGAGAATTGACAGCAACGTTCCCTCTAAGGTGCGCGCCTGTGCAATTGCGCACTGCTCAAGCGTCCTCTGCGCACGACAAATCTATGCCACGCACAAAATCAAATAAAAAAATAAGCGCATAACAATTTTCGACACGACACAGAAAACAGTTTTCGTCATCATTTTTCAAATATTGTAACGTCTGTCGAGACGCTTCAAGGACATGAATTCCATCCATCACTTTACTGAGCAAAACTCTTTGTCGGCCATAAACACATCACCAAAACATTAGTAAAAAAAATGACATCTAGCAAAAGTGGTCATTTTCTGCAGTATAAACCAGACCAAAAGCAACTTTGTTATATCAACAGCAGCCGCTCGCTCTTTCTCACTTGCGCCAACACATGCACATATGGCACTTAGCCAGTGATGCGTTTACAGCCACACAAAAAGTCGGACAACTCCAACACCACACATCAACTGTAATTCCAGGTCGTTACTCTATGATTTACCAATCAAATGTGTGCTTATTCTAGTGTCATTTTTTAGGAATCTTAATTTATAAATATCAATCATTAAATGCTGTTAGTATATTAAATAAATACTAATAAAAATATATTTTTTACAAACAGGAAGTTGCAGGAATGTACACATGATCCCCTGCTTACATATCATTGTGCAACATGTGAATGTTTTAATGGGAACTAAATGCAATGTCTGAAAGGGGTACAAATTATTTCCAAAGCAGGACCTCCATCCAGACAAACAATACAAGTACACAGTTCATGAAAAACAATATTTGTTGTTATTGTCATTGTAAGTGGGCCTAAACACTTAATTTAGAAATGGAAATGACTGCTGTCATTTGATTATAATATTAAGAGAATGTTGTCTGTCTATCTGTGTTGGCCCTGCGATGGGTGGGGACTTGTCCAGAGTGTACCCCGCCTTCCGCCCGAATGCAGCTGAGATAGGCTCCAGGGACCCCGAAAGGGACAAGCGGTAGAAATGGATGGATGGATGGAGATTGAACTTGTTATTTAGTCAGGTTTGGGACAGGTGTGCTGCTGGTGTAGCCACAGTGTGCACGTCTGATGTTGCTCACATGGGCTCCACTGAATGCTCAGGGAGTTTTTGCGTTTGCTCACACACATGAACAATTAGAGGGAACATTGATTGACAGAGTGTGTGTACCTTCAGCGCTGAATGATGAGCAGAGGCAGAGTTAATCCTTAAATGGTGGTGGTGGAGGTGAAGTGGCATTGGAGTCTCTATCTCTCTTTACTAGCTTCGTCGAAGCATGTTGCTATGTAGCTTGTTTCAGCAGATTTGAATTGCTGTTTTGGGCAGTAGATGGGATCTTTGATCCAAAGCACAATTTACATTTAACTAAAATGTTCTTTTCTTTGTGCTCGACAAAAGAAAAGTAGTGAAAATATCTCCATGTTAGCAAACTCGACTTCTGGCTCCACCATGATCAGACACGCCCCCCCCTCTCCTCCCTCCCCACACTCACACTCACACCCAGACACACACAGAGCGCATGTCTCTCTTCTCCGGCTTGGGACACAAGAAGAATCAGAACGATGACACTGCAGCGCTCCGATAAAACACACTTTATACTACATAAAAAGTAACGTAAAATAACGCAGTAACGCATCATGTAATAACGGTAACTGAGTTACTGAATATAAAAAATAACGCGTTAGATTACTAGTTAAGTTTATTTTGATATTTACCTCAGAAGGCTGCAAATAGAAAAGAGGCATTCAATTTTTTTATTTTTTTTATTTGATATGCCATTGATATTTTTTTATTATTATTATTATTATTTGAAACTCGATTTTGCATGTCACTGTTAAGTTATATAAGCCTTGCTTGTTCAATAGTCAATGCAAAACTTGTTTGGGTCCCTATTAAAAGGTTAATTTGTTTAACCTTGGCCCGCGGCTTTGTTCAGTTTTAAATTTTGGCCCACTCTGTATTTGAGTTTGACACCCCCGGTTTACACAGTCACCTTTAGGGAACCTCTGACGGTATGGGGCCAAAAAAACAGGTCCCCTAAAGGGAAACCTTTTTAAGTGATAGTCATATCCATTCTGAAGATGCCTAAGTCAGAGGTCGGCAACGCAAAATGTTGAAAGAGCCATATTGGACCAAAAATACAAAAACACATCTGTCTGGAGCCGCAAAAAATTAAAAGCCATATTACATACAGATAGTGTGTCATGAGATATAAATTGAATTAAGAGGACTTAAAGGAAACTAAATGAGCTCAAATATAGCTACAAATGAGGCATAATGATGCAATATGTATATATAGCCTGCCTAAATAGCATGTTAGCATCGATTAGCTTGCAGTCATGCAGTGACCAAATATGTCTGATTAGCACTCCACACAAGTCAATAACATCAACAAAACTCACCTTTCATGCACAACGTTAAAAGTTTGGTGGACAAAATGAGACAGAAAAAGAAGTGGCATAAAACACGTCCTAGAAAGTCGGAGAAAGTTATACATGTAAACAAACTACAGTGAGTTCAATGACCGCCAAAATTAGTAGGACAAAACGGCGCTCGCCAAATACTCGAATCAGAGAAGCATGTTTAATATAAACAGTGTGCTTTGTAACAATTAGGGAGGCTTGTGTCATGTTTGTCCTTCTACAGAAACCATATTAAAACAAAAAATAGATTTTTTTCCCCTCATCTTTTTCCATTTTTCATACATTTTTTAAAAAGCTCCAGAGAGCCACTAGGGCGGCGCTAAAGAGCCGCATGCGGCTCCAGAGCCGCGGGTTGCCGACCCCTGGCCTAAGTGATCATGTCATATTTAATTTGAACTTTTTATTTTTTATTTTATTGTATTTTTTTTTTTTAAATGGTCCTCAGTAGTCACGTACAAATTTGTGTGAATTATGCAAAATTATTAAAATGTGGTCCCCATGAACCATATTAACTCTTTTTCCCCAGGGTCCCCAGTAAGAATGATCAGCACATTACTTCATCAATCCAGAGATTTAAAGACGTGTATGAGCTAACTGGGCCGTGGCCATTTTACCTCACTTTTTTATGCCTCCACTACCTGTAGAAAGTGATGATCAAAAACTTGGTCCCCATTCCAAATGATAACCAGTGTGTGTGTGTGTGTGTTAGCGCTACCCGTCCATGCTGCTGATGGCCTCCAGCGCGGACAGCAGGGTGCCTCTGGCCGGTGTCCTGAAGTACGTCGAGAAGCTGAAAGAAGCGGCGGCGAAAATAGGTACTGTACATTCGGCTAACAAATTGTGCACATCCACGCTTGCCATTGTCATATTTGCCAACCTTGAGACCTCCGATTTCGGGAGGTGGGGGCGTGGTTAAGAGGGGAGGAGTATATTGACAGCTGGAATTCACCAAGTCAAGTATTTCATACACATATACAGGTAAAAGCCAGTAAATTAGAATATTTTGAAAAACTTGATTTATTTCAGTAATTGCATTCAAAAGGTGTAACTTGTACATTATATTTATTCATTGCACACAGACTGATGCATTCAAATGTTTATTTCATTTAATTTTGATGATTTGAAGTGGCAACAAATGAAAATCCAAAATTCCGTGTGTCACAAAATTAGAATATTACTTAAGGCTGATACAAAAAAGGGATTTTTAGAAATGTTGGCCAACTGAAAAGTATGAAAATGAAAAATATGAGCATGTACAATACTCAATACTTGGTTGGAGCTCCTTTTGTCTCAATTACTGCGTTAATGCGGCGTGGCATGGAGTCGATGAGTTTCTGGCACTGCTCAGGTGTTATGAGAGCCCAGGTTGCTCTGATAGTGGCCTTCAACTCTTCTGCGTTTTTGGGTCTGGCATTCTGCATCTTCCTTTTCACAATACCCCACAGATTTTCTATGGGGCTAAGGTCAGGGGAGTTGGCGGGCCAATTTAGAACAGAAATACCATGGTCCGTAAACCAGGCACGGGTAGATTTTGCGCTGTGTGCAGGCGCCAAGTCCTGTTGGAACTTGAAATCTCCATCTCCATAGAGCAGGTCAGCAGCAGGAAGCATGAAGTGCTCTAAAACTTGCTGGTAGACGGCTGCGTTGACCCTGGATCTCAGGAAACAGAGTGGACCGACACCAGCAGATGACATGGCACCCCAAACCATCACCCAACCATGCAAATTTTGCATTTCCTTTGGAAATCGAGGTCCCAGAGTCTGGAGGAAGACAGGAGAGGCACAGGATCCACGTTGCCTGAAGTCTAGTGTAAAGTTTCCACCATCAGTGATGGTTTGGGGTGCCATGTCATCTGCTGGTGTCGGTCCACTCTGTTTCCTGAGATCCAGGGTCAACGCAGCCGTCTACCAGCAAGTTTTAGAGCACTTCATGCTTCCTGCTGCTGACCTGCTCTATGGAGATGGAGATTTCAAGTTCCAACAGGACTTGGCGCCTGCACACAGCGCAAAATCTACCCGTGCATGGTTTACGGACCATGGTATTTCTGTTCTAAATTGGCCCGCCAACTCCCCTGACCTTAGCCCCATAGAAAATCTGTGGGGTATTGTGAAAAGGAAGATGCAGAATGCCAGACCCAAAAACGCAGAAGAGTTGAAGGCCACTATCAGAGCAACCTGGGCTCTCATAACACCTGAGCAGTGCCAGAAACTCATCGACTCCATGCCACGCCGCATTAACGCAGTAATTGAGGCAAAAGGAGCTCCAACCAAGTATTGAGTATTGTACATGCTCATATTTTTCATTTTCATACTTTTCAATTGGCCAACATTTCTAAAAATCCCTTTTTTGTATTAGCCTTAAGTAATATTCTAATTTTGTGACACACGGAATTTTGGATTTTCATTTGTTGCCACTTCAAATCATCAAAATTAAATGAAATAAACATTTGAATGCATCAGTCTGTGTGCAATGAATAAATATAATGTACAAGTTACACCTTTTGAATGCAATTACTGAAATAAATCAAGTTTTTCAAAATATTCTAATTTACTGGCTTTTACCTGTATGTATGTATGTATATATATATATATATATATATATATATATATATATATATATATATATATATATATATAATGAATATAACATAATTTGGCTTCTGAGAGTTTCAAAATGTAATGAATAAAATGCTAAAGTTGTTGATAAACAAGCAATTATTTTAATAATTAAATATGGTCATTTTAAAAGAATTATTATTATAATTTAAAATCAATTATTTCAAATATGTTTATTTTAATGTATAATTATATAGCTGGATGTAATAAGGAGCCAGGAAAAAATACAAATAAAAATACAATTAATTTTGATGTTTTTAGCAAAATGTAGGAAACATGTATTTAGTTTTTTGTTTTTTTTAATTAATAAATATATTTATTTTTAGGTAAGATAAACATAATAATACAATTTATCTCTAGTCTGGATGATTTAGTTCTTGTCACCCTGTTGTCCTCCCGTCATGAAAAAAGGCTGTCCTCACTCAGGTCCGCATGGAGCTGGAGGGGGCGTGGCTTCCAGCTCCGGCTGAAAATCGGGAGATTATCGGGAGAATATTTGTCCCGGGATATTTTCGGGAGAGGCACTGAATTTCGGGAGTCTCCCGGAAAATTCGGGAGGGTTGGCAAGTATGGCCATTGTGCGCGTGTGCTACGTGCGCATTGTGTACTTTTGGATTGAGACACGTTAATGGCTCCTTTCAGTGCGCGCCAACGTAACCATAGTAGTCATTTAAAGTACAACGTACAGCACAGGTCACCTTGCAGTACTGCGTGTGTGTGTGTGTGTGTGTGTGTGTGTGTGTGTGTGTGTGTGTGTGTGTGTGTGTGTGTGTGTGTGTGTGCTCTAATTGCACTCATTCCCCCATAGACAGGCTCTTTCACCCTCTCGCTTCTAATCGGACCTCATCACATCAGCGGTACTCGCCCGGCTGCTGTTGTTCATACGCCCTCGGCGGCGTGCGTGATGGACGGATGGAGTTGAGGGGGGGGCGGTTCCGTGGCGAGCACACGTCTAATCGGACTCTCCCGGCGCTCTGGAGTCTTTTTGATAAAGTGCTGATGGCGCACGGAGGCGGGCGGTTAAAGGCCCATTAGCATGGTAAAGAGATAGCGTATCAGCGCGGGAGATTAGACGGCGCGGACTGGGGAGCTGTCAAGGTCAAGACCGCGCTTGTGAAACAGCGAGGACGGGGGAAGGCGGCGGGCCGGGCGAGATCAGCTCAATTAAGGAGGACGGATTGGAGAGGAAGCAGAGAGGCGGGTCCGGGGGGGGGGGGGACGGGGGGTGAGTTGGACAGGAAGTGGAGTAGCCTTGAATAGTGTGTTGTCTTTACAGAACATGAACCAAACATTGTTGTGAATATCAAACATGGAGGAGATCACCTGGAAGCAGAAGACTGGGACTTGATGCTGGAGGAGGTAAAAGCTTTGTTGAAGATGACCACAATGTATCCCACAAATAACTTAGAGTGCATCTGCACATTTTGCCTATTATTCACAATCCCTATGTAAGACAACAACACATTTTTCTTCTTTTTATGCATTCTAAGTCGTAAAATACGGCAAGTAGGAGGTGGCGAACAATGCAGCTAATGGGAGTACCGTACTTTTCGGACTATAAGTCGCAGTTTTTTTCATAGTTTGGCCGGGGGTGCGACTTATACTCAGGAGTGACTTATGTGTGAAATTATTAACACATTACCGTAAAATATCAAATAATATTATTTAGCTCATTCACCTAAGAGACTAGACGTATAAGATTTCATGGGATTTAGCGATCAGGAGTGACAGATTGTTTGGTAAACGTATAGCATGTTCTATATGTTATAGTTATTTGAATGACTCTTACCATAATATGTTACGTTAACATACCAGGCACGTTCTCAGTTGGTTCTTTATGCTTCATATAACGTACACTAAATCGGCCTGTTGTTCACTATTCTTTGTTTATTTTAAATTGCCTTTCAAATGTATATTCTTGGTGTTGGGTTTTATCAGATAAATTTCCCTAAAAAATGCGACTTATATATGTTTTTTCCTTCTTTATTATGCATTTTCGGCCGGTGCGACTTATACTCCGGAGCGACTTATACTCTGAAAAATACGGTACTCTAATGCAGTGTTTTGGCACAGTGTCTATGAAGTCTGCATGATTAGTGTTGTTGTTGAAGGAAAAAGCAAACATTGTCATACGTCTGTGAAATGAATACACTGATGTATGCTTAAAATGAGCAAAATATGTAAATATTACATGTTATTATGAATATTACTACATTGCATGTATACTTGCAGCGTGTATAGAAAACATTGATGGAGGTTTTTAAGATCGCTTTAGGGCGGAATAAAGCGATTTCCTTTGACTCCATTGTTAGCTGACTTTTACTAATGTTTATTTAGGATTTAGAATGAATGAAAAAATAAAAACATGTGATCTTGTCTTACGTAAGGATTGTGAACAATAGGCAAAATTTCCCCCATAAAGTGCAGTTCCCCTTTAAATACACTAGTAGATAAAAACCCAGCGACGGTACTTTAACATCAGTGCCTTTCTTCCAGTCATGAGGCACTGATTGGAGAACTTGTAAAAAAAAGTCACTTATATGAATCAGATTGTTAAATTGCAATATCTCATAAGAGTAAACCATCACATTTTAGCAAACATGTTATATCTTGTCAAGAGACAATACTATTGAAAAATAATCAGTGCACAGTTTGTAGAGTGAACAATATTTGTTTTCAGATTAAGCAGATTAATTTTGATTAATCACATTATTCATTTTAAATCTTAATGAACGCTGTTTTGTTTTGAAACAATAAAGTATGTAATATATATGTTTGTCAAGCGTCATGTTCATGTAATGAAAAAACATGTTTTTAGAGACTTTTTTTTTTTTTTCAAATAGTGGTGTTGTGTGAGCCTGGGGACCACACTTTATTAGTATCATGCTTTAAACCTCGCTCAGAAAAAGCTGTTCTTTACAAAACATGCTCATTGTAGCCATTAATCCTGACGTCCTCATTTTTAATTAGAAAAAATGAGCATAAATGTATTTTTGTTTTGTGGGTTAAAGTGTTTCATATATTGTGCTCCTAAGTTAAGTTGCTGATCAATTTGAGTTGTTTATTTATTGAGTTTATTTTATTTTTCACTATCAAAAATGTTCAAGTCAGTCAAAATTATTTGTGGTTTGAATAGGGATTTAATATATATGTTTTAATTTCAGGCAAATTGATGTGCTTTAAATATTTTCTGTTACAGACTAAAAATAATGTCAGTTATTCTTTAGTGTAAGTTGATTTACATTACTTTCTTTTCTATTTTTTTTTAACGTTCAAAGGGAAACAATGTTATGCAGAGGTGTACTTATAACAATTCTGCACTGCCGATGTGTTGATTAATAACGATGGATTAATTTGCATTATTGCCTTCATTTTGTGATGTCGATTTACTATCCACTGAAAATGTGTCAACACAGAAATAATTGTCTAAATAGCTGGCAACACAAGTGAGTAGCAAAATAATTGTCTCTCGCTCAATACCAAGCACGGCACACGAGTGCTGCCAAAACTGGAGAGCTGAGGTTCATTGAGGGGAAACACATCCGACATGTACTGTCTCTAAAAGCAAGTAAGGAAGGTGGAGGAGTGTCATGATAGAGGGTTCCACTTAACAGCTCTGATCATGTCCACATCCAAGTGGATTAAGGCAGTGATAGACAACCACACTATTAGGACATTTATTTCTATAATAATGTCTGTGTTTTGACCCATTTTTTAGTAGATCGTAAATCTATACTGTTATACAAGCTGTACACGGACTACTTTAAAGTGTACTTCCTATTGTATTAATCAAATCAAAGTGTTAGATAGAACTTTTTCATATACAGGCAAGTTGCAACACAAGGTGCTTTACACCGGTTTATAAGGCACTGACAATAACAACGTGATAAAAACATATTTTTGTCATAATTGTCAGTCAGAAATCACACCGAGATTTGTTGTTGATTGTGTTGGTTTAAAGCCTAGCTATCAAAGTCAAGGCCAGCGGGCCAGATCCGGCCCGCGAATGAATGATCTATGGCCCCTGGGATGATATTTGATTAGCAATAGAACCGGCCCGCAGGCCACAGCCGCCTGCTGCTGTTTTGCATGCACCAATCTTCCATCAGTGTTGGCGCTAGGAAATTTCTAAATGGGGTCTCAGGGACCCCATCAAGTCATAAAAATGGGGTCCAACAGTACATTTTTGGGGTCCCGCTTTTTTGTAAGCGTTTTGAAAACAAATGAAAAATGTATGCATTATCCTGTTATATCTCCCATTCTATATTGTGTTTTGGAAAAAGGTTGTCATAAACGTTACTTAATTAATTAAGAAAAATAATACAAAATAAAAGAACATTTTCATGCATATGTAAATGTATTCAGTTATAAACATTCATTCACTTTCTTCTTTTCCTTCACGGATCTTTACTGCTGCCGGTATTTTTAAAAATATTTATATTGTAATATTTTCAGAATGTGCTTGTTCTATTTTTGGCCAAAGTAAGACAAAGAAAACAATCTGAAGTTGTTTTTATTTTTTTGTTTTAATGCCATGATTTTATTGTGCACACATTTTCCTCCATGCGGCCCCAGAGCTAAAATGAGTTTGACACCCCTGGTTTAAAACAAAGCTGTCCAAAGCTTATTTTTTAACGACCTGCTGCAGCACTTTGTAAAAAAGATTATTACAAAAAAAAACGTAAGAAGTGGAATAAAAGAGCAAACGGGTGTACTGTAACGAGAAAATGTTGACACTAGAGATGTTCGATAATATCGGCAGTCCGATAATATCGGCCGATAAATGCTTCAAAATGTAATATCGGAAATTATCGGTATCTGTTTCAAAATTATCGGTATCGGTTTCAAAAAATTAAATTTATGACTTTTTAAAACGCCGCTGTGTACACGGACATAGGGAGAAGTACAGAGCGCCAATAAACCTTAACGGCACTGCCTTTGCGTCACATAATATCTACGGCTTTTCACACACACAAGTGAATTCAAGGCATTATTGGTCAATATCCATACAGGTCACACTGAGGGTGGCCGTATAAACAACTTTAACACTGTTACAAATGTGCGCCACACTGTGAACCCACACCAAACAAGAATGACAAACACATTTCGGGAGAACACAACATAAATACAACCGAACAAATACCCAGAACCCCTTGCAGCACTAACCTATCCGGGACGCTATAATATACACCCCCCACTACCCTATAACCCCCCCCCCCAACCCAGCCCACCTCAACCTCCTCATGCTCTCTCAGGGAGAGCATGTGCCAAATTCCAAGCTGCTGTTTTGAGGCATGTAAAAAAAAAATAATGCACTTTGTGACTTCAATAATAAATATGGCAGTGCCATGTTGGCATATTTTTCCATAACTTGAGTTGATTTATTTTGGAAAACCTTGGTACATTGTTTAATGCATCCAGCGGGGCATCCCAACAAAATTAGGGATAATAATGTGTTAATTCCACGACTGTATATTACGGTATTGGTTGATATCGGAATCGGTAATTAAGAGTTGGACAATATTGGAATATCGGATATCGGCAAAAAAGCCATTATCGGACATCTCTAGTTGACACTAATAACACAAAACTACCTTGCTGTCTGTTTTTTTTTTTTTTAAACTGTCACCTAAAGGGTATTTGTTGGTCCCGTGTCACCAGCAGACGCTGATGCTTTGTCTCGATTAAAAATAATGGGACCTAAAATTGAGCCTTGGGGAACCCCACACCTTGTTTCATGGACTCCTGAGGAGCATGTGTCCATACTCGCATAAAACATTGTTTTTGAGACAAGAGCGGAAGCAGTCAAATATGACCTAGTAGTATTAGTATTGTCCCTTGACAAGATGGAACAAAATGTGAGTGCTGTACTCACTTCTCTCAGGTCTAAGTCTCTGCTCTCCTCTATGCAGGAAGCCTTCACGCTAGCGTTTCTCTACAAGGAGCTGGGCCTGGATCCTCCTCCCCCATCTTCACGACGCAGGAGGACCAGATAAAACTGTGGATGCGAAGAACCGGAAAGTTTGCACTTTAGTGGAAGACAGAAGAAGAAGGGAAGTCATTGCAGTGATGCTTTCTTATTGAGTCAGACATGAAACAATGACATTAGAAGATGGTGTTAGCAGGTATAGAGAATGTCCATGACACTTAAATAACAGGCCTTCTCAGACACGTAACACTGGCTGGGATGGTTGGTGTTAAACCGAGCGCGGGCCGAGAACCGCATCAGCAAACCCTCTCCAGCCTGGGTCTGGATCTGAGATTTGTGCACCGCTTTGCGGTCGTTGGCTACGTCGGTGCTCATCAGAACCTCCAGCTGCTCGGGCAGCTCGCCGACAGCGGAGAGATCCGTGACGGCCGACTCCTTGCCCAAATTGAGCACCAGGAGGAAGGCGCGGTCCAGCCCGTCCAGTTCTCGGATGTAGGAGAAGACGTGGTCATCTGCGTGGACGTAGCAGAACCAGCCTCGTTGAAGAGCCGGCTCCGACTGACGCAGCGTATTCAGGAGTCGGTACCGGGACAGGAGCGAACCTTCGTCTTGCTTCTGGTCCTGAGCGAGGACACATGGAAACACTCAACGCACCGTTAGGAATAGGGATGTCCGATATTATCGGCCGATAAATGCTTCAAAATGTAATATCGGAAATTATCGGTATCGGTTTCCAAAAGTAAAATTTATGACTTTTTAAAAAACGCCGGTGTGTACACGGATGTAGGGAGAAGTACAGAGCGCCAATAAACCTTAAAGGCACTGCCTTTGCGTGCTGGCCCAGACACACACACAAGTGAATGCAAGACATACTTGGTCAACAGCCATACAGGTCACACTGAGAGTGGCCGTATAAACAACTTTAACACTGTTACAAATATGCGCCACACTGTGAACCCACACCAAACAAGAATGACAAACACATTTCGGGAGAACATCCGCACCGTAACACAACAGAACAAATACCCAGAACCCCTTGCAGCACTAACTCTTCCGGGACGCTACAATATACAGCAAAACCCCGCCCACCTCAACCTCCTCATGCTTTCTCAGGGAGAGCATGTCCCAAATTCCAAGCTGCTGTTTTGAGGCATGTTAAAAATAATAATGCACTTTGTGACTTCAATAATAAATATGGCAGTGCCATGTTGGCATTTTTTTCCATAACTTGAGTTGGTATTGTTTTGGAAAACCTTGTTACATTGTTTAATGCATCCAGCGGGGCATCACAACAAAATTAGGCATAATAATGTGTTAATTCCACGACTGTATATATCGGTATCGGTTGATATCGGAATCGGTAATTAAGAGTTGGACGATATCAGCCAAAAAGCCATTATTGGACATCTCTAGTTAGGAATGAATAAATAAGGAAGTGATGTGTTGTATACCTCCACGTTGACGTTGCTGTAGTCGGGGTGCACGGGCAACCACGTGGCGTTGGTTCTGTTGGTGAAGCCTGCGTTGGATGCAGAACTCCACTGCATGGGAGAACGCTGAGGGTCTCTACTGGCGCTCTGCAGCAAACACACAATCCAACAAATAATAGTGATCCAGTTCAGAAATGCATGTGACACTCCCTGTACCACTCAGGCTTCAAATATTTTATTTGTGTTAGCGATTAGCAGTGCTAGCCGCCAGCTAGCGATTAGCGCACCAGTGCTATGCTGTACCTGTATTATTTGAAAATCTTAGTTTTGCACAATAACAAGGAGTTTACAGGACCAGATTAAATGAAAACACAATTTTATAAAAGATATTTAAGTAGGGGGTCCTTGGCCTGGAACATGTTGAAGACCCCTGCTTTACAAAGATAATCAAGCTGACATTTAATCAGCAATGTAACAATGTGTTCATTATTACAGTGGTAGTATTTTGTAGCTGAATGAGCTAACTAATATTAGCACAAACAGTTTTAACCTCATGGGACCCACACTTTTTCCTAGCGGTGAGAGGATCCCATGTACCGGTACTACTCAAATTATCATTGGAGTTTTTATTTAATGATTATATAAATAAATAAACAATTAAATGTTTTGTTCATATTTATATGAATTGTAATCATTTAAATAAACATACAAAAAAAGTCCAAGTGTAAAATACTCAAAATTAAGCTTTACTGTATTGTATTGGATTTTGAACAGCTCTCTCTACCAGATGTCATGGGATTGTGCTGGTGTACCTAATAAAATGGCTGGTGAGTGCACTCGTGTTTTTTGTCTGCTTAGCTTGATGTCAGCAATTGTAATGCACAGTATTTACTGATTTCTCATTTGTATCATTACCAAATAGTGATGTATTTACATAAATTAAACGTATATTCCTCGCAAATGGGGATAAATGTAGATGCATTGGATCCATAATATTACAGAGTTGTAATATATCCACATGAATCAAACATGTATTATTACCAAATTGCAATGTAAACACATGGATCAAATCTGTATTTTTACCCAATTGTTTTATATTTACGTGATCAAATCTGTATTTTTACATTTACAAAATTGTAATGTAGTTACATGATCAAATCTATATTATCAAATTGTGATGTATTTACATACATTATATCTGTATCATTACAAAATTGTAATATATTTACATGATGAAATTGTAATATATTTATATTAATTCAATCTGTATTAAATACCAAATTGTAATAAAATCTGTAATACCGTATTTTCCGGACTATAAACCTGTACTTGTTTCCTAAGCTTTGAACCCTGCAGTCAATAAAACGGTGTGGCTAATTTATGGATTTGTCTTTGCTAACGGCCATAGTGTTTTGTATTCAACAAATAGTTTTCATATACCGATAGAGACACTGAAAAAGTGTGTTATTGTTTTGTGCTATGGCGCCATCTTTTGGACAAATTCGCTCACTGCAGATGCTCCGGGTTGAGAATGTACTTCCTGTTTCGTGCCTTGAACCGAAAGTATAAGTCTTGTTTCGTCTACTGTTCTGCTCGAAAGGATTCTTCATTAAAAACTCCAAGCGACGTTTGTAAGTTTTACAATATAACTAAAACAATTCATACTTACTAAACCGTCGCATGGCTGTTGGAGTGTTTTCATGCACATTTGTACGTGATATTGGGATGTAATCAAGCTAGTGTTGTTAGCATTAGCAAACATGCTAACACGTTTACAAGTGTCAGTGTTAGTATTATTAACTTACAGTAACATTCTTTTTGTATTGTTTCAGTTTTATAAATTCACCAAGATGTCACCAACACACTTAGTCAGTCTGTTTAGCTGATTGGAGAGCGAGCTTCCGCAGGGTTCATGACAATGACTTCTGAATTTTTATACACTGACTTTTTATACCATGAATTTTAAAACTCAGATTTTTGAAACACTGAATATTTATACCATTAATTTTTACACAAAAAATGTTATACACTGAATTTTTAAAGACTGCATTTATAAATACTGACTTTTTATACACCGACTTTTTAAACACTGAATTTTCACACACTACATTAAATACTGACTTTTTATACACTGAATTTTTAAACACAGAATTTATAAACATTGACTTTTTAAAAACTGAATTTTTTTATGCACTAAATTTTTAAACCTTTGAATTGTATACACAAGGTTTTTATACACTGAATTTATAAACACTGAACTTTTACACCATAAACTTTTATACACTGAATTTTTACACACTGAATTTTTGTACATTTAATTTATAAACACTGAATTTTTAAACACAAAATGTTTATACCATTCATTTTTATACACTACATTTTTAAACACTGCATTTATAAACACCAAATTTCTATACCATGAATTTTTACACACTTAATTTTTATACACTGAATTTTTAAACACTGAAGTTATAAACACTGACTTTTTATACACTGACTTTTTAAACACTAAAATTTTAAACATTGAAATTGTATACAAAACATTTTTATACACTGAATTTATAAACACAGAATTTTTATACCATGCATTTTTACACACTGAACCTTTACACC